>NC_091289.1:32912380-33217880 GCF_032444005.1 Ranitomeya imitator
CGCTCACTGCAATCAGTTCTGCTTTCAAAATGTCTCTTTCTGGGAGCTGCAGCTCTGAGGGCATGCACAGCTGTCTGAGAAGGAAAGAACATCAGCTCAGAAAGTTCCAGTTTCCTCTTTCTGCCAGGAGCTGCAGACCGCCACGTCTGCTCAGCTATTCTCCTATCGTACCAGCTCCACCTCAGCTGATGTTCCACGACAAGCTCCCTTCTGGCAATCTCTCTCTCTAAGGGTATGTGTCCACGTTCAGGATTGCATCAGGATTTGGTCAGGACTTTCCATCAGTTTTTGTAAGCCAAAACCAGGAGTGGATGATAAATAGAGAAGTGGTGAATATGTTTCTATTATACTTTTCCGCTAATTGTTCCACTCCTGGTTTTTGCTTACAAATACTGATGAAAAATCCTGACCAAATCCTGATGCAATCCTGAACGTGGACACATACCCTTACACATCTTTCTGTTTCCTTCCTCTCCATTTCTCTGACAGGAACTGAACGGACTTTCCCTCCAAACTACCTTATATATGGGGAGTCACCTAGTAAATAGGATAGAAGCTCCCCTGGTGGCTTGGAGTGTGAATGTGTTGCATGTTTGTGATACCTGGATGCAGTTATCCTTTCTTGCCTCCGAACGTAGCATCACTCTCCCCTGGAGGAAAGCAATACCACTGTGACGACCAGGACCCTGGGGCGCCACATATCTCTCTCTCTCTCTCTCTCTCTATGTATATATATACACATATATATATACATAGAGAGAGAGAGAGAGAATCAGCATAAGAAAACGGAGGGTGAACAAAATCCTTCCGGGTATGTACCAAGCCTCATGCTGTAGCCCAAAAGAACGAGGGCAGCACTCCAATAGAAAAAAATAAATGAAATGTGATTTATTTTTCCTATTGGAAGGCATCAAAACTATGAATTAACACATGTGGAATTATATACTTAAAAAAGTGTGAAACAACTGAAAATATGTCTTATATTCTAGGTTCTTCAAAGTAGCCACCTCTTGCTTTGATGACTGCTTTGCACACTGCTTTGCACACTCTTGGCATTCTCTTGATGAGCTTCAAGAGGTAGTCACCGGAAATGGTTTTCATTTCACAGGTGTGCCCTGTCAGGTTTAATAAGTGGGATTTCTTGCCTTATAAATGGTGTTGGGACCATCAGTTGTGTTGAGCAGAAGTCTGGTAGATACACAGCTGATAGTCCTACTGAATAAACTGTTAGAATTTGTATTATGGCAAGAAAAAAGCAGCTAAGTAAAGAAAAACGAGTGGCCATCATTACTTTATGAAGGTCAGTCAGTCCGAAAAATTGGGAAAACTTTGAAAGTGTCCCCAAGTGCAGTTTCAAAACCATCATCAAGTGCTACAAAGAAACTGGCTCACATGAGGACCGCCCCAGGAAAGGAAGACCAAGAGTCACCTCTGCTTCTCCTTACAGGGAGTAATGTCATGCCTGGAAGCAAGGAGGGGTCCCCTTACCAGGTGTCAGTAGGAGAGAAGTAGAACAGAACCTGGGGAGTGGAGCTGTGATTAAACTCGCCCCAGAGCTGAGCACTAGGAACCGGAGTCCGTGGTTGCGTGGGTACTGAAATCCCGGCAGCTAAATCCAGGGGGCAGGGGACTGCAGGTCTCCTGGCCCAATCTAATACCCTGCAGCACAGCAGCATACCAGAGCCTGGAGCTGACACAAAGGAGTAGCAACTGTGATAGGCTCAAGCTGCCTACTATGCGGGCAACAGTTTGTTTTTAAAAACAGAGTGACAGTTAGTTGCAGGAGGACTAGCGGTGAGGCAGCAAGAAAAAAAAAAAAATGGAGGACAGCGCAGAAGGAAGGGCTCTGTTCCTACCTGGCCAGTTGTATTCAAAAATTGCTTCCAGGCTGCCTGACTCTCCATCACGATCTGTTACCAGTACTCCGGTCTGTACTATCAATCAACAAGTAAAGGAAAATAAAACTACAGTCCTTGTGTCCTCCAGTTATCTCTTGCATCCCGAGTCCTGTACTACAAGGTACACGAAGCCTGACATAAACAGCTTTCAATAAATCAATGCAAAGTAAAATATATGTGTTTGCTATTATTTAATATACCATATGTGAATGGATGGCTATTCGATCAAAAGAAAAAAACAGAATTGCTTCTTTTCAAGCTATTATCTGTTCGTTAATATGAGTGCGGGACTATATGTTACAGAAATAACCAGGACTAAGGTGCTACTACCTTTGTGTTTATGGCTGCAGTATTTTGGTCTGAAAGGGTTAAATGCCGGGCCATTATAACACATGATTCCCGGAGACAGCCTGAATAAGGTGCCGTCCGGTGCGTCAGGATGGGAATTTGCACCTAAATATAAGTCCATATGGGGCGTAATATAATATATAAGAGGAAACGAGCACTCACTTCATTTGAAATTGTGAAAGAGAAGTGAAAAGAAATATGGGAGGAGATAAACCTCTACAAATATGGCGCCGAGGAGATGACGCGCGCATGCGCGTTCTGAGAGTGCCACACAACTTAGGTGATTGGCTGGCCATCCATTCTGCAGTGGTGACATATTGAGACATGCGCAGTGGGCGCAATGAGACGCCGAAGAAAGATAATGGCGTCCACAGGGTAAAGTAACACAATTAAATATAAGAGGCACTGTATAAATCTGAGAGGATAAGATGGATATGTTTTAAATCTGCACATAATGTATTGCACACATGCACTTTATAATCTAAGAGGCACTTTATTAAGTATATATAGTTAAACACAATTAAGGATGATTAAGTGATGTATAAATATGAAGCACATGGACATACTCACTGCTGGAGAAAGGCGCATTGTGAGCTGAAACGTTGCCTGAACATGTGGGTAAATTAAACCCTGCACGTTTTTACACTGGATAATGGAGTGCTGCCTCTTTTTTGAACTTTTATGAAAACATGGATGATCGTTGGACTGATTGTCTGGGGGCCTTGCACCCGAAGATAAGTATTCCTGTGCTGTTCCATATATATATATATATATATATATATATATATATATATATATATATATATATATATACACACACACACGATAGAATAGATGGATTACATACCTGGGAAGGTGGTTATACCCATTGAGCTTCCCAGGCTATTAATATCAGCTAATAGCTGTATAATTAGCCTTTACTGGCTATTAACATGGGGGACCCTAAAAAAAAAAAAAAGGTTGCCAATTCCCCCTTTAATTAATAACCAGCAAAGGCTATGCAGGCAGCTGTGGGCTGATATTAATAGCCTGGAAAGGGTCCACGAATGCTGCCCCCCAAGCTAAAAACATCAGCTCTCAGCCACCCCAGAAAAGGACCATCTCTAAGATGTGCCAATTCTGGCACTTAGCCCCACTCTTCCCACTTGCCCTGTAGGGGTGGCAAGTGGGGTGATATTTGGGGGGTTGATGTCACCTTTGTATTGTCAGGAGAAATCAAGCCCCAAGGTTGGTAATGGAGAGTCATAAATAAGACACCCCCATTACTAACCCCATAGTCACATTGTAAGAAAACACAGACAACCAGAATAAAGTCCTTTAATTGAAAAAATGACACAGACTCTTTTAGGCTATGTGCACACGTTGTGGATTAGGCTTAGGAATTTCTGGTGCGGATTCTGCATCTCTTGGCAGAAAAACACAGGTGCAGATTTGTCACTTTTTTTGTGCGGATTTTGTGTGTTTTTGTTGCGGATTTGCTGTGGATTTTCTGCATTTTTTACCCCTGCGGATTTCTATAATGGAATGGGTAAAAAAAAACGCTGCAGATCCGCAAAAAAGAAGTGACATGTTACTTCTTTTAATCTGCAGCGTTTCCGCACAGAATTTTCCGCACCATTAGCAGACAGTTTTTTTGTTATCATTGATTTACATTGTACTGTAAATCAATTGCGGATCTGTAGCGTTTCTGCACCGCAAAAAAACGCTGCGGATCCACAGAGAATCCGCAACGTATGCACATACCCTAAATAATCTCAATTAAACCATACTTGTGACCTAGCCTAATTCCACTGAAGCCCTCGACCTCCTGTAATAAACAAAAAATAAAAAACAATATCCCTCACCTATCCGTCGTTCTTCCCACGCCATAATCCATGTCTGGGGAATAATTAGTTTTCAACCTGGACGGTGCCAAGATGCGACCATCCAGGCTGAGAACCACTGGTGAATGAGCTGCTGTGAGCGCAGCCTCAGTGACCATCAGTGATATCACTGAGGCTCCGTTCCCAGCCAGGCTGAACTGCAGTGACCATGGCGAGAGTCCCACCAGCACCGTGAGAAAGTCGCATGGTGCAGAGGTGAGTTCACCGCTGTGAAATTCTCCCAGCGAACTTACCTCTGCACCGTGCGACTTTCTCACGATGCTTGCAGGGATCTCACCGAGGCCACCGCAGTTCAGCCCAGCTGGGAATGGAGCCTCAGTGACTTCACCGCTAGTCACTGAGTCTGTGCTCGCAGCAGCTCATTCAGCAGTGGTTCTCAGGGGCGGTTGCAGTGGAGTGGGTTTACAGGACGCAGGGTTGCTGCTTCAGGAGGCCGGTGGTGGCAGGAGCGGAGCAATACGGTGGTGCCTGGGATCTCAGAAGGAGTCCCCTTTTCCAATGATTTCCTCATCTTCCGAGATCTCAACCTGTGCATGCCCCACCTCAAGGATATCATAGGAAAAATTACTCTACTCACTGGTGCAGATGCCTTCTGAGATCCCAGGCACCACAGCATTGAATCGCTCCTGCATCCTGTGACCCCACTCCACTGCTTCTGGCCCCCAGTAAGATAATTTTGGATTATAAGACGCACCCCCATTTTCCTCCCAAACTTGGAGAAAAAAAAAACAACTTGTCTTTTTTACCCCAAAAATGCGGAAATTGATCAAATATTATCTTACATAGGCCAACATTCAGGTCTGTGCACTTTACTAGTTCCTATACTTAGAATAAAAAAAAATATTGAGGGAGGGGGACTGTGTCCATTTTGAAGCTCATTCCCAGTCAAGTGAATGAGGCGGACCTGGAGCGCCCCCAGACACATAGTAACATAGTAACATAGTTAGTAAGGCCGAAAAAAGACATTTGTCCATCCAGTTCAGCCTATATTCCATCATAATAAATCCCCAGATCTACGTCCTTCTACAGAACCTAATTGTATGATACAATATTGTTCTGCTCCAGGAAGACATCCAGGCCTCTCTTGAACCCCTCGACTGAGTTCGCCATCACCACCTCCTCAGGCAAGCAATTCCAGATTCTCACTGCCCTAACAGTAAAGAATCCTCTTCTATGTTGGTGGAAAAACCTTCTCTCCTCCAGACGCAAAGAATGCCCCCTTGTGCCCGTCACCTTCCTTGGTATAAACAGATCCTCAGCGAGATATTTGTATTGTCCCCTTATATACTTATACATGGTTATTAGATCGCCCCTCAGTCGTCTTTTTTCTAGACTAAATAATCCTAATTTCGCTAATCTATCTGGGTATTGTAGTTCTCCCATCCCCTTTATTAATTTTGTTGCCCTCCTTTGTACTCTCTCTAGTTCCATTATATCCTTCCTGAGCACCGGTGCCCAAAACTGGACACAGTACTCCATGTGCGGTCTAACTAGGGATTTGTACAGAGGCAGTATAATGCTCTCATCATGTGTATCCAGACCTCTTTTAATGCACCCCATGATCCTGTTTGCCTTGGCAGCTGCTGCCTGGCACTGGCTGCTCCAGGTAAGTTTATCATTAACTAGGATCCCCAAGTCCTTCTCCCTGTCAGATTTACCCAGTGGTTTCCCATTCAGTGTGTAATGGTGACATTGATTCCTTCTTCCCATGTGTATAACCTTACATTTATCATTGTTAAACCTCATCTGCCACCTTTCAGACACAGGGCCACAGGTTCTCGGTACCAGTCCTCTCTGTCTCAGTTCTGGGGTTGTCACGGTGGCTGGACCCTGTCCGTGACACTGCTAAGGGGCGTCCAATAAAAGGAGTGATGGTAGTTTGTCAAGGGTTCGTGACGCCACCTGTGGTGTTCGGTCAGGGCGACCGACGCTGCTTAGGGGTCCGCTGGGGTGATGGAATGGCAGCTAGATGGTGTACCTTCCCACAGGTGAAGTGTGTCCCCAGGGCTTCCCAGTAGTGTAGGTGGCAATGGTGTGAGACGCAGTTAATAACGAGGACATAGGGTTGCAGTCTCTTTACCTTTTACTGAAGACTTCGGGATCCTCAATCCAGAGCACAGTTAACAGGGCTGTCTGAGACCGGCCGGTCCGAAGGCACATCCAGAGTTCCCTTTGCAGGTGGAAATCGTTGCCTACCACTAGCGCCTGTGTGTTGTAGTTCTTCCCTGCTGAGCATTCGGGATAGTCCTCACAACTTCTGTTCTCGTTCTTTCTCTTTCTCGCTCTCTTTTCGTCTCCCAAGTTATCTGGATAGGACGCACCCGTTTGACGGGAAGGCTCTGAGCTATTCCGGGACCCTAGAGACGCCCCTCTCCACGCTTGCCCCCTATGTCTGCTTAGGTGATGTTTGGTAGACAGCCAACCTATAATTAACTGTCCTGCGGTATTTGAAGTAAGGCATAGAGTCAGTTACTTCCTCGGTGTTCCGGTCACCGGCTACGCGTCTCAGTAGGAAGTTGCCGTTCTCGGGGCACGACTCCTACTGGCTCTCCTTTGTGCTTGATCTCGTTTCTCACTTTCCACAATATCCTTCTCTTCTTGTCCTTTCTTAGGATACCGCCGCAAGGTAGTGCAGGCGCGGTTCCGTTGCTTTCTATTCATTTTGCTAGGCCCCTGTCAGGAACCCACCCCTTACAGGTCCTCCCTGGATCTCTCCCAGGCTGCGCTCTGTTCTAACTTCCTATCCAACCCCTAGTTTTACCAGTGTGAGGAGTGGCCTAATACATAGTGCCTTTTGCTCCCCCTAGTGGCCGGATTGTGAAGTGTAATGTGTGCTGTGATACCTGGTCAGGTGAACTCCTTTAGTGCAATCAGACATAACATCACTCCCCTTAGTGGCAGAGCGACATTACTGCAACGACCAGGACTCTGGGGCGCTGCAGACCTGCAATACCAAATTCAACTATCAGACTAGAGAGGCGCAGTCTCTTTGGAGGAAATATTGACCTTTTTTTTTTTTTTTTCTTGCCCTGGACCCCTCTTTTACAACATTTTCAAGGTGATAAAATGTAAACAAAATAATTTTCACTATTTTTCATAAGGTTTATTTCCTAATGTTTGTATTGGGAATTTCATAATATTTTTCTACAAAATAGAATAAACTTTCACAACCTTTTGGTCTTCAGAGGTAACGCACATAGAATTTCAGGTTTAGTGACTTTGTGATCACATCTTTTAGTCATGTGGATGATTCGGTATCATAAAGTGGTTTCTTTGACCCGTTCTTCCCGTCAGCAGCTCGATATGTCTGACATAAGTGATGTACATTTGCTGTTATCCATGTGGCTAATTAAATTACTATCGTGTGGCTGAAGAACCTTACGTCTGGTCTTTGAAGACAACCCAAAACTTGACTTCAAAAGGATCCTTAGCATATCCTGAGTTTCTTCTTTTGCCTCCGTGATGAAAACCCAAGATATTATCTCCAGTCTTCTGCCTAATTGAGGACCACACAAATATTGAAGCAATTGAAAAGCCATAAATGGTGCAAAATTCTTTCATCGCATCAATATAAAGGTTTCATTTTTTTTTAGCTTTTTGGAAACATTGGTGCTTTTTTTTTGGTTTTTGTTTATTTACACAAAAATAGTGGCATTGTCTAAAGGCGCAGTTAGATGGCTGTATAAATTGGACCAAGATTGCCAAGACTGGCCGGCGGGTCTCCTGATCAGAGCTTAACAGCTGCATAGAAATATATGAAGCCGTCATGCTCATGTTGGGAGAGCCGCCGGCCAGTCGGTCTAATTTATACGTCTGTCTAACTGTACCTAAAGATGACGACCTCTGTCCATTTGCCCTATCAGTGCATATAAAGATCATCAAAGAGGGGTGGTCCACTTCTTAGGACCACATCTGTGTGCCAGAAAGGTTAGCTGCTCAGCTCATTTATCCATTACTTGTATAGCATTCATTTATATCAGTGTTCCCCAAGTCCGGTCCTCAAGAGCCACCAACAGGTCATGTTTTCAGGATTTCCTTAGTAATGCACAGGTCATTGAATTTTTGCCTGTCCAGGTGATGCAATTATCACCTGTGCAATACTAAGGAAATCCTGAAAACATGACCTGTTGGTGGCTCTTGAGGACCGGACTTGGGGAACACTGATTTATATGGTCACTAATGCTATGTTGCCCCTGGAGCGACCACATGGGTTGGGAGTAGCCGGATCTGCTATATTTTTAACCCCTCTCCAACCTCCGCCATACTATTACTGCGGAGGTCAGATCCCCTGCTTTGATGTGGGCTCTGGCGGTGAGCCCGCATCAAAGCTGGGACATGTCAGCTGTTTTGAACAGCTGACATGTGCCCACATTAGCGTCGGGTGTATTCACGATTCACCCACTGCTATTAACTAGTTAAATGCTTCTGTCAAACGCTGACAGCAGCACTTTAACCACCGCTTCCGGCCGCGTAGCCGGAAACGATCGCATGGCCGACCCCGTCACATGATCAGGGGGTCGGCGATGCGTCGGCATAGTAACCAGAGGTCTCCTTGAGACCTCTATAGTTACTTGATGCCAGCTTGCTGTGAGCGCCACCCTGTGGTCGGCACTCATAGCAAGCCTGCAATTCAGCTACATAGGAGCGATCTGATGATCGCTGCTATGTAACAGAGCCGATGAGGCTATGCCAGCTTCTAGCTTCCCATGGAGGCTATTGAAGCATGGCAAAAGTAAAAGAAAAAAAATTAAAAAAATGAAAAAAAATATATATAAAAGTTTAATTCATACCCCTTTTGCCCCATTCAAAATAAAAAAAAATAAAAAAAGTAAGACACACATATATGGTATCGCCGAGTTCAGAATCGCCCGATCTATCAATAAAAAAAAAGCATTAACCTGATCGCTAAACAGCGTAGCGAGAAAAAAAATTGAAACGCCAGAATTAAGTTTCTTTGGTCGCAGCAACATTGCATTAAAATGCAATAACGGGCGATCAAAAGAACGTATCTGCACCAAAATGATATCATTACAAAAGTCTGCTCGGCATGCAAAAAATAATCCCTCACCCAACCCAAGATCGCAAAAATTGGAGACACTACGGGTATTGGAAAATTGCGCATTTTTTTTTTTTTTTTAAGCAAAGTTTGGAATTTTTTTAACCACTTAGATAAAACATAACCTAGACATGTTTGGTGTCTATGAACTCGTAATGACCTGAAGAATAACAGTGTCAGGTCAGTTTTAGCATTTAGTGAACCTAGCAAAACAGCCAAACAAAAAACAAGTGTGGTTTGCACTTTTTTTTACAATTTCACCGCACTTGGAATTTTTTTCCCATTTTCTAGTACACGACATGGTAAAATCAATGATGTCGTTCAAAAGTGCAACCTATCCCACAAAAAACAAGCCCTCAAATGGCCATATTGACAGAAAAATAAAAAAAGTTATGGCTCTGGGAAGGGGGGGGGGGAGCGAAAAACGAGAGCGAAAAAATGTAAAAGGGCATGGTCTTGAAGGGGTTAAAGGGGCTGTCTTCATTAAAGAACCCCTTCAACCTCTTTCTGATGTACATGTAAGTCACTCATCGGGTGCGAGTGTTCAGAGTGGGCACAGAAGTTAAGCCCACTTTACACATTGGTGACTGATGATGGCTGTATGAGCCGACTTATATCTGCCACTAAGGCTACGTTCACACTAGCGTTGTGCGCCGCTGCATCGGCGACGCAACGCACAACGCACGCAAAAACGCGGCAAAACGCATGCAAAAACGCTGCGTTTTGTGACGCATGCGTCGTTTTTTGCCGAAAATCGGACGCAAGAAAAATGCAACTTGTTGCGTTTTCTTGGTCCAATTCTTGCGGCAAAAAAGACGCATGCGTCGCACAACGCAACAAACAAAAACGCATGCGTCCCCCATGTTAAATATAGGGGCGCATGACGCTAACCCGACGCACACTAGCATAACGCTAGTGTGAACGTTACCTAACAGCAACGACTAGAGTTAGCTCTGATCACTGCTGTGGAACCTCTTAAATATCACAGCCAATCTCTTTCTGCGGCACTTAAGGCAGCCAAAAGCATGTGTCTTGCTGTTTTGGGTGCCAACGGGTCTGTTTGCGGAGTGACAAAAAGGTTGTCCTGGCTGCCATCTTGGTACTCCTGTGAAGCCCAGCCTGTAGCTGAGCTTCATAGGGGATTGGGAATGTGATTTTTCTCTAGAATATGCAATACTGTAGTATTGCAGTGCATAGAACAAGCCATCAAACAGTCACAGGTTCAAGTCCTATTAAGGAAATAAAAATAATAAAGTGCATTTTTCTTTTTAGATTTTTAAAAACTATATTTTAAATATTTCAAACACTCCGAATCACCCTCATTTTCCCAGTTTACAAAATAAAGTAGTATACATATTAGAAACAGTGTATTTGGTATTGTTGCGCTCCTAAAATTATGATAAAATGTAAGATTTCTTTAAAACCATCTGGTAAATTTCGTAAAGCAAAAAAATAAATAAAAATGAAATGAATAATGTTATTGTTTCTTCCTTTTTCCCAAAAAAAATTCAATAAAAAGCAGCCAAAATGTCATATTTCTACCTCAATATTAAAACTAAAAAGACAGCTTGTAATGAAAAGAAACTCTCTCATACAGTTCCGTTGATAAAAAATTAAAATGCCATCGGTCTTGTTTTTACACAATTTGACATTTTCTCAGCACTTAAGTAAAAAAAAAAAAAACAAACACCCAAATTACTTGTTCTTGTTCATTTTGCCTCCCAAAATCAGAATATAGAAAGAGATAAAAAAAAATTTTTATTTGACCGAAAATGGTACCAATAAAAAAGTCAACTTGTCCCGCAAAAAAAAACAGACCCTACCAGGTTTTTGTTGGCTAAGATATGGAAAATTTATAGTTATCAAAATATGGGGATGCACAATAAAAAGCATATTTTAGGGTGTATTAACCAAACATAGAATACAGTTATATGAAAAAGTTTGGGCACCCCTATTAATCTTAAGCTTAAGGTTTTATAAAAATTGTTTTTTTGGCAACAGCTATTTCAGTTTCATATATCTAATAACTATTGGACACAGTAATGTTTCTGCCTTGAAATGAGGATAATTGTACCAACAGAAATTGTGCAATGTGCATTCAAACAAAATTCGACAGGTGCATAAGTATGGGCACCCTTATCATTTTCTTGTTTTAAATACTCCTACCTACTTTTAACTGACTTATTAAAGCACTTTTTTGGTTTTCTAACCTCATAGCCAGGTGTATGCAATCATGAGAAAAGCTACTTAAAGTGGCCACTTGCAAGTTGTTCTCCTGTTTGAATCTCCTCTGAAGAGTGGCATCATGGGCTCCTCAAAACAACTGTCTAATGATCTGAAAACAAAGATTATTCAACATAGTTGTTCAGGGGAAGGATACAAAAAGCTGTCTCAGAGATTTCACCTGTCAATTTCCACTGTGAGGAACATAGTAAGGAAATGGAAGAACACAGGTACAGTTCTTGTTAAGGCCAGAAGTGGCAGGCCAAGAAAAACATCAGAAAGGCAGAGAAGAAGAATGGTGAGATCAGTCAAGGACAATCCTCAGACCACCTCCAGAGAGCTGCAGCATCAACTTGCTGCAGATGGTGTCACTGTGCATCGGTCAACTATACAACGCACTTTGCACAAGGAGAAGCTGTATGGGAGAGTGATGCGAAAGAAGCTGTTTCTGCAAGCACGCCACAAACAGAGTCGGCTGAGGTATGCAAAAGCACATTTGGAGAAGCCAATTTCTTTTTGGAAGAAGGTCCTGTGGACTGATTAAACCAAGATTGAGTTGTTTGGTCATACAAAAAGGCGTTATGCATGGCGGCCAAAAAACACAGCATTCCAAGAAAAACACTTGCTACCCACAGTAAAATTTGGTGGAGGTTCCATCATGCTTTGGGGCTGTGTGGCCAATGCCGGCACTGGGAATCTTGCTAAAGTTGAGGGATGCATGGATTCCTCTCAGTAATCAGCAGATTCTTGACAATAATGTTCATGAATCAGTGACAAAGTTGAAGTTACACAGGGGATGGATCTTTCAGCAAGACAATGATCCAAAACACCGCTCCAAATCTACTTAGGCATTCATGCAGAGGAACAATTACACTGTTCTGGAATGGCCATCCCAGTCCCCAGACCTGAATATCATTGAACATCTATGGGATCTTTTGAAGAGGGCTGTCCATGCTCGGCCACCATCAAACTTAACTGAACTGGAATTGTTTTGTTAAGAGGAATGGTCAAAAATACCTTCATCCAGGATCCAGGAACTCATTAAAAGCTACAGGAAGCGACTAGAGGCTGTTATTTTTGCAAAAGGAGGATCTACTAAATATTAATGTCACTTTTCTGGTGGGGTGCCCATACTTATGCACCTGTCAAATTTTGTTTGAATGCAGATTGCACATTTTCTGTTAGTACAATAAACCTCATTTCAAGGCAGAAACATTACTGTGTCCAACAGTTATTAGATATATGAAACTGAAATAGCTGTTGCCAAAAAAACAATTTTTAGAAAACATTAAGCTTAAGATTAATAGGGGTGCCCAAAATTTTTCATATAACTGTACCTATATAAATTTTGCATTGCTGTAAATCGCACCAACCTGAAGATTAACCCGTTTCCGACATCGGGCGTAATAGTATACCGATTGGGGTGGCAATATTTTTATGGCAAATTTTTTTTTTCATACTCACAGATCAGCATGCTAGATAAATTTCTTGAGGGGTCTAGTTTCCAAAATGGAGATACTTGTGGAGGCTTTCCACTGGTTGAGCACATCATGAGCTCTACAAATGCAGCATGACACCCACGGACTATTCCATGAGTTCCAAGTCTAAGTTCCAAAACGTCACTCCTTCCTTTCGGAGTCCTGCTATGTACCCAAACCGTTTTCCCCCACATATGGGGTATCTGTATACTCAGGAGAGATTGCACAAACATTTTCTCCATTTTCTCCTGCTACCCTTGCAAAAATAAAAATTAGGTAAAATAATTTTTGTGGGAAGAAATTGATTTTTTTATTTTCACGGCTCTAAATTATACATTTCTGTGAAGCACTTGGGGGTTGAAGGGGCACAGCACAAATCTAGATAAATTCCTTGAGTGGTTTAATTTCCAAAATAGTCACTTCTGGAGTGTTTCCACTGTTTAGGCACATCAGTGGCTCTCCAAACATGATACGCTCCCCGCTAATAATTTCAGCCGATTTTGGCCTCCAAAAGTAAGATGGTGCTCCTTCCCTTCAGAGCCCTGTCGTGCGCCCAAACAGTAATTTCCCCCCACATATAGGGTATCTTTGTACTCAGGGGAAATTGCACAAAACAGTTTTGGGTCAACTTTTCCCTGGTGAAAATAAGAAGATTGGGGCTAAAGATTTTTGTGAGAAAATTTGTTTTTTATTTTTACCTCTCAACATTTATAAACTTCTGTAAAGCACCTGGGGGATCAAGGTGTTCACCACACATTTAAGTAAGTTTCTTGAGCAGTCTAGTGTCCAAAATGGGGTCACTTGTGGGAGGGTTTACACAGTTTAGGTACATCAAGGGCTCTCCAAACATGACATGGCGCTGGCTAATTATTCCAGCAAATTTTGCATTCATCTGGCCCTCTTTACCTTACAAGCCATGCCATGTGCATAAACAGTAGTTTTCTCTCACATATGGGGTATCGGCGTGCTCAGAAGAAATTGCATAACAAATTTGGAGGTCCACTTTTTCATGTTACCCCTGTAAAAATAAAAAAAATTGGGTTGAATTTTAGAATTTATTTATTTGCAATCCATTTGTTTTGAAATGAAAAATAATACATGATTGAATCTAGTTTACATAGTGGAGTTCCGAGTTCTCTACCTCCAGGAAAGGTCCTCAATATCAGATCCAAGGGGAGGCATACCATTGACGCAACCTGTGCAGCGGCACAAGGGCCCGAGAAGTAAGGGGGTCCTCCAGAACCTCCAGAGCAGATGAAATTATTCATTATGATGAGATATTATACTGCAAAGGGCCCATATACTGGTCTTGCACATGAGCCCTCTCCTGATCAGATTGATGGGGTTGTGGCAATCCTACAGGCTGGATGTAACCATTGAATGGGGGCTGAACAGCACAGATCACTATTAAGTGTCCGCTGATGAGAATTGCAGCTCAGCTCCTATTCAAGAGATCCCCGTACTACCCCTTTATGTAATTAGGCAAGAATTATTAAAACGTTTGGTTTATAGTATTAATATTATATTTTTCACCCTCTCGTGGGTAATATTATTGATGTTCTGCATTGGAGGAGTGTTACTCCTTAGTGTTCTCAGTTTCCTTTTCAAAAGAAATGGCCATTATGTTGTTTTTTTTTTTTTTTGGAAAGCTTTTACATACCCAAGGAAGTATCCACCACAGCTTAGAATGCTTTGTTCCATGGCTGTTGCCCTCCGAAAGGAACGTCAGTAAGATGTGCAACATATGTGTCTACTTATCATAACATTTGGTACGCCATATAATTTTCTAAACATCCATAACTTCCACTTGCTGAGAACATCTGAAATTTTGTACAGATCTGATCCCAGTATGCGATGCATAAATCACAGTTCTCCCACCACGATTAACATTTGAGTGAGCTGACTATTATTCTGTGCCATGTTTATAAGGAGACTGCCGAGATGGGTATCAAGCAAAAAAAAAAAACTAAGAACTAAAACTTTAGTTATGAGAATGCAGAAATTTTCCAACACAGTAAGATACAATATTGGCACAAGCTTGAGCTTAATCGCTTTGGTATTTCTACATCTCACACATTTACTGGAGTGTAAAAAAATACGTTCCAGCCCTCAACGAATCAACAAAAAAGTCATTTTAAAAAGCAATCTGAATAATTATTAGCATTAGGGGTTAATTTTTGGACACATTGAAGGCAAATACATTTACTAAGAGTCCAAAAATTACTGCCGCTATGTTTAGTGTGATAGTTGATGTGGCTAAATGTACTGCATGACGGATTTATGTATTTAGCACATTACCCAACATGTATCATCAAAAAAAATTGTATCTGTTAGAGATAATCTTGCAGCACTTGATTTCTACAGATAGATTACAATTATTGACATTCTAAACTATATTTGGTCTTGTAAATTTTATTAACTGCCAAAGTATTAAAGCAGATGTCACAGAGATGACAACGAGGGCAGGTACAGATGGCGGTTTTCTCTCCATCTGGGAAAATCAGACCACACTCGGATGTCATCCAAGTGCGGTCCAATTTTTTTTTTTTTGGACCCATAGACATGAATGGGTGAGTGCCATCAGATTCTTGGATGCAAATCGTGCATGTTGTAATTTTTTTCCTTCGGATCACTGAGGATAAAAATCGGACATATGCACGGCCCCATAGATTAATGTAGGTACGAGTTCCATCTATCCAAACCACAGATGGCACTTGCCCGATTAAAACGATCCTCTGAACGAGCCCTGAAAGATTAAAAATCATTCATTTTGATGATTTTTTTTTTTTATACACCCTTGGAAACGTAGCCGTAGGCCTCATTCAGATTTCCAGGTTGCACGTACGTGGTCCATTCAGGTTTTTCATGGTTACAACACTATAATCTGTGGGGCTTTTCGCATGTCTTGTTTTTTTTTTTCTGGTATCATGGATGAAAAGAGCCAATTAACATTGCAAAGGATATGTGAAGCTTTGCAATGTATTAATCCATCCATGAAAAATGCTGTTGATATCGGTACCGCTTTTTTACGTACGTAAAAAAAAAAAAAACTAAATGAGGCCTTATCCTGTACATTTTATCAAACTTATTACTAAAATGTAAAAGTCAAACCCCTCTGTCGACTGAGCAGTGGCTAAACAGGTTTGCTTTTTTGTAAGCTAAAGTGAAATAAAAATGTCAAAATTTGCTCTCTTTTTTGCCCAACTACAAATTTTGCAGAAATCTTGCAACATTTCTAGCAGTTTTCCACCAGAATTCTGATGAAAATAACTTAACGAATAGGCCCCATGTGGAAGACTGTGTTTACACCGATGCCTCTACCCTGTGCCAGTCGTTGCACTGTTTACCCATCCACTACAGAGTTGATATAAAGTTATCACTCTCACCAACAGAGCGCACCACGCCTTAGCACCACGCTACATCTCCTCCCTCGTCTCTGTCTACCACACTTCCCATGCCCTCCATTCTGCCAATGACCTAAGATTAACATCCTCAATAATCCAAAACCTCCCACTCCCGTCCTCAAAACTTCTCGCGTGCTGCGCCAATTCTTTGGAATGCACTACCCAGGACAAATTTGATTAATCCCTAATAAGTGTGCTCTAAAAACGTATTTCTTCAGTCTGGCTTATCACGGTAACATATTTATCTAATTATTTCTGTTTTGCTCATACAAATTTTTCTTCAAAATCAGTTCTCACACCCTTCGTGCAATTAATATCCCTCTGTATCTTTTACACATGCTGGTTGGTAACCGCTTCAGGCAGCTTTACATGAACACCCAATTTCTTACATTATGGCTGGTCAGAACAATGAAAGCAATTGTTACTATCTGCTTCCTTGTCTCCTCTATTTCCCCATAGATTGTAAGCTTGCGAGCAGGGCCCTCATTCCTCTTGTAACCGTTGATTTATGGGATTATTGTTGTCCTGTAATGTCTTTTATTGTCTGCACAAGGCCCTCTAAAATGTAAAGTGCTGTGGAATATGTTGGCGCTACAGAAATACTGTACAATGAGAATTAGGTTTGTGTAGAATTCTAATTAGAGTTTTTTTTATTACATGGTCATTTCTTTTGAGTGTTGTAGGCGGTTATAGGTCTTTCTACTGGTACTAGTGTTGAATGCTGCCTAGAGCCACTGTGGACCAGCACGTTATAATGCGAGCCTGTCATTACCTTCGACTCCTCTCATGGTCATCACATCAGTAACACTAACGTCACCACAGTTATAGGACTGAGTTATTAACGACCCGATTGTGCCGTTGCGTCACCTACACTGATCTCAACAGCTGACAAGACCAAGATTGCGTTCTGCTCCGTCTGCATCCTAAATCCCTGCCGGGAGACCAGCTCGACTCATGGACTGTTGTAAGGCAGCGTTCACGGGAAACCTGATGCTCGTCGTATTGGTGATCTCGTTGTTGAGTGATTACAGCCCTAGTCTTTTCCAGTAACACGTCATATTTCTTTGCACTGCCCCTGGAGGATGTCGTTAATGGAGGGAGGCCTTAAACTATTGACAAAATCCATTGAACTGCTTTTGCCGGTTATTGTTTTCGGCTGGTTGTGTATTATTTGATCATTGTGCTTTTAGATTGTTTCAGTCCCGGAGGATTAGGAGTTAAGCCCTGGGATCTGTCCGACTTGGATTGAAAAACTGATGTGATCTATTATTGCACTGACTGTAACATGCAACATTGGGAAATTAAAAACATCTCTCTCCCTGGACAGCGCCTTTTTTTGGTCTTGCCGTGTACAATAGTGATGAGTGAACATGCACAAAAAAGGTTATCCGAGCATGCTCGGGTGCCAACAGAGTGTCTTCTGGGTCCTTAATAATATGTTCATCACCCCACTGCTACATGTTTCATGGCTGTAAGGTAATCCCTGCATATGTTGCGGTGATCAAACAGCCGCGGGGACTCAAACATATTATTCGAGCACGCCAAAGTCACTCGGTGAGCACCCAAGTATGCTCGGCTAACATCTCACCAGAGCACGCTCGCTCATCACTAGTGTACAAGTCCTTTTTGGCTGCATTCACTACTTATTTTGCCTCTACTTTCTATATATTCAGCACACTGCAGGCTCTCCTGACTTGTCTATTTTATTTTTGCATTCCCTAAAAAAAAAATAAAAAAAAAATTCTGCGTCATGTTTTTTTTTTTTTAGATCTCTGTACTGTGCAATGTCTCTATGCATTATTAATTCCCTGGTCACAAGTGTGTCCTTAAAACAGCATTGACTGGCAGTGTCATTGTACAGGAACACATCTTATTGACAAATGAAAGTGAAAAGATTTAGAAAAGATGAGATTTAGTTGTACATATCCAGGAGGAAAAAGGAGGAAAAAAACACAACATAGAGCGGATAGGTCATGAATGATTAGGCCAGGTCCGGCTTCAGGTTTTCGTGGGCCCCAAGCAAAATAATCTCAGTGGGTCCCTTTAACACATACCATAATTCATGATACACAAATATGGCAGAAAAATATAGATATAGTACAATGCCAAAGATTTCACTTACTTCTTACATTACATGAGTGATATCTTTTGTACATTCTACAATACGATATAGTATAATGCACAGCCTTTGATCCTCCATATAGTATAATACACAGCCTTTGATCCTCCATATAGTCTAATGCACAGTCCTTGATCCTCCATATAGTCTAATGCACAGCCCATAGTCCTCCATATAGTATAACGCACAGCCCTTGATCCTCCATATAGTAAATGCACAGCCCTTGATGCTCCATATAGTATAATGCACAGCCTTTGATCCTCCATATAGTATAATGCACAGCCCATAGTCCTCCATATAGTATAATCCACAGCCCTTGATCCGCAATATAGTATAATGCACAGCATTTGATCCTCCATATAGTATAATGCACAGCCCATAGTCCTCCATATAGTATAATCCACAGCCCTTGATCCGCCATATAGTATAATGCACAGCCCATAGTCCTCCATATAGTATAACGCACAGCACTTGATCCTCCATATAGTATAATGCACAGCCCATGATCCTTCATATAGCATAATACACAGCCCATAGACCTCCATGTTGTATAATGCACAGCCCAAAATCTCCATATAGTATAATGCACAGCCCATGATCCTACAGTGTAATGCACAGCCCATGATCCTCCATACAGTATAATGCACAGCCCTTGATCCTCCATATAGTATAATGCACAGCCCTTGATCCTCCATATAGTATAATGCACAGCCCATAGTCTCCATATAGTATAATGCACAGCCCATAGTCCTCCATATAGTATAATCCACAGCCCTTGATCTGCCATATAGTATAATGCACAGCCCATAGTCCTCCATATAGTATAATGCACAGCCCATGATCCTTCATATAGTATAATACACAGCCCATAGACTTCCATGTTGTATAATGCACAGCCCAAAATCCTCCATATAGTATAATGCACAGCCCATGATTTTCCATAAAGTATAATGCACAGCCCATAGTCTACCATATTCCTCCATACAATACAATACACCTCCATATATATCAGTCCATGAAAATTGCACTATACTGTGATGTCGTATGACTGCGGTCTGATTTTTTTGCACAGACCCATTGGAGTTGAATGGGTAAATGCGATCCGATTCTAGGAGGCAAATCATACATGCTGCCATATTTTCCTTGGCTATGTGCACAGCCCCACAGAATAACATAGGGAGGAGTGCCATCAGTTAAAACGAGGTATAGAACTCGTTAGAATTTTACAGTTGTGTGCACAAGCCCTTAGTGTAATCAGAACTGCTCTATTTCTCTAAAACAAGTTAAACGCACTAACTTTGGACTCTCTGAATATCCCAAGGGTGAACCCCTATCTGTATATACAAAAGAGAATAAAAAGGGTAACCCCGTATAATAATTTTATAATTACTTTCTTGGTTCGTGAACCTCCCAATTTATTTTTTTCTTGGCCAAAGAACCATTAAAATGGAACAGAAAGGCTTTACGCCTTCAAGGAATTGTCCAGGATTGCAAAAACTTGGGATAGCTTATTCTGAAAACAGCGCCACACCTGTCTACAGGTTTAATATGGTATTACAGCTCTGCTCCAATGAAGAGAATAGTTTTCTAATCATAGACCACCCCCTTACCGAGGAGCCCATTTTTCAGCTTGGACGTGGGTTAATAGTTTTCGATCTGTGGGGCGAGTACACCATCATATATTAATAGTGCACAGTCCGACAGGTTCTTACATAAAGTTCAGCCAGAATTTTCTTAATCTTATTTATATCTTTCGGTCCCTGTGGGAAGAAGATGGGTCATAAAGCTCAAGATTGTTCATTGAAGACATGTGGAAACAGATCGCCCCTCTGAGCGTGGCTGGAGAGATGTTTTTATAGAGGATTGTATATAAACATGTACGTTACTGAGCGGATTCTGCCGGTATTTATAGTTCTGCGCAGATAGTGAAACTATATATTCAGAAAGCACCAACAACGCCAGCCAATCAATAATAATAATAATAATAATTTTTATTTATATAGCGCCAACATATTCCGCAGCGCTTTACAAATTATAGAGGGGACTTGTACATACAATAGACATTACAGCATAACAGAAATACAGTTCAAAACAGATACCAAGAGGAGTGAGGGCCCTGCTCGTAAGCTTACAAACTATGAGGAAAAGGGGAGACACGAGAGGTGGATGGTAACAATTGCTATAGTTATTCGGACCAGCCATAGTGTAAGGCTTGGGTGTTCATGTAAAGCTGCATGAACCAGTTAATTAATTTTTTTTTTTTTTTTTTTTTAATATAGGCCACACAGGGATCGTTAGGTTAATGCATTGAGGCGGTAGGCCAGTCTGAACAAATGAGTTTTTAGGGCACGCTTAAAACTGTGGGGATTGGGGATTAATCGTATTATCCTAGGTAGTGCATTCCAAAGAATCGGCGCAGCACGTGTAAAGTCTTGGAGACGGGAGTGGGAGGTTCTGATTATTGAGGATGCTAACCTGAGGTCATTAGCGGAGCGGAGGGCACGGGTAGGGTGGTAGACTGAGACCAGAGAGGAGATGTAGGGTGGTGCTGAGCCATGGAGTGCTTTGTGGATGAGGGTAGTAGTTTTGTACTGGATTCTTGAGTGGATGGGTAACCAGTGTAATGACTGGCACAAGGTAGAGGCATCGGTGTAACGGTTGGTGAGGAATATGATCCTGGCAGCAGCATTCAGGACAGATTGGAGCGGGGAGAGTTTGGTAAGAGGGAGGCCGATTAGTAGAGAGTTACAATAGTCCAGACGAGAATGAATAAGTGAAACAGTAAGAGTTTTTGCAGAGTCAAAAGTAAGAAAAGGGCGAATTCTAGAAATGTTTTTGAGATGCAGGTAAGAAGAGCGAGCCAGTGATCGGATGTGGGGGGTGAATGAAAGGTCAGAATCAAGGATGACCCCAAGGCAGCGGGCATGTTGCTTTGGAGTAATGGTGGAACCGCAAACGGAGATGGCAATGTCAGGCAAAGGTAGGTTAGTAGAGGGAGAAAACACGAGGAGTTCAGTTTTTGACAGGTTTAGTTTCAGATAGAGGGAGGACATGATGCTAGAGACAGCGGTAAGACAATCACTGGTGTTTTCTAATAAGGCAGGCGTGAGATCAGGAGAAGAAGTGTATAGTTGGGTGTCGTCAGCATAGAGATGGTACTGGAAGCCAAATCTACTGATTGTTTGTCCAATAGGGGCAGTATACAAAGAGAAGAGGAGGGGGCCTAGGACTGATCCTTGAGGAACCCCAACAGTAAGGGGAAGGTGAGAGGAGGAGGAACCAGCGAAACATACAGTGAAGGATCGGTCAGAGAGATAGGAGGAGAACCAGGAGAGAACGGTGTCCTTGAGGCCGATGGAGCGGAGCATAGTGAGGAGGAGCTGATGATCCACAGTATCAAATGCTGCAGAGAGATCCAAGAGAATTAGCATGGAGTAGTGACCATTAGATTTAGCTGTTAGTAGGTCATTAGAGACTTTAGTGAGGGCAGTTTCAGTAGAGTGTAAAGAGCGGAAACCAGATTGAAGAGGGTCGAGAAGAGAGTTATCTGAGAGATAGCGGGTAAGACGGGAGTGGACCAGGCGTTCGAGGAGTTTAGAGATGAAGGGAAGATTAGAGACAGGTCTATAATTAGCGGCACAGTTTTGGTCGAGGGATGGTTTTTTAAGTAATGGATGTATGATGGCATGCTTAAATGAGGAGGGAAAAATACCGGAAGTGAGGGAAAGGCCGCAGTGCCATGTTTATTTGTGATTGGCGTAGTATCGTGGCCAAGTGTCTATGAATAAATGAACTTTTTGAAATTATACAATACGCTGTATGTACCCTGCACAAATACGGTACAAATCTATATACAAATATATAAAAATTTAAAATCAGACATTTATTTATATTGTATGTAAACAAATATATACATAAAATAATACTATATAAATAAATTCATCTATCATTCATAAATCATTTTACCCCCTTCATCCCCCTGCGATTTTCCATTTTTCATCTTTGTCTCCCCTACTTCCAAGAGCCTTAACTTTTGTATTTTTTTCCAACAATATAGCTGTATGAGGGCTTGTTTTTTGCCGGACGAGTTGTACTTTTGAATGATTTTACAACATACCGGAAAACAGGAAAAAAAAATACCGAGTGCGGTGAAATTGTTAAAAAAAGTGCAATTCCACAATTGTTTTGGGGGTTTATTGACAGTGTTCACTACATTTTAAAACTGACCTGCCATTATAATTCTCCAGGTCATGTATAGGTTCTTTATTATTTATGCAGTGAAAAAAAAAAAAATCTGAGATTTCTAAGAAAAAAAAAAATTTGCTTATGTTGCTATTTCCGAGATCCATTTTTCGGGGTCTGGAGCTGGGTGATGGTTCATTTTTTGCACCCTAATCTGATGTTTGTATTGATACCATTTTGGAGTAGATATGTTTTTATTGCAATTTTGCGGCGGCCAAAAAAAGATGTAATTCTGAGGTTTTTTATTTTTTTGTTACGCCATTTACCGATCAGAACATTTTACGTTATGTTTTGATAGATCGGACGTTTCCAAATGCAGCGATGGTAAATGTGTATTTTTATTTTTTTTTTTTTAAATTGTTTTTATTTTGAATGAGGAAAAATGGGATTTAAATTCGTTTTTTGTTTTTTTTAATATTTAAGAAAATATATTTTTTTTGTTTATTTTTACCGGCTTCAATGGTCTTTTTAGGAGACTTGAAGCTGCGTTCATCCGATCACCTGTGCTGCACATAGTAAGGCTTCAGCTATATGTAACAGAAATCATGATCTCTTGCAGACCCCCAGCTGTCATGACAACCCATTGGCGCTCTGCAGTCACGTGATTGAGGGGCACCGATAGCGGGTCTTGAGAGGCGCTCCTGGTCAGCGCTTGTTAAATGCTGAGATTGACAGCAGCAGTTAACTTGTTAACAGCAGAGGGTGGATCTCTGATTCACCTGTGGCCGTTAGAGGAACATGACCGCTGATCACATAATCTGTCATGTGCAGGGAAACATGCAGGCTCAGCTATGGAGCCCGAATGAAAACAGGGACATGATCAATGACATACCCCATCTTAAATACTATGTCCCCTAATATAAAATAAAAATAACAGATTATCACCTCCCGATGTGGGTTTGGGGACTCTCAAGGCTCGCATTGCATTGTTAAGCCACTTGAGAACTGTAGCCAATCAGTCACAACAAGGCTGCTTCCTTTGGCCAAACCTTGGAAGTATAAGAGAAAGGACTAGAGACAAGAGAACTTGTTCGGTGGAAAACGTTCGCCAATCTCAAAGTCAGCAAGAACCTTGCCAAATCAGATTCCCGAGAATTTTCCTCACAATCTGCAAAATTCAGCCAAAGTTCAGTAAATGATCGAGTCTCCACTAATGCTTTTGTTAGGACTTTGGCTAGAATAGTGGTGCTGTATGATGATCGTGGGGGACTTGTTTGATGAGGGGAGGGGGTGGGGAGAGGTCAGAGTAGCAGTGGACTTTTTTTTTTTTTAATTATCTTAATGTGTGGAGATTCTGGACGCCAATAAGGACACAGAAACCCTTTACAATGTCCAGACAAGGGTTTGCGTCATTGGTTGCCGAAATCACATGTCCGTCTCCATGTAAAAAGCATGTGGATGGATACAATGCTTGGCATAGGTGGCTTTCCTTCATAGGATGCTGCCCTTCCCGTGGTTGTTCCTTCCCGGGGAAAGGCCTGGCTATTCACTGCTTGCGTTGAGAAACACGTGATGGTGTCTCCGCAGCTTCTTTACATGCATCTGCATATTTCCCATAAGGGATGGGGGCAGTGTTCTGGAATCACTGCGTTGAGAAACACGTGATGGTGTCTCCGCGGTGTTGGATGTTTTGGTCTCCCCGAGGCCAATCATCTGTGCCTTTATATCCATGTAAAAAGCAGACATGTGACTTTGGCGCTATTTTGTGAGTGTAAGGCTGTGTGCACATGGAGCGTTTTTGTGGACTTCCTGTGGTGTTTCCACAGCACAAGAAACATTGGTGGTTCCGATTGGTGATAACGTTACAGTTGGTCAGAGCACTGCTGGTTCACCCTGTCAGATGTCAGTGTGACCCTGCAGCTTTGACTGACCCGCAGTAAAAGTTTTACTACCAGTCACAGGCATTGGCTGATTAGATTACTGTTCCCATCAGCTGACGCCAACTGCCAATGATTACAGTGAGCACACATGGCGGTTGATGGGCGTAGTTATCAGCAGGCACTTGTGCTCAAAGTAAAGAAAAAAGTTAAAATAAAGAAATGATTATTTAAAAATAAAAATCACAGTATATAGTCACCTTACACCTAAGCCTGAAGCCCAGATCTCCTGTAAAAAATAAAAAAACACCATATACTCACCTTAACGCCTAATCCCCGATGCCCATGTCACCTGGAAAAGAGAAAAAATAATAAACCATCATATCCTGCACCTTTCTGCCGTATTGCATACTGTTCCACAATGATTCAGATCACTTGTAGAGCAGTCACTTCAGCTGAGGCGACTGCTCTACCCTGCAGCCGGTGACATAATCAGCTGATGAGCCCCTGTGATCTAAAGCAGCAGCACCATCAGTGATATTACCTGGGCTCATCAGTTGATGAACTCTGGTGAACTTTTTTTCAGCGCAGCTCAGCACTACACACTGCAGGAGCGATTACCTCCTGTGTCAGTGTGTAGCTGGCTGTCTATTCGCATCAGTGACTGCTCTCAAAAGTCATCAGGATTGTCATGGGACATTATGGATTATCCCTTCACTTTGGACAGGGGAGGAATAGGTTTAATTGTTTTAATTCATTTTCAGGGGACATTGGCTTCAGTGGACTGGGTGATGAAGCAAGTATGGTTTAATTTTGAGTTCATAAAGGAGTGTGTAATTTGTTCAAATAAAGGACTTTAGACTGGGTGTGTTTTTTTTTCATATAATATCACTATCTTATAGACGCCTCTACATTACTAACCTCTGGGCTTGATGTCACTTCACAACACAAAGGTGACATCAAACCCCCAACTATGACTCCTTTTGCCATCGCACCAGTGCAAGTGGGAAGTATTTTTTCGGCACAGTTTTGGCACATCTTATGGGTGCACTATTTCTGGGGTGGCTGAGATCTGATTTTTAAGTCTGGGACTGGGCCAATATAAATGGCCCCTTCCAAGGCAGCTGTCTGCCTAGACTTTGCTAGTTATTAATTATAGTGGGACCCTACCTAATTTTGGGGGGGGATTCCCCATTTTAATAACCAGAAAACTAAGTATACAGCGGTGAGCTGATATTTATAGCCCGGGAATCTCCATTGGTATTACTCCCTTCTCGAGCTATAAACATCTGCCCCCAGCTGTCCACTTTCCCTATGCTGAATAATAAATTATATATGTCACCGACATCTTTATATCTATATATTATATTTATATATATGTATTCTATCTATTCTATTCTGTCAGTTCACATTGTGATTTTGCTGTATGCGGCAGATTCAATTTCAGGTTTTCAAGGACATGGGTGTGTAAAAATCGGACTGCACTCACATGGTCCGTACTTTTCCTGGTGTCTGCCCCTACTTTGAGCTGTTTTAGCAGCTCTTGGGCCCCCTGAAGGTGTTGTCTATGCGTTTGGCTTTGCCTCCCATTGAATTAAATGGGGTTCGGATACGTACATCGTCAAGTTCGGCAATCCCAGCCGAACCTTAAAATGTTTGCTCATCTCTAGTGAGGACTAGTCTAGCCCTTTAGCGTCCACCGATTGCTGCAGTGCTCACATGACATAGCAATGTTTGTTTCTCCTTCTCCTTTTAAGAGCTATAACTTTTTTTTTACTTTGCCGTCCTCCTAGTCCTTTTGAGGGAAGTTTTTTTATGGGATGAGTTACGGTTTTAAATTATACCATTAATTTTACCATCTAACATACTGAAGTGTTTTTTATTAATTATTACCAAATTATGTAACAAACAACTTTTTGTTTATTATTCATTACATCGTTCAGGTGAGTGCTCAACCGAAAAGCAGAAATTTCGCCATTTCAATATTTTCTTCTCAGCTTTTACTGAACTGTATAGATCATTTTAGATTTTGAACGGACTTCTACTAAATGTGTTTATATTTTAAATGTTTTAATTTCTTTATTTTTTTTTTTTCTAATATATACTATATTCTTAGTCCCCTTAGGGGACTTAAACCTGTTTAATCGCTCATATTCTACACTGCCGTTCTACAACAATATTGCAGTATATAATGTAACTGATGTTCTCCTATGAACCCCAAACCTAAGGAGGACTAAGATGACAGCCATGAGGGCTTTCAGCACTCTTTGGTTTGCCATGGTAGCCCATTGGCTCCCTATGATTGCCAGCAACATATAAATAGTTAAACAGCAGCCATTGTGAGCTACCTCTGGTCCCTGCTATTACAGACAAATCCAGCTGTGCAACACAGCTAACGTCTGCCTGGTATAGTTCGGGCTCAGCTCCTTTGCCTACTACATACTGTATACCCCGCAGGTGACTTGTGACAAGAATGTACATAAGTCATTAATGGGGTTAATGCTTTGACTCTTATCAATGGTTACATTAAAAATGGATAAAACACAGAGGGAAAACAAAATGTTCAAAAAAACGTCTTCCAGTTTTAATAGATCTCCATAGAATTTAATGGCCCAGTCTGATCCACTAGTAGATCAAAAAAGGACATACTCATTGCCTCAAATTGGTTGGAGGACAGATTGTTTTTTAAAATGGACGTGCTTATGGCATAATTAATAATATGGCTCCTCTCATGCCATAGTAGAAGTCATTGGATATACTGTAAGAATTACAATATCGGGCCTCATTTATCAAAACGGTCTATCTTGCTCATAGCAACCAATCAAAGCTCCGCTTTCATTTTTAAAACAGCTGTGGTAAAATGAAAGCTGCACTTTGATAGGTCACTAGGGGGAAACAGTCAATTTTTGCTTTTCAGACCGTTTTGATAAATCTGCCCCCCTATTGCGAGTGGCCCCTGAAGTCACGGTGCACGATGGCCGGTGTGGTCTACTGGCTCGAAGGCCGTGAATTCTATAGCAAGACTTGTTGCTAATCCTGTCAAGTGAAACACCCAAGTTATCAGGTCGTGAGCCATGTATACCTCTTGTGGCCTTCCATAAAAACACAGAACAATATGCGTTCTCCAAGGGAAGAAAAAAAATTACCACAAAAGGGTTTTCGTCTATAAACATTTGTATTTGTGAGACGTAGAAGGGGAGAATGGAAGGGATTTCAGTCACATGCTATCAATTTAGCTCCTGGCAGCTAAGTAGAAACATAAAATGTCCGTTTGTAATTAGTGCTCAGGACAATAAAAGATAGCAGGAAGAGGAAGCACCTCGGGGCTTTCCAGAGACTGCAATTCTCTCTGGCTTATGCTCCTCCATCTAATGGCGGATCCCCTGTACATACTTTGTGCCACCTGAGGGAACAGAATAAAGCCTCATTCTGGTACTATATGTATATACGACATATTAAATCTAATGAAAACTCCATTTATCTAAAGGATTTTCTCAGTCTTGATGGGACATTTACTTTTAATGTTCATTTGGAGGTATAATCATTAAAGTAACGGGCTAGATTTTGTCCTGGGGACAGCAGGCCGTCCCTCCCAATTAAAATCAATGGAAGTTATAATGACTGACGGTTTCTTAACTCGATGGTTTCTGTAACTTCCTTGGAGAAATTTCAATCAGAAGCGATTTGTTTGGCCTTCGGGTGCTTCAACCTTGCGTTTAGGCACCCGGTTCAATGACTCCGTCGGGGCTTACGTCCGAACCCCCCACAAAACGGTATTTGGACGCATGCGCAGACAGGGGCTATAGAGTATAAGGGTGCCGACAGAGTGAACATGCACTCTGATGTACATTATTTTCAAGCGTATATGCCTACTGGAGGTATTAGACTGCGCTTGGTTGTCAATCTCCAGTAAGCATATACTGTAGGCGTATACTGCCCATCAGAGCTTATTTTCGATCTCCCGGCACCATTATAATCTATGGAACCATCGGTACATCAGAATCCTGTTTTGCAGGGTGTTCAGACGTAAGCACTGACTGGACCAATCAAATGAGTTTCGACAGCATGGGGAGTCAACATATGTCCCTCCTACAAAGCTATAGATACTTTTTTTTTCAGCCACTCGGTATTGCTTCGGTGGAATGCTGAATCGTCTGGTTTTTTGGGATTAAAGCCTAAAAATGTCTCCACTTGAAATTAAGAGCATATTGAGGTACAACATGCCACCATAGACTTCTAAGGGCACTGCATTGTGCCATTATGGCCTTTACTGATTGCATCAACCAACAAGACGGATTACGACAAAAATATAATTAGTGATGAGCAAATATGCTTGTTACTCGAGATTTCTCGAGCACGCTCGGGGGTCCTCCGAGTATATTTTAGTGCTCGGAGATTTAGTTTTTCTTGCCGCAGCTGAATGATTTACATCTGTTAGCCAGCATAAGTACATGTGGGGGTTGCCTGGCTGCTAGGGAATCCCCACGTGTACTTATGCTGGCTAACAGATGTAAATCATTCAGCTGCCGCGATGAAAACTAAATCTCCGAGCACTAAAAAATACTCGGAGGACCCCTGAGCATGCTAGAGAAATCTCGAGTAACTAGTATATTCGCTCATCACTAGTGTTGAGCATTCCGATACCGCAAGTATCGGGTATCGGCCGATATTTGCGGTATCGGAATTCCGATACCGAGTTCCGATATTTTTGTGATATTGGGAATCGGTATCGGGATTAAGACTCATGTGTAAAATAAAGAATAAAAATAAAAAATATTGATATACTCACCCTCAGACGCGCCCTGGTTGTCACCGCTGCAACCGCCATGCTTCTGTTACTAAGAATGAGCGCGTTAACGACCTTCGATGACGTCGCGGCTTGTGATTGGTCGCGTGAGCATCATGTGACCGCTCACGCGACCAATCACAAGCCGCGACGTCATCGAAGGTCCTTAATGCGCTCACTCTTAGGAAGGGAATCATGGCGGTTGCAGCGGTGACAACCAGGGCGCGTCCGAGGGTAAGTATATCAATATTTTTTATTTTTATTCTTTATTTTACACATCAACATGGATCCCAGGGCCTGAAGGAAAGTTTCCTCTCCTTCAGACCCTGGGAACCATAGAGGATACCTTCCGATATTTGTGTCCCATTGACTTGTATTGGTATCGGATATCGGTATCGGCGATATCCAATATTTTTCGGGTATCGGCCGATACCATCCGATACTGATACTTTCAAATATCGGACGGTATCGCTCAACACTACTCATCACTAACAATAATCAAAATTATAGTGTGATCTAAGCCTTCAGTTTTTTCAGCCCATTGACTAATTACCCATTATAGCTTTTTTTCCACTTATAGTCACATCAGGCGGGAAAAGGCAGCAATATCCGGCTACAAAGACCGACACTGCCAAGATGGAGTTCAACTAGGTCTAAAGTTTCAAATTTTGGACTCCGTACACCTCATCGGGTACACATCCGAATCCCGATTTTGGGAATACAGGCAGAAGCCCCAACAGAGTCACGATCGAATGGTGAAAATGACATTAGTCTGAATTCAGCCTAAAAAATATGTCCGCGCAGAAGCTCTAGTTACAAAATAATAGATTTTTCGTCAATGCTATTTGCAAATTTTCTTCAGGTTTTCTTTTGATACTCTGGAGCAATAGAGAGTTTTGTAAAAGTATTCATACCTTCTTAAGAATATGTTTAGCATTGCATAACATGTATACGATATAATGAGAAAAAAAAAACACCCAACTTTGCCAGATTTGCACATGTGTGGCCAGCATATGTATTTCAGATTCCAGAAGATCAGAGTCTGTGAACAGACCCAGTCGTGCACCCCTGGGCTATATTACCAGCAGAATCCCACAGACCAGAGTACAACAGGGTTATGGAACATTCCAAGCAATCTTTATACTGCTACCTACTAGATATGCCTTATATTTATTAAATATATATATATATATATATATATATATATATATATATATATATATATACATACATACATATACATATACATATACATATATAAATATATATATATATATATATATATATATATATATATATATATATATATATATATATATATATATATATATATATACTGTCTTAATCAGAGTGACTGAGATTACCAGTCCATCCTTGATGTCTAACTTTGCATTTACTGGGGAATAAAAAAGTCTTAGTTGAGACTTGGAATATCATCATCAAGAAAAAGTTAATGAAGTATTTTATTTTTAAAAAGTTAAAATTAGTCTATTTTATAAAGTTATATATCAATTGGTCTAAAACGAGAAAAAAAATAACACGATAAATGGGTAGCCAGATATGGGATTTGTAGCAAATGTATGATTTCTATAGTCTTCCATTTCGGCATCAATGTTCCATTCAAGATCCTACTTGTAAACAAAGAAATGTTTTCTTGCTTTTCTGGAAGGCTGTTTTCCCATGCTGCCCCCCAGTCTTTTCATCACCCCTCATCATGTCCCTCATCAGCCCGGATTAATTGTGCGCTCAGAGAGTGGACCTCCGTCATCATAGCTGGAACGCTGGAATTCCTCCGTATTTGTGCCTTCTTCCTTCGTCTTATCAGCGTCATCTAATCAGGTTGCTTCTGCCGCCTTAAGACTGTGACCCATGAGGATATTGAGCAGTTTGTTAGCCATTAATTCTTCCACAAAGTTGTTTAACAAGCACTTAGTTCTGTTTTGTTCATTCACACAAAATGTGTTGTTTTCATTGAGACTATTTGACTGACACTTGTGTTGTACTTAGAACCTCTCTCCGATTGTAACCACATAGGGGACCATTATCCAAAACCATGAGGAGTGCATACCTTCTATCTGCCCCTTCTTGGACATAAGCACTTCTGACATCTTTTTCACCTATTCTGGCTCCAGGTAGATTTTAAAACGGATTCCTTAAAGGGGTTGTTCAGCAATGATCGGTTTTCTTTCTAAGAAAGATTTCTTTTTTTTCCTCCAAGACACAAATTTTTACCAAAAAACATGATCACATGTGCACATGCACAAAACTGCTGCATGTTTAAATAGATAAATGAAACAGAAGAGTCACAAGTGTTCATGGTTAAAAGAAACTTATGTGAACATCAACTTAATTTGACATACAACGAAAGGGTTTCATAGTCTTTAACCCCTTTCCACCAATGGATATAACTGGGGTCCGCATGTGTGGATAGGAATCTGAGCTGTCTCCACACTGGGTGGATGCTGGAAGTGTTACATATTAGCAGCTGGAGCCAAGCTGTGATTGCTGCTGTTAACCATTTAGATGCTGCTTTCAATCTCTGACAAAAACATTCAAGTGGACCTTTTACCAGTTTAACCTCTTTCCGACGTTGGTCGTAATAACGCCCATGTCGGAATCCCACCCTTTGATATGGGCTCCTGCGCTGAGCCCACATCTTTCACGGCACATGTCAGCTGTTTTGTAACAGCTGACATGTGCCTCTAACAGCTGCGGGTGGAATCACGATCCACCCATGGCTATTAATCTCAGATAGCGGCATTTACCTCGCGCTTTCCAGAAACGCGTTTTAAAGCCCGCCTGTCGGTGACCCCATCATATGATTGTTGATCACCGATGAATCAGAAAGACAACCAGAGGTTGAAGCAGACCTCTATGGCTGTCATTACCGGATTGCTATGAGCATTTCTGCTACATACAGGCAATCAGTTCATCGCCTGTGTGTAGCAGAGACTATCAGACAACTGAAGCTTCTAGGCTCCCATGCAGTTACTTCATGTGACTGAAGGCTTGTGCATCCTTGCATTGTGTATATTGCGCACTTTGAAGGTTTTCTGGTGCACGAGCTGGGAGCAGCGGGCACATGACTGCAAATATGTGAGATGCATGCACGCAGTCAAGTACCAACCAGATAGGTGTGGCTTTGCTCAATGCAAGTGTGTAGAGCGATACTGACTGCAGTCTAGTCGAAATGTGACTGAGAGTATGCAAATCTCAAACTTGCGGTCGCATGACTGTTCGCTCTGGGCATCAACACTGGAGAATCCGTACAGCACACAGTGCACACCATGTGAGGACTTGCATGTCTGCAGTCACATTGAGTGACTGCAGACTTGTAACCCAAGAGATTGTGGATGACCCCCTTGAAAACACTTCGACACCTGTCAAACTTTGCACAGCACTGAATATCTATGGCAGTTGGTATTTCTGTAATTGTACTGACATGGAGAATATTATTGTATTGTCATTATTACCCTATGATGAACCCCGTAGATACAAAATACAAAATGTGGAATTAAATTTTTCTCACCATTTCATCTCATTTGGAATTGTTTTTCCAAAATTATCAGCGCATTGTATGTTAAAAATTAATAGTAGTATTTTCAAATCCTCATAAAACAAGCACAGAAAAATGAAAAAGTTATGGCTGGTCGAAGGTGAGGAATAAACGAAAGGGCAAAAATGAAAAGTCATCTGGGAATGAAAATGTTAAAAGGCTTACCTAATACCGTTTGCACGCTTATCTTGCATCCTTTAATAAAAGTCAAAGCCACTCACCCATTTGTGACACTTAGCTGCAAGAGTTTCTTATCCTCTACAGCTTCACATTTGGATATTTTTGTACAAGTGAAATATTTTTTGGGGGGGCATATGCACAAAGGAACCCAAGCTTCTCCACAAGTCATGACAGGCCGTACATGCACTTACGATATCAGAAGGCGGAAAGGTTTATTTAGACTGATTTTTTTCCCGTTGGTATGTAATGAGGCAGATAGCTGGCAAATGCTAATTTAACATGCTGGATTTTTGGGCCATTGTTGGGTACAGTCACTGCCAATACTTGGAAAATTGGTACTTCCCAAAGTCATATGTACACCCCAGAGTATAAGCCCAGATAATGTCACTGTTTAAAGAAGAAATCTGTCTCCCTATTGTAGGCAATCCTACATAGACTTCCTATGAACCACAAGTCATTTAAATAGTAGTTGTCTGAAATTTCTAGTATATGGCCATTTTCAATAATACACAATACAGCTAGTTTCATAGAAACTATGTAGCTATGTGAAAAAGTTATGGCTCTTCAAAAGGTGGTGAGAAATAAAGAAAAGCGCAAAAAGGAAGAGTCATCTGGGAATGGTTAAAAAGCCTACCTAACACCGTTTGCACTCTTATATTGTACCCTGTTATAAAAATCATTGCCACTCGCCCATTTGTTTACATGTGACAGCTGCAAGAGTTTCCGATCCTCTACAGCTTCACATTTGGCTATTTTGGTATTTTGGGGGAATATGCACAAAGGAAACCAAGCTTCTCTACAGGCACATCTACCTCTCAATGTATGCAAATTGTGTGTGACATCCCGTACATCGTCCAAGTTGGAAGAAAAGGCTAAGAAGAAAGTAAGAGACGACTGTGATGCAGAGTCACTACTCACGGAAAAGTCATGAGAAACGGCAGACTGGAGGTCAGATAGCAGGATGGCTCATAGTACAGAGGGGCAAGACAAAGTCATGGTCAAGTAACAGTTCGGTGTCAAATGCCAGGAGGGTACGTCAAGATAAGAGGATAAGACAAATGAGGCCAAGTCTGGGGTCAGGCACCTGAGGTCAGAAAGCTTCAAGAGCAAAAAGGATAACACAAATAGTCATGAGAAATCCTAGGTTTGGCAACAAGATCAGGGAATCAGAAGCAGAGAAAAGTGCACACCTAACAGAGCAAAGCTACAGCTAACAATGGTGTGCTAACTAGCCAGCTAAATAGCTAGCAAATAATTAAGCATGGGAGGCACCTGGAGAAACGCCCGCAGAATAAGCCAGAATGAGCACCAGAGCTGTCAATCAAAGTGTTGACAGCCCAGCACACCCCAGTCTTAGATTGGATGACTGGGCTGTCACTCACAATACGGACAGTCCAGCACACACCAAATCCTGAAGGGTAGCCAACCCTGTCACTCACAGTGTCCCTAAGCCACAGCGAATGGCAACCTCATATTATGTGACCAATGCAGGAATCCGAGAAATGGCTACACATCAAAATAGTAAAATAACAGTATAAATAAAGAATTAAGTATATTAAAAAAATCTTAGTTTTTAAATCAGGCCTTATATTTTAGGAAATGTCCTGGAAAACACCTTTAAATATGACATTAAACCTAATTTACATCCCTCTCCAAGTCTTTCCCAATTCCAACCTAAAGCTATTTTCACATCATGTTAATGACTTCTATTTCTATCCACTCCTCTAAGTTTTTATTCACTTTCAAGTAATTAAAAGTACCTTCATTTTCATATATTATTTTTGTTATTTGATGTATTTTGGGTATGTTGCCGCTATATCAGTATTCCATTTCTTTCGTGTAAACCTTACAGTCCTCTATGCTGGAGGTGTAGTAAGATCACACGGTTGCTAGCACTGATCTTAATGTTCTCTCTATCAGCCTGCACCATATCCATTGACACCCACTTCTCTGCCCCACACGCAAGCACTATGCGACTATGTTGGAAGTGAGTTATTTGAGAAGCTCTGTCAAATGCTAATGTGGTCTACTACACAATGCTCTAACAGCTTTCCGCTGCCTGCTACGATTTAGACAACTTTTATTTTTACCCATTTCCTAAAAAAAAGTTTACAAAGTTAGAAAAACTTTTTTTTTTTTTGCAAACGAAGAGTTACACTGAAAGGCACCAAATTAGTATTACAATATGCAGAAGTTTGGTTGACGCTGTGATCTTCCGTATGTTTTTTTTTTTTTTCAAAAAGTTGGAGAACTACCAAGTGGTCTATATTTATTCAGCTCCTTTTGCCTTCATCGGTTCACTGATCTTTCATCAGAGTGATGAACTGTTTCCTTTCCCAGTATACTCTGAAAAGGCACCAGTGTTATGCCTAATTAATCCTTAGGCCCTACGCTTTTAATATCCAGGAACTGAGCAGAACTGTTGACTGCTGACAGCATTCCTATTGCAGAGCTGCCTCAGTACTAATATTGCAGGTCTTGTTTCTCTTACATACGCCAGGCTACATCAGGAGCTGTCATAGTATGCATGTACTGATGGAAGGATGGCTAAAAGAAAAGAAAAAGAATAATTGAAAACGAAGTTATGTAACAGAAGGAAGAAAAAAAAAATCTGAAGATTTTTATATGTTTGCATATTTCAGTTTGGTGTTTTTAACATTCAATTTAGTCTTGAGAAATGAATGCACAATTATAAAAAAAAAAAAATCAGTGCAAGTTTGTGTTTTTGGAAAAATTGAAGAAAATCAAAGAGTGGAAACAAAATTTTCTAAACATCTTGATTTGTTCAGTATTGAATGGAAGTGATATGCACAAGAATACATGCGCTTACGCTCCTTGTATACCGTTAGCAATAGCTGTCTAAGGAATGTTCTGCCTTGATGAATGCACTTGTGAACACAAGTCATCAAGATCTGCTGCTGGCAGCTTCTTTTGAAATTGTCAACCAATGACGTTCCAGATGTGTTTGGTGGGAGACATGTCCGGAGACGCTGCAGGCCATGGGAGCATGCTTAGGCCACACAAGCTGATCACAGTAGCATGAGCAATATGTGACCTAGCGTCGTTGTGTTGAAAGACGACTCTCAGAATGCTTTGGAGAAATGGGTGTACCACTGGTTCCACAACCAAATCAATGTAATGTTGAGCCTTTAGTGCACCTGGAATGAAGACTAGAGAAGTCTGGCTACTGTACATTATGCCACCCCACAGCATAATCCAAAGAGCAGGACCAGTGTGACTTTTCCGCGTGACGACTTTTTGACACTGCCCAGACGAAGACCTCTACGGCATTACCCACATTGTCTCCAGATCTCATTGCATCCAAAAACAATAGCAAAATTCATCGTTGAAGAGGATAGATCTCCACTGCAGCTTCCATTACAGACTGAAGGTACCGTCACATTAAGCGACGCTGCAGCGATATAGACAATGATGCCGATCGCTGCAGCGTCGCTGTTTAGGGCGTTAGGAGACGTCAAACACGGCAACGCAGAATGATGCAGGAGCGATCCAGTGACGTACTTATCGTTCTCGCTGGTTGTTCGCTCCATGAGGAAACATTGCAGGCATCGTTGCTTTTGCTGTCAAACATGACGAATCATGCCGACCTGACAACCAAATAAAGTTCCAGACTTTCAGCAACGACCAGCGATGTCACAGCGGGATCCTGATCGCTGCTGCGTGTCAAACACAATGAGATCGCTATCCAGGACACCAACGTCACGGATCGTTGTCGTATTCATTGAAAAGTTGCTCAGTGTGAAGGTACCTTTAGCCTTTGAAAGCAGTGAGGTCAAGAGACCACACGAATCCTAGTGGACTTCTGGCTCATAGCCCAATATCATGCAAATTACTTGTGATGATTTTTGTCGATACCGTTTTAAGTCTTTTGCTTGAAATTTCTTGCAGTACATAATTGATCAATCGTGGGGAACCGGTGATACCGCCATTTCTCCAAAGTTCCCCAGGTAGAGATGAAAGGTTCTTTCTCCCATCATGCAGTCTATACAGAATGTAACAGAATAAGAAGCGATTGCCAACTATCCCAAAGACCGTAATTAACATACTGGAAAATATAAGGTGGTCTAGTTTCTGATTAGTAGACCCTTGTGTGTTTCAGTTGTAACACAACTGTGTGAAACAGGCCCAACCACTAGATCACTAATCTGAAAAAAAACGTAATAAATATACCGGTATTTTTATTCTTTGGCCAGCTTCTTATTTTAAAAACAGCCTAAAATTCTCATTTTTCTAAAGCAAATAACAGAGATTTTTCTTACTTCGTTTATGTACTGCAGGTTTAGAGAGGTTTAATTATTTCCTTCAGGGAACTCTTTATGTTCAAATGAGAGACCACTGCAACAATTAATTTGTCCCAGCTCGACTTCATATTTCCAATTTTTTTTTTTAGGAATGCACTGTTGCTAATTATACAGGATTCTGTAATAAAAAATATAATGCGTTCCAGCTGGGCTTGATAAACTTTTTACACCACTTTGTACAATGGAATGGCTTTGTTGACTTGGTTTACATTAAATGAAACCTCTATTCTCCTTCTCTTAAAATTTTTACAGTAGTTCTTGACTCTGGCTTGAAAGGTCGAGGTTTGAAGTTTTAATAAGGTGGAAAATGTTCTTGATTGAAAAGAGTTAGTGAACTCCATATTGTCTACATCATGGTTTTGTTAGTTGAGAGAGGTTTTGGGATCAGTCCATGGAATTGATGAGGAACATGTTCATTAAGTCTCGTTTTCTTTTTCAAGCAATTACATAATTTGGATACAGGAAAAATTTAAGCGAACGATCCAGTGAAATTTTCCACGTAAATTACACATCCCGTGACTCATTACATCCTGTGTCTGCAAATTGTTATTGGAGTCTGTTGTATTATGTGTAGTGGTAGGGAAACAATACTACTTATGAAATCTTACAAAGGAGACCCTTTAAAATTGTGGTTTACTGGGGACAGAACAGCCATTGTTTTGAGCTAATAGTTGTATATATTGATGCAACCTTTGGGTCAAGATGGCATATAGACCACTCCCGAAATAGCTCAAAGCTGCCATTAACCTTGTAAATATTCTGTTAACCCCTTTTCATTGTTTTCAAGGTGAAAGATCAGTTGGTAAATGGTCACAAAACATATACATTTAGGGATTCATCTTAATAAGCTTTAAATGGAATGTTAGGTTTTGCTTACAATTGATGATTATATTGGTATGAAGCTAAGAGTACTAAAGGAAAAATGTACCCAATCTATACTTGGATGGTACCTGAAAAATAAATAAACAAGCCAAAAAGAAGAATTGAGGCCTTCAAAATATGGTGCTGGAGATGGATGTTATCAATATCATGGATGGCAAGAACAACCAACAAATCAGTTTTGGAACAAATCAAGCCAGACATGTCAAGTATCAGGCTACAACTTGCCTACTTTGGACACATCACATGAAAAGATGAATCACTGGAGAAGGACATCATGGTTAAAAGCATGGTCAAAAGAATAGAAAGAACAAGTCAAAGCGAAAGACCAGCAACCCGATGACTTGATACTATCAAGATAACAGTGGAGAAGACCCTGATGGACTTATGTAGGCTTGTACAAGATCAATCTTCCTACAGATTGAAAATCGATCAAGTCAACATGACCATTAAATTAAAAAAAAAAGACTTGGTTGGCATAAATGCTGACACATGGACAGGTCATGACATGCACTTGCGATTTAAGAAGGCTGAGATGCTCGTTCAGACTGATTTTATCCAGATGGCATCTAATCATGCATATGGCTGGCAAATGCTAATTTAAGATGTTGGATTCTTTAGCCATTGTTGGCTACAGTCATTGCCAATACTTGGAAAATTGCTACATCCCAAAGACATATACACACCCTAGAGCAGGGGTCCCCAACTCCAGTCCTCAAGGCCCACCAACATGTCATGTTTTCAGGATTTCCTTAGTCTTGCCCAGGTAATAATTGCATCACCTGTGCAATGCAAAGGAAATCCTGAAAACATGACCTGTTGGTGGGCCTTAAGGACTGGAGTTGGGGACCCCTGCCCTAGAGTATAAGCCCAGACAATGTCACAGATTAAGGTAGAAAGGAGTCTCTCTATTGTAGGCCATTTCTAATTTTTATTTCTAGAATTGTCGATATGGATTACATTCTTCATAGACTTACTATGAACCACAAGTCATTTAAAAAGTAGCTGACTGAAATCTCTATTGTATGGCCATTTCAATAATACACATACATGATACAGCTAGTTTCATAGAAACATTTTAGCATGCTTTTGGAGTGTGGGAGAAGCTGAAGTATGTGGAGGAAACTTCTGCAAACATAAGGAGAACATACCTATAAACCCCATGGAGATGTTACCTTTGGTTGGATTCAAACCTTGGGGTAACTATACACATTAGATGACTAATGAACTGTTGAATGATTGATCGTCTGGTGAACGATAGTTCTGCTGACACAGCCAGACACACTTGTAGTCAAATCAGTAAGAAAAATATGAATGGCACTGAGAAAAACCGCTCTTAGTACTCACTGTTAAAGGATGAATAAACTCTGAATCACGGACACATTCCAGAAACCTTCACCTTGCTGGAGGGGCTTGCTGTGAAAAAAGCAAAAGTGTCAATATTGGTTATTATAGTAGGTCAAGAAGTCCAGAAATGTATAATTACACCAAGTGAATTGTGGCCGAGGTGACATTGAGTATACAAAAATGAAAGATCTTCCAGAGTAACAATTGCTTATGCATCACTACTGTCTTCTTTCCAAATTATGAGGGTGTATCTTTTGCTAAAATAATTTTTCTTTTTTAAATTTTACCTAACCAATGTTTACTGGGACTGAAATTCATCCTTCTACATATACATGGGAAACATAAAATACTCATTTTGCAAGACAGCAATGCTAAATACTGAGCACCCAGCCTCCTAAAATATGTAAAATCTGATTAATATAAATTATTCCTATGGTATATAAAGTTGTTAAGTTTCTGTTGACACTTAAGAAGGTGAAACCACAACCCATACCTGTATCAGTCGGTAGACAGGCCAATGTTAAAGGGGTATAATCACATTGTCTCCTGAGCAGCTCACAACTCTTTAGTCTCCTTACATCCTGGTTTCTGACAGGGTGGATGCTACTCATTGAGTGACAGTTCTGGAGAAATAGCTGAACTGTAGTAATAGTAGAACTATAAACCTCGGCCCATGTTCAGCTGTAACACATTCAGCTATCAGTGGTTTGTTATGAATCTGTACTGTTATCTCTGCATTTGTATTTCAACAAGCAAACAGCTCTGGATAGTGAGAACGGTCATTATGGGTATCGATGGTGGTGGGATTTGAATGTGATTTTACAGAACTGATAATAGCTGCTCCCCTCCTGACGTGCTGCTAATTGCTCTATAGAAGTCAATGAGCTCAAGATGGCCAACTGGTATGTTAGGAGTTAACTCCTCTCCTAGAATGTAACTAGTGCATAAACCTTAGCCAGGCACTAATGGCTGAGCTCCATGAAAACGAGTTGTACACTGTGCAAGAGAAAAGCTCTAATTGCAGGAGAATGACAGCAGATAGAAAAAGCAAGTCGATGGTAGAGTTGCCCATTTTCATTCAATGTTACCGAGCAAAGCAGTTTCATAGCTTGGGCATACCTCTTTAAGTGGTTACATTTTCCTGCTGATAGGCTAGATCACTTATTGGTAAGTTAATGCTTTTGAATGTATTTCATGCTCTTCGGCTTTAATGTGGCTGCACCCTTTAAAAGTACACCTCTTCCGCTAATGTTCCCCTACACCCTCTACAAAATAATTCTAATTACATTTTTTTTGTCTACAATAAGTATGGCCAAGACAAGGGTAACATCTTTTTGTACACACTTTTGCTTTCCAATATGGCTGCAGAAATGTATTATTACTAAAGACCAAGAATTAGAAACCCATTTCAGAAACTGCATCCAGGACAATTCAGGACATGGCTCTTGGTTTCCAATAATATCTTGGATGCCGGAGAAATTCGAAGTCCTTAGCGGATGAAAAAAAAACCCCAAAACTTTGAATACTGTCCTTGACATGTACAAATCTTTCTGACTAGCTGAGGGGGCATTTCTCCTCCGAGAGAAGTCCGGTTTTAAATGCGGAGATCACAATCCTCTGGATGTGATTAGCATCGTCCGGACTCTCCGCTCCTTCTCTTCTATGCCTAGAAAGCAAATACATCGCGCGCATGTGCGAGACTTCAAATAAAGAAGAAAAGAGTCATAATTGAGATGCTGGGTACAGTTTCTGAAGCTCTAGATACAATGACAGGTTCCTTTTATATTCCTAGGTTCTAGCGCAAAATTGGTAATAGGTCTCACTCCCGATGTGCCATTTAGAATATTGGTGTGCTACTGTACCTCCTTCAGCTTCATATCTAGATATAAATTCATATAATTGTTGGTTCAAAATTCAAACCAAAGAGAAAAATTAAAATAGGTCTACGGAATTGTGATATGGGGTAACCATATGTACACCAGGTCCATATTAACGATAGCCAACGACCAGAATGGTGTGTTCTTCTCCAGGTTGCTCTCATGGTATATAGCATGGCAGCATGTTTTCATATTCGCAACTTTTGTTTTCTCAGTTGCAGAACATTATGTAATTAGTGTTTGGGTCTCATACTTCCCTTTAAAAGAAGTTTCCCATTCAAATTAAAAGGTCTGTTGTATTACCCAAACAGTAATTGTGCAGAGTTCTCGAAATCTCCCTCGGCTTGATTTAATTGTTAAACATTAATTTGCTGAGTAAAATGCTTCAAAGACCCATGGGGGCTGGAGGACAGCTGAAGGGAGAAAATATTAATAGGTGCTTAGAAGCAAAAACAGTCATTTGTTCTCTTTGTAGCCTGAAGTCGTGTTGGTCATGTGGAAAATAAATAGATTTTTTTTTTTTTAATTTTAAGAAAAGGAGTCTCATTCATTGAAAAATGAAATACAAATCTTCCTTAATGAAGCACAGAAAATCCAATTAAATATTTCTTATGTATGAATGTCTTTGATGTTTTAATTCTGCAAAACTTAATATACATAAAAGTTAACTCTACCCTAAACTAAAAACGGACTTACCTTATTATTTCATTAGACTTTGGATGGGGCCAAAGTTGGGACTGTGGATCTTAGATAGTGGTGGGTGTCAAAATCAAGTGAAGACACACAAGCCCACTCATGTAATATTAAAAAAAGTTGACATGGCTAGGTGTACACTGAATGTTTGGCCACTGTTTGGCACAGCCAGAATGAAGGCCTAGTAGAGCTAAGCAGGGCCGCGCTTAGTAACCCGATATTTACCCTGGTTACCATTGTAAAAGTTAAAAAAAAAAAAACCCAGTACATACTCACATTCTGATGTCTGTCACGTCCCCCGGCGTCCACAGGGTTAAAACTGCTTTCGGCAGGAACGCTGCTAATGCACGTGCTCTGGCCGAGAGCTTCCCTGCACTGACCGTGTCAGCGCCGGCCGTAAAGCAGAGCACAGCGGTGACGTCACCGCTGTTACTGCCGGCGCTGACACAGTCAGTGCAGGAAAGCTCTCAGCAGCAGTGCGTGCATTAGCAGCGCTCTTTCCGAAAGCAGTTTTAACCCTGTGGACGCCGGCAGGGGACGTGACAAACACTACATACTCACATTCTGATGTCTGTTTTTTTTTACTTTTACAATGGTAACCAGGGTAAATATCGGGTTACTAAGCGTGGCCCTGCACTTAGTAACCCGATGTTTACCCTGGTTACCCGGGTGCTGCAGGGGGACTTCGGCATCGTTGAAGACAGTTTCAACTATGCTGAAGTCGTTCCCCTGATCATTGGTCACTGGAGAGAGCTGTCTGTGTGACAGCTCCCCAGCGACCACACAACGACTTACCAACGATCACGGCCAGGTCGTATCGCTGGTCGTGATCGTTGGCAAGTCGTTTAGTGTGACTTAAGCTTTACTACCAACAGGGTTCACTATTCTACACGGTGTTCCAAATTATTATGCAAATTGGATTTAAGTGTCATAAAGATTTAATTGTTTTGTTTTTCAAATAAACTCAAGGATAGTATTGTGTCTCAGGGCTCAATGGATCACTGAAATCAATCTTAAACACATGATAATTAGTTTTCCAGGTGATTGTAATTAAAGGAAAACTACTTAAAAATGATGTTCCACATTATTAAGCAGGCCACAGTTTTCAAGTAACATGGGAAAGAAAAAGGATCTCTCTGCTGCCGAAAAGCATCAAATAGTTCAATGCCTTGTTCAAGGGATGAAAACATCAGATATTTCATGAAAACTTTAGCGTGATCATCGTACGGTTAAGAGATTTGTGGCCAAATCTAGGCACAGACATGTTCACGCTGATAAAGGCATAATGAGGAAGGTTTCTGCCAGACAAATTCATTGGATTAAGAGAGCAGCTGCCAAAATATCATTACAAAGCAGCAGTTATTTGAAGCTGCTGGTGCTTCTGGATTCCCTCGAACCTCAAGGTGTAGGATCCTTCAAAGGCTTGCTGTGGTGCATAAACCTACTATTCGGCCACTCCTAAACAGTGTTCACAAGCAGAAACAGTTGCAGTGGGCCCAGACATACATGAAGACTAATTTTCAAACAGTCTTTTTACTGATGAGTGACGAGCCACCCTGGACGGTCCAGATGGATGGAGTAGTGGATGTCCACCATGTCCCAACAAGGCTGCAACATCAGCAAGGAGGTAGAGGAGTCATGTTTTGGGCAGGAATCATGGGGAAACAGCTGGTAGGGCCATTTAAGGTTCCTGAAGGTGTGAAAATGACCTCTGCAAAGTATATAAAGTTTCTGACTGACAACTTTCTTCCATGGTATAAAAAGCAGAAACGTGCCTTCAGGAGCAAAATCATCTTCATGCATGACAATGCGCCATCTCATGCTGCAAAGAATACCTCTGAGTCATTGGCTGCTATGGGCATAAAAGGGGAGAAACTCATGGTGTGGCCACCATCTTTCCCTGACCTCAACCCTATAGAAAACCTTTGGAGTATCATCAAGCAAAAGATCTATGAGGGTGGGAGGCCGTTCACATCGAAACAGCGGCTCTGGGAGGCTATTCTGACTTCATGCAAAGAAATACAAGCAGAAACTCTCCAAAATCTCACAAGTTCAATGGATGCAAGAACTGTGAAGGTGATATCAAAGAAGGGTTCCTATGTTAACATGTAACTTGGCCTGTTAGGATTTTTTGGAGTTAAATAGTTTTTTTGCACAGTGAATGTGACCTCCTAATGCTGCAAATTCCACAAATGAGCATTTTCACTTCTTTAAAACAGGTCAAATGTTTAGAAATTCTACTGTGCCTAATAATTTGGAACAGTGCATTTTGAGTTTTTATTCATTTCAGAGATCATACTGTTATCATTGGGAGGTTTCTTCAATAAAATTTGATGTATAATCTAACGGGTGATGACTTTTATTAGACTGACTGTCATTTGCCCCCACCATTTAGGAAAATCCAAGAAAAATGTAATTTGCATAATAATTTGGAACATGGTGTATAGCAGTGTTCCCCAATTTCGGTCCTCAAGAGCCACCAACAGATCGTGTTTTCCGTATTTCCTTAGTATGGCCCAGGTGATGGAATTATTGCCTCTCTAGATGATGGAATTCTCACCTGGGCAATACTAAGGCAATCCTGAAAACATGACCTGTTGGTGGCTCTTTTGTGGACCGAACTTGGGGAACACTGGTGTATAGAGTGTAAGCTCTTATGGTTAGCAGGGTCCTCGGTTTTTTGTTTGTGCTCTTATGTTTAGCGGAGACCTCCCTTTTCTGCTTTTGCTGTTATGGTCAGTGGGGTCCTCTTTCTTTCTACTGTAGCGTATAAGCTCTTATGGTCAATAGGGTTCTCTCACTCTCCTATAGAGTATAAGCTCATATGGTCAGCAGGGTCCTTTCCTTGTCCATCTCCTTTAGACTGCAAGATCTTTTTGTCAAGAAGATTCTCTCTCTTTTTCTCCTCTTCTCTGCCATGTGTGTTTTCTGAGCAATTACAAGCTTCCCATATTAAGATTGCCGCAAATCAAATCTTTTGGGGGAAAATTTGGTGAAGCTAGCAAATTCAAGTGTTAAAAGATCTGTTCACTTCTCATCCATTCACCATAGGAACCTACTGTAGTGAAAAAAAAAAAAGTGTATACCACATGGAGTACGTTTCTTGGAAATATCCCTCTGCATAGGAAAGCGCAGTATACTGCACTTTCCTGTATACAGTAAAACAAACTATATGCAGATGCATGCCTGTCAGGTCAAGTCCAGAAGAAGACATTTTTGGCTTTTGCTGGTGAATGGGGGTCTAATGTATCATAGTATACATCTGGAAAAGTTCCTGACGTATACAGTAGGTGAAGTACACAGACACTCATGATTCTGTTGTTGGCTGTACCAGTACCAAGGGCTCCTTCCCTGTCCCTAGTGCTAGGGACAGGGAAGGAGCCCCTAACACTAGGGATGCCCCAGCTCGCACTGTTCTCCAGACTACTTCTGATTGAGAAGATGCCGGGGCCGCAAACCTTTCCTTAGCTCCTGAATCTGCCCTCAGTCTGTACCCTTCCCCTACCCGCGGAAAAGGGGAGTAGTACTGTACCACATTACACCAGAGTAACAAGATTGTACAAACAGGGAGCTCTCAACTGAGCAGATTAAAGGGAACCTGTCACCCCGAAAATCGCGGGTGAGGTAATCCCACCGGCATCAGGGGCTTATCTGCAGCATTCTGTAATGCTGTAGATAAGCCCCCGATGTTACCTGAAAAAGGAGAAAAAATATAGTTCTTACCGATAACGGTATTTCTCTGAGCCCATGACGGCACCACGGAGAGAGGGGTTCCGCCCACCAAGGACAGGAAACCTACGGATAAAAAGGCGGTACCACTCTCCTGCATCAGTTTGTTTATATAGATAATGATGGGAGACTACTAAGACATTTGTAAAATTTTTAACTGTTTAGCATAACAAGATACCGCGTGGCATTAAACTATAAATGGACTATGGCACTAATTCGAAGTGTGCACCCATAAGTGAAGGGAGGGAATGTACGGGTGCCGTCATGGGCTCAGAGAAATACAGTTATTGGTAAGAACTATATTTTTCTCTGACCGCCCATGACGGCACCACGGAGAGAATTGCATAGATAGTACATTCAGGGGGGGACCACCGCCTCCAGAACCCTTTTACCAAAAGTAAGGTCTGAAGAGGAGATTAGGTCCAATCTATAGTGCCTATAGAATGTGGATGGTGAGGACCAGGTAGCAGCTCTACATATCTGGTCTATGGAAGCTCCGGCCTTCTCCGCCCAGGAAGTTGCTACTGCCCTCGTTGAGTGAGCCTTAACCTCCCCGGGAACGGACATCCCACTTGCTGAATGATAGACTGATGGCGTCTGTGATCCATCTTGCTATGGTGGCTTTAGATGCTTTTTTCCCCTTCCGGGGACCCTGGAAACACACAAACAGAGAGGAATCCTCCCTACTCTCTCTAGTGACTTCTAGGTAATGTAAGAGACATCTTCTTACATCTAGTGTATGTAGTGTTTGTTCCTCCTTGTTCTTAGGGTTAGGACAGAAGGAGGGGAGAGATATCTCTTGAGACCTGTGAAATTTTGAAGCCACTTTCGGGAGATATGCTGGGTCTGTTTTTAGAACAACCCTGTCCTCTCGAAATTGTGTGTGAGGAGGGTTGGCTGAAAGAGCCTGTAAGTCGCTGACCCTACGGGCAGAAGTGAGGGCGACTAATAGAGCTGTTTTGAGGGATAGCGTTTTTATTGTAGATTCATGTAATGGTTCGAATGGAGGACTGGTCAGGGCTTTAAGGACCAAGTTTAAGTCCCATTGAGGAACCACTTTTACTGGCAGAGGCCTTGATCTTCCTGCTGCCCTAATGAATCTAGAGACCCACCTATTTGAAGCTAGGTCAAAATTAAATAGGGCTCCTAATGCTGCCACGTGAACTTTTAGGGTACTGGTAGCTAAACCCATATCCAACCCGTTTTGTAGGAACTCTAATATGGAATTGATGGGAATCTCTTTCCCTATTTTTGCACCTGAAAAGGACAGAAACTTTTTCCATATTTTGCCGTACTGTTTTGTTGTAACCGGCTTCCTACTTTTTAACAGAGTTGAGATTAACCCCGAAGAGAACCCTCTGTTTTCTAAAATTTTCCTCTCAAGAGCCAGGCTGTCAAGTGCAAGTTCTTGACTTGTGGATGACAGATTGGGCCCTGTGACAACAGATCCTGGAGGTCTGGTAATACCCAAGGGTCGGATATTGACATTTTCCTCATCCATGAGAACCAAGGTCTCTTCGGCCAGAACGGGGCAATTAAAATGACCAGCGCCCCGTCCTCCCGAATCTTCCTCAGCACTGCTGGAATCAGAATGAGGGGAGGAAAGGCATATACCAGATGGTGACCCCAAGGGATCAGGAACGCGTCCACAGCTACTGGGTTCCCCAGGGGAGATAGGGAGCAAAAGGAGGCTACTTTTTTGTTTAAATGGCTCACGAAGAGATCCATTTTGGGAACACCCCATTTTTTCGTGATCTGGGTAAATATCTCTGGATTTAGTTCGCATTCCCCCTGTTTTAGGCTGGATCGACTGAGGAAGTCTGCCTTGTAATTGTCTACCCCCTTAATGTGTAGACTTGTCAGGGATAGAAGGTTGTTCTCGGCTAATTGAAGGATTGAGTTGGCCACTTCCATTAGGCTTTTGGAACGGGTACCCCCCTGATGGTTTACATAAGACACTACCACCCGATTGTCCGACATCACCCTTACATGGTGAGATTGAAGGACTCCCGAGAATTCTTGAAGGGCAAATTTTACTGCCAGGAGTTCCTTCATATTGGAGGAATTGTTTGCAAGGGAAGGAGACCAACTGCCCTGAGCAACCAGGTCGTCCAGATGAGCCCCCCACCCTGAGGGGCTTGCGTCCGTGGTTAGGACCTTTGATATCGGGATTACCCATGGGACTCCCTGGGAAAGATTTTCCTGCAACGTCCACCAAGTCAGAGAGTGATTGGTGCGAGGAGATAATGTTAACCGCCCGTCTAAATGCTCTCCTAGGAGGATTTGCTCCGATAGTAGTTGCCATTGGAGATCTCTTGAATGTAGTTGAGCCCACCGGACCGCAGGGATGCAAGAGGTCATAGAGCCTAACAGGGACATGCCCTGATGGAGAGTTATAGAGGGGAGAGATTGTACTCTTAACGCTAAGCTCATTATCTTTTGTATTTTGCTCTCTGGGAGCCGGCATTCCATTTTCCTGGAGTCTAGAGTGAGACCTAGGTACTCCTGAACCTGAGAAGACACCAATCTGGATTTCTCTAGGTTTATTAGCCAGCCCAGGTCTTTTAGAGAATGAATCACTAAATCTAGCTGATTCTTGCAATGTTGCGGGGAGGAGCCTATCACCAGAAAATCGTCCAGATATGGTACGATCAGGGTGTTTTCTTCCCTGAGGTGAGCCATTACCTCCGCGACCAGCTTTGTAAAGACCCTCGGGGCTATTGCTAGGCCAAATGGTAGGGCTGTGAACTGGAAGTGGCTTAGGACTCCCTTGATGTGGATTGCCATTCTGAGGAATCTTTGGTGATCCTTGTGTATTGGGACGTGATAATATGCGTCCTTCAGGTCTAGGACCACCATGAAGCATTGAGGAAACAGCATTTTGATTGATGATTTTATCGTTTCCATCTTGAATGCCTGAACCTCTAGGTAATTGTTTAGGTTCCTCAAATTGATAATAGTCCTGAAGGAACCGTCTGCATGAAGCGCCCAAGCACCCGGCCGGAAGCCCCCCCGGCGCCTGCGCATACCGGCGCACAAGCGCACCGCGAGACCCCCTAGATCCCGGGCGTGCGCCGAACTTCCAAGATGGCGCCCGGGAAGCAGAATGGCGCTGCTGACCGGCACCCCCGGTCCTATGCAACCCTGTAGCGCTTTCTCTGCACGCCCGATGGCAGTGCAGCGTGCAGACTTATGCTCGTTTTGGGGAGGGTCGCGCTGCACCTCCCGCAACCACAGAGGGACCCCCCTGGATGTTGCCGCTGCTGCATCTTACCTGGGGAGGTGACCGCGAATTCCTTGTCACCTACCCCGCACACCCTGTCGGCTCACTGGCTCCCAGCGGTGGCGCTTCGGGTCACCACCCTAGCCGAGGCAGAGGGACCCCAGCTGCCTGAATCGGACTGGTTGGCCCCGGAATTCCAACGACGACTGGTAAGTCCGTAGGTCTCCCATCAAGGACAGGAAACCAACTGATGCAGGAGTGTGGTACCGCCTTTTTATCCGTAGGTTTCCTGTCCTTGGTGGGCGGATCCCCTCTCTCCGTGGTGCCGTCATGGGCGGTCAGAGAAAAGACGTTAGATTATACTCACCCAGGGGCGGTCCCGCTGCTGGTCAGGTCGGATGGGCGTCTCCGGTCCGCTCTGGCGCCTCCTATCTTCTTTCCATGATGTCCTCTTCTGATCTTCAGCCACGGCTCCGGCGCAGGCGTACTTTGCTCTGCCCTCTTGAGGGCAGAGGATAGTACTGCAGTGCGCAGGCGCCGGAAAGGTCAGAGGCCCGGCGCCTGCGCACTGCAGTACTATCCTCTGCCCTCAACAGGGCAGAGCAAAGTACGCCTGCGCCGGAGCCGTGGCTGAAGATCAGAAGAGGACGTCATGGAAAGAAGATAGGAGGCGCCGGAGCGGACCGGAGACGCCCATCCGACCTGACCAGCAGCGGGACCGCCCCTGGGTGAGTATAATCTAACGTCTTTTTCTCCTTTTTCAGGTAACATCGGGGGCTTATCTACAGCATTACAGAATGCTGCAGATAAGCCCCTGATGCCGGTGGGATTACCTCACCTGCGATTTTCGGGGTGACAGGTTCCCTTTAACACCTACTCTGCTGAAAAAAATCTGCATTGTTTAATATGAAGATGAAGTGCTTCTAAACAGTGCATGAGTAGAAGAAATCAGATGCTGCAGTCTTCTGGCTCCTCCCTGCGCTGACACAGTGCAGGGAAGCTGACGTCGGGGGCAGATACCGGAATGTAAGTATGTACTGTTTTTTTTTTTTTTTACTTTTATAATGGTAACCAGAGTAAACATCGGGTTACTAAGCGCGGCCCTGCGCTTAGTAACCAGATGTTTACCCTGGTTACAAGTTAAGACATCGCTGGATCGAACGTCACACACGCCGATTCAGCGATGTCAGCGGGTGATCCAGCGACGAAATAAGGTGCTGGCCTTCTAGCTCCGACCAGCTATGTCACAGCAGGATCCAGATAGCTGCTGCGTGTCAAACACAACGATATCGCTATCCAGGACGCTGCAACGTCACGGATCGCTATCGTTGTTAAGTTGTTCAGTGTGAAGGTACCTTTAGATTGTTGGGGTGATTTTTTTTTTGCTAATCACTAATCTGGATTGAAAGCTGCAGCCTTCATTCTCCTGCTTTCCCAGGGTGCTGAGCAGTGTCATTGATCACAGGTTTCCATACCGATTGTTCCTTGAAAGGGTGAGCTGGTATTTTTCAGCTTTCTGTTATTTTTTTTATTGAAGCCACAATAAAGAATTTTGCTTTCAATTCATTTTACTAGATTGAAACCCCTTTTTTCATAATTTATGATACATTGTTATAAGCCTCCTTCTGGGGTCATATGCGCTTATTCTATACTGAATTTAATTGTAAAACTCTGTGGAGTAAGCTCCCCGGTTGGTAATGGTGGTTTCATTAGCATTTCTCGCAAGTGTATGGCCTTCTTCGTAATTTCCTAACTACGTAGAACGATATAAGTGATTAGGTTTGGGATATTATTATATACTGTATTGTGCATTATATATTTTACATTTACCTATAATTAATAACCTTTCATTCTTCTATATCGACATTTCTCGTAAAATGCTCTGAAAGTCTGTTGGGAGCCATTTTTCTTTTGTTTTCTGTTGTTTTTACCCTAATGATAAGTAAACAGGTAGGGGAGGTGACAGGTCTTGTATTTACACTACTGGGGTGTCGGACAGATGTTCACCGAAATTGGTAAGTGTGTCGTGATCAATCATTGGGCTGGCCGTAGACATAATATTGTTGCCAGTGTATTCTGTTCATTTTGCCAGTATCTGCTAACAATGCGGACAGCCAACCTGTTCCCTAATGTTCTCCGATGACGGAACACAGATCAGGCAGGTTGAATATTTGTATCCACTGATCCTTTATTGCTTCCACAAAATAGGTGGTGTCGGATATGTTTGATAATAGCTTTTCTCACCCCATTCATAATATTATTAGTAGTTGTTGGGCCATTTTAATGGGGCGTTAGAAAATCTAGTCAACGGCTGAAGAGGAACTTAACTAAAGTATTTTTGAACCTGGGGGAAGCTGAAATGACTTCTGTCATAAGAAAAATCAAAGTTTTTTACTACGTGTATTTTTTTAAATTGTTGGCAATGTTTTTTTTTTGTCATATCAATATTAAAAAAAATAAATAAATAAAATTAAAAGCCTACAAGCCGCTAATCTCTTAGTATCTTGGGATATTTTAAGCCAAGACGGTAGGGGAAGGACAGACATCTCTACCTATGCTTTTTCCAAAGTGAATCCGAAACACACAAAGAAAACAACGATCTGTAGGCCCAAGATATGTTAAAAAAATATAACAAATTTTATTTTACATAAATACATAGTAGAGTAATCATACAGAGTTTCTAAAGCATGAACTCTTCTAGTATCAGAATTGATATCCCCAAAGTAGTAATAATATACCGGTGGTTCAAAACAGTATTATTTAGAACCAGTATCGCGTATGTGTCCATCTGGTCATACACAGGGACCAACCATAATACTTGGAATAAGGAAAGCCTAGATAGAGCTCAATAAGAGTAGTTATATATTTGTCTTACCTAGTGCACAACCAAAGACCATCGGGAAAGTAATAAGGGGACCTGCCAGTACCACCCACGTTACCCCGACGCGCGTTTCGGCACAGCCTTCGTCAGGGGGCATGTCTGAATCTAAAGTGCACGGTATAAAAACGAAGCCGGAACCAATAGGGGACAAACCCGGAAGTGACGTTTGTTGTCATAGTGACTAAATATACACCAAAGTATATAGGTTAAAAAGGTGAAAGGTGAATAATTCACTGCCAGAAATATCTGAAGCACCAAATCAACTTTGGGAACAAAGGATTTAAAAATATTACATATTCTGCTATATTTGGTAGTAATTGGGAGGAGATTAACACACTTGATCATTTGCCGATCCTACCAAAATCCGCAGGTTTACCCGACTTTTTTCTAATGTGTATGGCCAAGATAAAGTTTTCTTAAATCCCATGAAGAAAGAGCAACTCAGGAGCTGTTCATACTTCAAGACTTATTCAATCTGCGCATAATTTAGGCTTCAAACCGATTGCCATAGATACTTGTGTAAACTCACAGGGATGTACACACTGAGCCGTAACTCCCCATCAATCATACATATTGTTAGGGTAAAGCTAGCAGGCTATCCATTCATACCGGCTGTGCATATTTTTATAACCAGCACATGGCATGGTGTCAGTCTGAGAATGTCGGCGACTAATCTGTGAAATTTCTCTGCCGCATTGGACAGTTCCTAAATGACTGCACTGTGTGCCCCTTTTTTATGATTGATGAAAAATACATGTAGATATAGCAAAGCCAAGTTTACCAATTGGCACAATAGACGTCCCGGTAATCTATTGCTGTGTAAAGAAGGACACTCAAACAGCTATGTAAGAGTATAGAAAAATTTAATAGAATCACCTTTTTCAGAGTACTGATTATTACTCGAAAAAAAAAAAAAAACAAAGATCCATAATACATATAAAAAATTTCAATAATTTTTAACATTTAAAAATGTACAGAAATTAGTAGAAAATTATAATTAATTTTATTTTTGCTAGGATATACCGGATGACTATGAAAATTGGTTTTAAAGTGTAAGGATAATATTTACCAATAGATAGAAGGATCAAAGAGTAAGAAGTGTTGAAATAGTATTTCTTTTTAGATATGTTCGGAAAAATTAATAAAAAAGGTACATTAAATATGTCGTGTGTAACCTCTACTCACAATACACATGCTCAATACTTTGATTACCTATGAATACAGTTACAAATACCCAGGGAGCATGCCTATATTGCACACAAACAAAAATTATTCAGCCACAGACCACTTATATATGTAGATTTCCCTAATATACACCAATCCTCCACGGATAAGGAAACAGAAAAATAAAAAAAATGGTAAGATTTATAGCGAATGGACTGACAAAAGGCATATTATCAATGCACAAAACAAAATTTTTACCTATAATTATGTAACACAAATCCAGGAAAGATATCAGTTGCAGTGTCCCCTCACCCCGACGCGCGTTTCGCCTCGCTGAATTTAAATTGCAAATTTAATAGGCAGATAATGATGTTGGATTTGCCCATATTTATAAATCCCCCACAGATTATGAAAATTAGGTCTCTGAGAAAAAAAAAAAAAAGATATCTAGTGCTACCGATTGACAATGTCAATGTTTTCCCCTTTTAAAGAGGTTGTCCACAATTTGGCATGAGGCAGAGTGCTAGGCGATGTTTTATTGGATAACACTCATCCCAATGTTATACTATAGGGCAGTGCAGATCAGCAATTTTTTTTACGCCTGTGCGAGTGCCTCCGATAATCTGATCAAAACATCAGACAGCACTTGGATGTCATCCGAGTGTAGTCCGATTACTGCTGCTGACAAAGAATGGAGAAATTAAAGTTCTCCATCTTCTTCACGTCTGTGCTGCGATTTTCTCGTGCGAAAGAATCGACTCACAGTAAGATGACACTTACTCTGATAGAGGTTGAGCCGAGTGTCGTTAGCATAATCCGCCCGATTCTCCCACATTAGAGAATATACGTCAGTGTGAGCGAACCCTAAATGTCGCTGGGAACAGTTAGGATCTAGCATATCACCAGTGCACCTTTAAAAAAAAGGAAGACCATAGGTAACAGAGCTTAGATATTCATGTTCTATTTCTTACGCACGTCCATATAGACTGGTCCGTACTTTATTAAACTATTATTCTTGTAGATACCCCATGGAAATGCTTTCAATACACGTGATGTGTATCTTGCTAGAAACGTCCATATGTTTATGCTGCGCCTTGTAATTTCCTCTGTCAGTAAACTAAACCCCCCCACAAGCCCATTTAATTCGTCCTTGCTCAAAGAATCAAGTGCAGGTAGCTGATCCCTCAATGGGTTAAATGCATTTGGAAAACAATCATCAAGGATATTATTAATGGGCAGGAAAGAAACTATTTGTCAGTCTGCGTTGCCTGCCAAAAGCCATCAAAAGTTTACGCAACGGATTTTTGAAAGTAGCCATTGTCTGTCATTTCAAGTTCTAAAATCTAGAAGCGCGTGGTATAAATTAGATAAAGCAGTGGAGTTATTGGGTCTAATTAGTAACAACCCCCAGATAATTTCTAATGGGGCCATTTAATGAGGTCTCGATGCTGGAGAGTTTCTTGGATTTCAAGGACATTTATATTTAAAAAGGAATACAAAAAACATAAAAATAATAATATAAGGAAAGCGCCAGTTTTCTTAAACTTTTTTCCTGGTCTGTCCCACCTATAGTAAATTTGGTTTTGGTAGGAGGTCATTTTTTACTTTTTTTTGACCTTCCAGCGTTGTTCCCCCGAATCTATGAAATTCATTAGAGACATTCAACTGCAGGAACCAAACAAGTCTCTTTCACATCCACAACTGATGGGCAGAGCGATGATAATGTACACCCCGTCTGGCACCAATTAAATATCACCAGCCCACTGAATACACAGACTACAAAGTGTTTATTGTGCGATACTACACTACTGATCAGGGCGCAGGGAAACTTCACACAATTACAAGACGTTTGGATTAACATAGTCAAGAAATATGTAGAGATTTCCCCCCCCCCCCCACTCCCAGTAAACTTTTTCTTTTTGCTTAATGTTGGATTTCCATGTACTGCAAACGCATAACTTGAAAGTATTCCCACGGCTGAATCTCTTACAATACCAGCGTCACCAATTCGACTTGTGTTAGTTGTATTAGAAGATAAAAAATTATATATATTAAACTATATGGTTAGCGAAAAAACAGCAAAGGATCTCTTTGGAAAAAAAAAAATGTATACATACAGTCATGGCCGAAAGTGTTGGCACCTTTGAAATTGCTCCAGAAAATTAAGTACTTTTCCCAGAAAATTATTCCAATTACACACGTTTTGTTATACACATGTTTATTTCCTTTGTGTGTATTGGAACAACACAAAAAAAAGGCAAAAGTGGACATAATTTCACACAAATGCAAAAAAATGGGCCGGACAAAACTGTTGACACCTTTTAGGATTAGGATTGCTATTTCCTATAGATGACAAATGAGTTCTAGTCCTCTTCCTCGCCGAAGAGACAATTTGGCACCTTTCCAAAATTGTGAGTAAACCATTTTGTTTCAAGCATGTGATACTCGTTCAAAACTCACCTGTGGCAAGTAACAGGTGTGGGCAATATGAAAATCACACTTGAAACCATCAACTAAGGAACTTGCCCCGCAGACTATGAGGGGTCATCACAACAGAACCAGACCCCAACAAAACAATCCTTATCTAAGAACTGGCCCAATATTTATGGACATAACTGTTTATAACTCATGGTAATTCTGCTTCGTGTCACCTGTCTTATCCATGGTTTTTCCCTTTTTTTTTTTCCTATACTATGTTGTGCATAAATATGTGATTCTTCAGAATTTGTTTTAGTCTTTGCCTGATGAAGAGACCTGTGTAGTCTCGAAAGCTTGCAATTTGTTACCATCTTTTCAGTTCGCCATAAAAAGGCATCAACCACTGAGGACTCTCAATTCTAAATATTTTTCTAAGTACTGGCTAACACGGTGTCAAGATATATTTCTTTCCTGTTCTAGAGCAGTGTTACCCCAACTCCAGTCCTCCTCAAGAGCCACCAACAGGTCAGGTTTTCAGGGTTTCCTTAGTATTCCACAGGTGATGGACTTGTTGCCTGTGCAGGTTCTGCAATTATCACCTGAGCAATGCTAAGGAAATCCTGAAAAACCTGACCTGATGGTGGCTCTGGAGGGCTGGAGTTGGGGGAACACGGTTCTAGAGATAATTGTTGCTGTATCTTCCAAGGAAAACAATTTTCATGACTTCCGTTCTCATGATTATGCAAGTCCCTGGCAATCATACCTTCATGGCCTATTCTGAGCATTGCTGACAAATATTGTTAAACCCTTTAAAAGCACAGCAACCGGTGAAGAAAGTATTTTGGAAGATTTTGATTTCTGCAAGGCATCCATTCGTGACAAAGGGGTGACCTATAAAAACATTTAATCACACGGGTATCCATAGCTGAAAGTTATGGAGCTTCATTAGTTCCATTTGTGTTCACAACTAGTGTTGAGCATTCAGATACTGCAAGTATCGGCCGATATTTGCTGTATCAGAATTTCGATACAGAGTTCCGATATTTTTGCGATATTGGAAATCGGAATCGGCGTGTGCGGTGCGTATGGTTCCCAGGGTCTGGAGGAGATGAAACTCTCCTTCAGGCCCTGGGATCCATATTCATGTAAAAAATAAAGAATAAAAATAAAAAATATGGATATACTCACCCCTCCGGCGAACCCTGGCTGTCACCGCTGCAAGTGTCTGCCTCCGTTACTAAGAATGGAGCGATTGAAGGACCTTCGATGACGTCACGGTCACGTGAGCGGTCAGGTGAGCGGTCACCTGACCGCGACGTCATCGAAGGTCCTTCACTCACTGCATTCTTAGGGACGGAGGCAGACGCTCACAGCGGTGACAGCCAGGGTTCGCCGGAGGGGTGAGTATATCCATATTTTTTATTTTTATTCTTTATTTTTTACATGAATATGGATCCCAGGGCCTGAAGGAGAGTTTCCTCTCTTTCAGACCCTGGGAACCATCCAGGATACCTTCCGATATTTGTGTCCCATTGACTTGCATTGGTATCGGGTATCGGTATCGGCGATATCCAATATTTTTTGGATATCAGCCGATACGATACCTTTGAATATCGGAAGGTATCGCTCAACACTATATCACGACCATCTTCACATGACCGGTGACTGACCTTTGTGGCTTTGCTATGTGCTGTATCAGGCTATGACGTTTTGCTGAGCAGCCTGGGCTGGTGACTATTACATATTAACATGGTGCTAGGTTGAGGACATGCACAATGTCTACTTTGTAGTCTGTGTATCACATCAAGCTTGTACATGTTTAATAGCTACCAGATGGATGCACTGGCAGCCTTCATTCAGTGGAAAGGCTTTATATAGAAGTAATACAATATTTTGTAATGTTTTTTATGTGTGCTGGGCTATTACATTATTGGTTGGGGTTATTTTCTACTTAATATTCCAATTGTTTATTTACTCAGCAATATTTCTCCTACTTTTTTTTCCTCCTTTTTTATTATTATATTATCTAACCTCCCAGAATTACGTAAAAAAAAAAAAAAAAAAAAAAAAAAAAGAGGAGTCCTCCTCTCAGTTTGTCTTTTGATACAGACATGTGACCAATGCAGCCTATCATTGGCTGCAGCATTGATGTAATTGATGTATTGGTCACTGATTGGCTGCAGTAATTCTATCTTCTTTCCTGCCGGAAGAAACCGGCAGGGGACCCTGGAGGCTCTGCGAGGGATCAGTAGGTATCTTTTTTTTTCCGTTGTTTTAAACTATTCTGGGGTTTAATTTGAATAAATGTGAATTTACTCTTTAATAGTAATGTAAATAATTTTACTTTCCCCACTGAAAACACCTTCATGCTAAATTAATCCAGGTATGTATTCATATAGGGAGGTCAGGAGTGTTAGCCATCAGGCATATGGGCACTTTTAGAGCTAAATGGGTAGATCACATGTCTCAGAGTGGACATACTATTGTTTGTTTCTTTGGGAAACCAAAAGGATTTTCAAAGCGGCAATGTATACGATTGGGAGCGCTCACTGAAATGTCTGACATTTGACACTACAGTAACGAGCAAAACGGTAGCAATGTTTTGAACTTTTGACTTTCAGGCTCCATATCTCACCATCCACTACAGCTTCGAATGTGAGACTACCATCATTTTATAGACCATCATCTTGGATATGACTTGCAACTATTCAGCATATGATCAGTTATGCAAATCCTTGTCATGTCACTGCACTGTTAAATATCTTACTCCAAAAATTCTAAATTTAAATTTGTGTTATTTTGTTAGTATTTTGTAAATCCATCTGTGGCTTTCAATGCTGCCTGAATCCTTCTGGACACGCTCCAAATCAGATTCCAGCATGTTTCAACCAAAATTTCATCCCAGATCTCTTATACACGTTCCCAAAGTCGGTGCATACTGATCGACTCACTTGGATATGTCTTTCTTCATCTCTACCCACAAGTGTTTGATTGGGTTGAGGTCTGGGGACTGTGGGGGCCATTCCAGCAACTCTACTTCATTGTCAGTGAACCATTTCTTCGCCAGTCTCGATATATGCTTTGGGTTGTTGTCCTGCTAGAACACCATCATTCTTTTCATACTCATTAGTACCCGAGTGTACAAAGTAACTCATCTTGTAGGATACTCACATATAGCTCAGCATTGAGACCAACATGTATCCTGGTCAAGTATCCAATGCCTTTGGCTGTGAAACACTCCCATATCAGGCTTCTTCCACTGAATTTGACAGCGCCTACAATTTCTGATCTGTTAGCCCCTTTTTCACTTGTTTCTTCCAGACCCATTCACATCCATAAGAGAATACTCTATTTACTTTCATCTCATGGCTCCAAATCACCCGTTTCCAATCTCCTACTGTCCACTTTTTGCTCTTTTTCTCCCAACGCGAGCGGCCGCTTGTTATGACAATAATTAAGTCAAGGCTTCTTCATGTCTTTTTTAGCTGCCATTTCATACTTCTGTAACGAGCGTCATATGGTGCCTGTATCGACGTCTGTGATCTCACTATTATGAAGCATACGAACCTCCTCCACTGCCATATTTGTCACACCAGAACTTATAGACCTTGTGATGAGCCAACTTGTTGACTGATATTTTGCCTGGACGTACACCTTTTGGCTTTTGAATAGATGGATGGACTTTGTTTCATATTCTTCCAGCTGTCGTGGCCTCACATGATGCAGTTTGGTAATTTTCTTGGCCGAGAGACAGCTATCGATGAGCTGGGTGATGCCGTTTCTCTTTTCATGGGAAATCATCTTCATGGCTGATTCTCGATTTGAACCAGTGAGCTTTCGCTTGGGAATCAACCTAATAACACACTGAGCTATTAGGGAATGTGAGAACAGGTTGATATTTTTAGTATAAAAAGGAAGAAAAAAAAATGTTGTCCACCACGAGGGGCAAAACAGTAACAATATAGTTACATGACAACAATCTGAATAACTAATCATATGCTAATTACTGGCAAGTAGTGTTGAGCATTCCGATACCGAGTTCCGATATTTTTGTGATATCGGAGTGTGCGATGCGTATGGTTCCAAGGGTCTGGAGGAGAGGAAACTCTCCTTCAGGCCCTGGGATCCATATGAATGTAAAAAATAAAGAATAAAAAAAATATGGCTATACTCACCCTCCCGAAGAACCCTGGCTGTCACCGCTGCAAGCGTCCGCCTCTGTTCCTGAGAATGTAGTGAGTGAAGGACCTTCGATGACGTTGCGGTCAGGTGACCGGTCACCTGACCGCGACGTCATCGAAGGTCCTTCACTCTGCAATTCTCAGGAACGGAGGCGGACGCTTGCAGCGGTGACAGCAAGGGTCCTTCGGAGGGGTGAGTATAGCCATATTTTTTATTTTTATTCTTTATTTTTTATATTAATATGGATCCCAGGGCCTGAAGGAGAGTTTCCGCTCCTTCAGACCTTGGGAACCATCGAGGATATATTCCGATATTTGTGTACCATTGACTTGTATTGGTATCGGGTATCGGTATCGGCGAGATCCGATATTTTGCCGGTATCGGCAGATACCATCCGATACTTTCAAATATCAGAAGGTATTGCTCAACACTACTGGCAAGTCAATTGTAAGTATGAGATAGCCAAGATGATTGGTGAATGGTAAAAACTGATCAAACACTCATGAAAATCTGAGCCAATACACAAATACTGTACGTGAAAAATCACTAATGTCTGAATGAGACCTAAGGCCTCTTTCACACATCAGTTTTTTGCCGTCAGTCACAATCCGTTGGCTCGACGGATCCATCGCAGATTGTGAAAAACTGATGCGACAAATCCATTTTTTCGCCGGATCAGACTAGCGGATCTGGCTAATTAGATCCTAAAAAAGGAGCATGCTCAGCTTAAAAAAACGGAATCTGTCACCGGATTCCATCATTTGACAGATCCGGCCCCCATAGGCTTCCATTCGAGCAAACGACGGATGGCGACGGATCCGTTGCTGTCTGTTTTTTCGACGTACACAAAAATCGTTACTTTGTACGTTGTCTCTGGCCGCCGGACAAACAATTTTTGACAGATCCGGCGTACGACAAATGAAACGCGAGTCAATCCGTCGCTAATACAAGTCTATGAGAAAAAAACGGATCCGGCGGCATCAGTCACTGGATCCGTTTTTTTCAAAATTTGACAGATCGCGACTGATGGCAAAAATCTGATGTGTGAAAAGGGCCTAAGAGTTTGTGAGCAGTGGCATATTATAGGTAAACAGAGGGTCTGCTGGAACCTATAAAATGTTTAGGGCAGTATATCAGGAATATGAACATCTCTGGTCTGGTCTGTATAAGGACACTGGCTCTTTTTATATTGGTGTCACAGACGTGATCACACTGGTAAAATCTTCATAGAGCAGATACCCATCGAAGATGAAGTGCCATTTCACTTGTGAAATCTGATGAGATCGCAATGGAGGCTTTGACTAGAGCTTCTTACACAAATGTGAACAGAGCCTTAAAGCGATATTAATTGTACTGTGTTGAGCCTTTGTTGGCATCTACATTATAAACACCATTGTCCATCCTGAAAAGCCATGGTAGCGCTCTATCCTCACTTGAAGTCTGACCCACTTCCTTTTCCAGTTTATTAGCAACTTCCACCTTCAACGTATCAGAGCAATCAGCTGTAATTAAACTATTTTCTGTTTCCCTATCTGCTTCCTGTAGAATCAAAGTGAAAAATGTCCTTCACAAGGAAAACGGCCACTGACTGACACAGTGACCTTTATCCCATAGGCCTCACATTGCAGCTCATACGCAGAAACCTCAATTCCTAATTGACAAGTTCCTCATCTTATCTCAGATATCATCTTAGTATATTGGATAATATTTGTGGATTTGAAATTGAATCTTTATTTGTTCAAAAATGGAATAGTTTGTGGATAAAACATTTTTTGGTAGACCACAGTTGCAACTATGCTTTCCTTTGCCCTAGATAAAAATTAACTAATTTCTCAGCCCTATGCAGCTCCTTAGCTACGACAGTGGATTGTTGGGGTTAAGTTTGGCATTCAACATTGTTGACCCGTGTTTCATAACCCCCTACTTGTAAACTCATTGTGGCTCCATGAAGAGAAAACGATCATGTTTCCCATTAAAACCATTGTGTTGCCTTCACTCAGGTAACTTCATTGCTTCCTAATGTGGTGCCCCAGGGTCCTGGTCGTCACAGTGGTATTGCTTTCCTCTCGGGGAGAGTGATGCTACGTTTGGAGGCAAAGAAGGATAACTGCATCCAGGTACCACAAACATACAACACTTCACACTCCAGGCCACCAGGGGGAGCTTTTGCTCCTATTTATTAGGTCACTCCCCACATATATATAACTGGTGGTCTGTAGGGAAAGTTAGTGAGTTCCAGACAGAAGTTGGTTGCTGGCGGAGCTCAGCTCAGCTAGTTCCAGGCAGCCGTCTGAGGAGGACAGAGGGTCCACGGAGCTGTGCATGCCCTAAGAGCTGCAGCTCCCAGAAAGACATTAAAGGTCGAAATGTTTGCAGCGAGCGTGCAGGAGAGGAAGCACAGAAGAGGATACCAGGAGGGGACCAGCTCCGAGCAGGCTGCCTCCTTCTAAGGCGCAGAAACACCGGTAGCTGGAACACTGAGGTTGTGAGGACCTCTATGCCCTACATCAAAGACCATCAGGACAGCTTTTTGCACGTTACTTGTCCACACCTACACCCAGGAGGCATGGTGATGCCCATAGAGCCGGGTCATCTAAGAGATCCTATAAACAGGCTCAAGTCACCAGTCATACGGGTTTTGTCCTATCCTATCTGGGGGACAGAGAGAGATAACATCTGGAGGACCTTATGTGGAGCCATAGGCAGTAAGGAACTACACCACTACAGCGCAAATGAAGGCTTTTATTCTCCACCTGGACAAGGGGACTCTGGACTTGCCTCCAAACCGGCCGAACTCTGTCTGCCCTGTGATCTGGTGCTCTGGACTGTGGATGCTGAAGTCTTCAGTAAAGGTAAAGAGACTGCAACCTTGTGGCCTCGTTCTTCACTGCGCCATTCACCATCTACACACTGGGAAGCCCTGGGGATATACTTCAACTGTGGGAAGGTGTACCATCTAGCTACCATAACATCACCCCAGCAGACCCCTTAAAGCAGCATCGGTCACCCTGACAGAATACCACAGCTGGCGTCACGAACACAAACTTTATCCCTTTAAAGACCTTTCCCTTTTATACAGACGTCCCAGGGCCACGGACTGGGTCAGCCACCGTGACATCCCCCTGTGAACCGTAGGACCTGGTACCGAGTAACCCCCTTGCCCTTGCGGGGCGCTCCACTAACAGTGTAGCAAGCAGCAATGAGGCATTAACTCAAACATGACCACCTTCAGAACCAGGATCAGAACATGAAAAGCTTGGAATTATTTGGGACTTTTTTTATGGAAAGGGAGAATGCACACTGCAATGTCAAAGTACAAAAAATATTCACAGTCATGTAACTTCAGTATAGTGGTGTAATGTGTACAGTGATTATAGGATACAGATATGATGTAAACAGTGATGTCATGGTATAGTGATAATGGACACTTGTCACAGAGAGGCACACAGTGATGTTACCATGCTGGGAAATGCACATACTGATGTTACAGTACAGATGGTGGAAAATGAAATGCTAGGTGAAATCCCAAGAAAATGAAAACCCTATATTAAGGGTCACCAATCTAACCCAAGAAGAGGTGCGAAACCGGCTAAATAAGATTAAAATAGATAAATCTCCGGGTCCGGATGGCATACACCCATGAGTACTAAGAGAACTAAGTAATGTAATAGATAAACCATTATTTCTTATTTTTAGGGACTCTATAGAGACAGGGTCTGTTCCGCAGGATTGGCGCATAGCAAATGTGGTGCCAATATTCAAAAAGGGCTCTAAAAGTGAACCTGGAAATTATAGGCCAGTAAGTCTAACCTCTATTGTTGGTAAAATATTTGAAGGGTTTCTGAGGGATGTTATTCTGGATTATCTCAATGAGAATAACTGTTTAACTCCATATCAGCATGGGTTTATGAGAAATCGCTCCTGTCAAACCAATCTAATCAGTTTTTATGAAGAGGTAAGCTATAGACTGGACCACGGTGAGTCATTGGACGTGGTATATCTCGATTTTTCCAAAGCGTTTGATACCGTGCCGCACAAGAGGTTGGTACACAAAATGAGAATGCTTGGTCTGGGGGAAAATGTGTGTAAATGGGTTAGTAACTGGCTTAGTGATAGAAAGCAGAGGGTGGTTATAAATGGTATAGTCTCTAACTGGGTCGCTGTGACCAGTGGGGTACCGCAGGGGTCAGTATTGGGACCTGTTCTCTTCAACATATTCATTAATGATCTGGTAGAAGGTTTACACAGTAAAATATCGATATTTGCAGATGATACAAAACTATGTAAAGCAGTTAATACAAGAGAAGATAGTATTCTGCTACAGATGGATCTGGATAAGTTGGAAACTTGGGCTGAAAGGTGGCAGATGAGGTTTAACAATGATAAATGTAAGGTTATACACATGGGAAGAGGGAATCAATATCACCATTACACACTGAACGGGAAACCACTGGGTAAATCTGACAGGGAGAAGGACTTGGGGATCCTAGTTAATGATAAACTTACCTGGAGCAGCCAGTGCCAGGCAGCAGCTGCCAAGGCAAACAGGATCATGGGGTGCATTAAAAGAGGTCTGGATACACATGATGAGAGCATTATACTGCCTCTGTACAAATCCCTAGTTAGACCGCACATGGAGTACTGTGTCCAGTTTTGGGCACCGGTGCTCAGGAAGGATATAATGGAACTAGAGAGAGTACAAAGGAGGGCAACAAAATTAATAAAGGGGATGGGAGAACTACAATACCCAGATAGATTAGCGAAATTAGGATTATTTAGTCTAGAAAAAAGACGACTGAGGGGCGATCTAATAACCATGTATAAGTATATAAGGGGACAATACAAATATCTCGCTGAGGATCTGTTTATACCAAGGAAGGTGACGGGCACAAGGGGGCATTCTTTGCGTCTGGAGGAGAGAAGGTTTTTCCACCAACATAGAAGAGGATTCTTTACTGTTAGGGCAGTGAGAATCTGGAATTGCTTGCCTGAGGAGGTGGTGATGGCGAACTCAGTTGAGGGGTTCAAGAGAGGCCTGGATGTCTTCCTGGAGCAGAACAATATTGTATCATACAATTATTAGGTTCTGTAGAAGGACGTAGATCTGGGTATTTATTATGATGGAATATAGGCTGAACTGGATGGACAAATGTCTTTTTTCGGCCTTACTAACTATGTTACTATGTTACTATGTTACTATGACGTATCACATTATCACAGTATAGAGATTGCGCATGCAGTGAAGTCCCAGTATAGGGAATAATGCACACAGTGATGTTACAGTATAGGGAATAATGCACACAGTGATGTCACAGTATAGGGGATAATGCTCACAGTGATGTCACAGTATAGGGAATAATGCTCATAGTGATGTCACAGTATAGGGAATAATGCACACAGTGATGTCACAGTATATGGAATAATGCATACAATGATGTCACAGTATAGGGAATAATGCCCACAGTGATGTTACAGTATAGGGAATAATGCACACAGTCATGTCACAGTATAGTGAATAATGCATACAGTGATGCCACAGTATATGGAATAATGCATACAGTGATGTCACAGTATAGGGAATAATGCATACAATGATGTCACAGTATAGGGAATAATGCACACAGTGATGTTATAGTATAGACATAATGCACACATTGATGTCACAGTATATGGAATAATGCATACAATGATGTCATAGTATGGGGATATTGAATACAGATGTCAGAACAGGGTAAATGCATACAGTAATGTCACAGCACATGGATAACGTACAGAGTGATGCTAGGGCTCTAGCTTAGGAATTATAACAATACTGATGTGCAAATTGCCTCTTCGGAGAAAAAGAGGACTTGACCTCTATAGCACCAATAATTTCCCAGAGAAACATTGTCCGGCGAATAAGCCTCCTTACCTTGACAAGCTGGAGCTGGTGTGTCGCTCTCCACAAGAAGAAACCTTACCCCTTAGACCACAATACTGATGATAATTCACACATAAAAGCTATTGTATACACTGACATCTCAGCATAGGGGGAAAAAAACAATGATGTCAAATATTGACATTGTAACATGTCAGTACAGTTCAGTAATATCATGGCATTGGAACGGTAATGCTGCAGAGAAGGCATGATGCTCACGGAACATGATCATGAGTAAAAGGATAGGATTGGGACATATTCGGTTTTCGGTTTCTTCTTTCATTGTCTATAGTCATTACTTATTTCATCTTATATTTAAGTGGAAATAGGTCCCCTGTGTGGTTAGGCCCCATACCATGCCTCCTACCAGTTAGTCCTAGTGTTTGCAAGGTTCCCTTAAAGATATCAGCGGTAGAAAGTCATCGTAGTCCAGCGGTCAAATTTGACATAAGATGTCAGTATGGGCCCGTCAGGCCACATGGACTTAACATTATTGGTGGACCCACATAATCAGTGGGATAAGGGATCTAAACTCTATGATGAGCAACATTACTTGTAGAAAAAAAAAAATCTCATCTAATGATTTTGTACAAGTTACAACAGACTAAGGTATTAGCCCCGTCAGTGTGGTGTCATTTGGTGGATTCCGCTCGCAGTAATTGTAGACATAAGCAGTAGATATAGCGAGGCAGGTCGGGGCCGTAAATGATGTGCAGCATGGACTCTTTACAGATGTTTCTCAGCAGATAAAGGAAGGAAGGAAATCATTCATTACTAAATTCAAAGAGGCTTCAAGCACAAACTGGAATTTCGGTCTATGGAAAGGTTTATCTGGTTTGTCTTCGAGGAGATCATATTTGGTTACTGCAGGTGGAAGAGATGGTTCGAATTTATTCACTTAATAATCGTCTTTGATGTCGAGCTGCAAGCAAAATGTGGAAACTAAGAAATTTAGACTGGCCCATAAACTTGTCAGCTGAATAATCTCCCTGATCACCCCCTGCTTCACCATAAATATGCCCACGCCGGTCAACTGAACAGTACCGTAATTGGTATAGTAGAAGAAGAGATAAGTGGCACAGACGCGTCTAGTGATGGTTATCTAGTTAAAACTATAGAATCAGAAGAGTTAAATTCCACCTGCCTTATGCCTATTTTTTATGTGAAAAATGCGGACGAAAGGTCTCTGGATGAATAAAGATATGGCAGTGTTGTCACACCGAATGTTGAATTTTTATGGGCCCACACCCTCCATTTATACTATACTGTATATTTACCCATCCAATCCTAAATAGCTGTTCTTAAGCTGGCCAGTCTGCTGGATCCAGGCGGTTTCAGTGCACATTTCTGATGCTGCATTGTAGAGTGCACCATTCAGACGAGCGGCTCAATTATGCCTATGGTCCAAACGGTCAATTATACCGAAGCAAGCAGGCAGGAATCCAGGAGACACTGGAGCGATAAGATTCTGAAGACAAGTTGACCAAAACACTTTAAAGGAACCTGACAACTGAGTCATGCTGCCCGAATCAAGGGCAGCATGACTCAAGACAATGGCTTTGGTATGTTTTACTCTGTAACAGACATCTAAAAGCCAATCAGGGACCACGCTGCTCAGGGGACTAGTCTACGACACTTGTTCCGAGTGTCTTTTCCGAGCCCTGCTCCCCTTGAGTGACAGGTCTCTCCGTATGTGTATAGAGTAAAACTTTTCACTCAAAGGCTACAACGCAACCGCAGACAAGCCTTTTGGACTACTCATGTGAGATGCATAGTCCCCTGGAAGGCTTTTAAATGTATGGTTTCTCTGAAACACTGCATTGCCTGGCTGTTTTGACAGAGCCTGTGTCCAATTCATGCTGCCCATGCCTCATACCACATAAATCAGCTGTCAGGTTCACTTTAGGACATCCATACAACTAAGGCTATTCCATCCTAATGTCTGATGCCATCATTGAACATATAGATATATTATTAATGAAGTTATTTGTGAATCAATCCATAGGCAAATAAATTTGTCGGGCTCCAAAGTCAACTCCAAAACAAATGTCTTATGAAGGATGTTTGGAGCCCATCAGGCTACATTCAAGCAGTGATGCTGTATTTTGTCTGCTTATAGGTCTACTACAGGACTTCTAAAGATCATCCAGGTTAAGGTATAGTTAGATATCAGAGAATGAGACAAAAACATAGGTACACAGAGCTGCATTTCTCACATTTCAATATAATTAGTCACTCCTATGTAGGTGTCATGCACAGTGTGGGAAAGACTAAGTGAAACATGAAGGGATGAGGGGAAGGGAGCCCAACACTAGGGAAGGGGGTGAGTGGAGACCCCTAGGCAGATCTAAAGTCACCCTGTCTGCTCTAAACATCCTTAAATAGTTTCTGCACCTATCGCCGAGCAGGAACCCAATTCCTGCCAGACCCTGGCAATAAGCCCTGCTTAGGGAAGGATGGGGTTGGCACTAGTCAATCCCCACTACAACTAAAGACAGAAGGGATAGACAAACGAGGGGAACACTTATCTTGAGTAGGCTCAGAGAGAGATAACACAGATGTCCTCCAACAGCACCAAAGAGGAAGATAGCTGACTGCTATAGTTCCAAGCCTCAACAGGGGGAATGGAAATATCACCGACACTGCTGGAGAAAGCCGAGCACAGCCCTCCAAAGAGGAGGAATCGAGTGTATAATGAGCACTATTGTGCCTATTTAACAGGGGTAAAATTGACCCCTTTTGGCAAACGGGGTGAGTCTCAGTGGCGAGAACCTCACTTATCTATAAGTCATCACCTATCCCGTGGCAAGTGATAACTTCTTTTCACTGGACAGCCTCCTTAAGGGTACACTCCCAATGGACCTTACGGCTTCAGAAAATTCATAGCTGCTGAAATCATAGCAGGTTTCTTTTGGAAAATAGCAGCACTTCCACACATTTCATCCCTTGCAATGAAAAGGATGATTTTCTCTGGGTGAGAGATTGGGAAATGTCATCCACAATACTGCTACTGTATTACACTTTGGATTATCCGCACGCGATTCCCTAGCAGAAAAACCACAGCCTGTGGGAACAGGTTTTTAATTTTTTAGAGTCAGATTAATAACAGTTGTTACTCTGAACCAATGTTAAAGTCTCTGTATAACGTCCCCCAAGGTCACTCAATGACCTGCTCTCCTATAATTTTTGTCTTTGTTCCCAACCTTCTTGCGTATCTTGTTTTTTTCTGACTGTAGCCAGAAAAGGGTCAACAGCCAGAGCGCCGACCTCAGCCACTGGAGTTAAGTTGCTGCTGTTACAAGTTTAATTCTTTGCAGCTTAGTTCCCCTGCTGTTTTAGTTTCTTGAAACCAAAGCTCATATATTGCTGCAGTTTCCGCTAATTCATGTAATGTCACCAGGGTCCCAGCAGGAGCTCTTTCTACAGAACATGCACTTCACAAGTCTGGCCAAACAAGACCCTGCATCTTCTTAACAAAGCCAAAGCCAATCCTACAAAGAAATACTAAGCGTGCTTCTGTGATCAGTGGTAGAGGAGATCTATTTCACGGAGCTTTCTGCTTTATTTCAGTTAAAGGGGCCGTCTGGTTTACAAAACCATTAACAAATGTACTATTATGTAATAAAGGACTTAATATAGGTAGGAGGTCATCCTGAAAAAAATAGTTTAGTGCCATAATATGTCCGAATAGATCATTAAAAGGAGTTGGACCAAGTTGTCCTCCATTTGATTTATTTAACTCACTTAACTTGGCGCCATTAATTCTGCAGCACTTTACAGGCATCTTCATCACTGTCCCCATTGCGTCTCACAATCTACATTCCCTATCAGTATGTCATCTTTGGGATGTGGGAGGAAATTGGAGAACCCAAAGGAAATCCGCGCAAAAACGGGGAGAACATTCAAACTCCTTGCAGATGTTGTCCTTGGTGGGATTTGAACCCAGGACCCTAGCGCTGCAAAGTAACAGTGTTAACGAGGTTAACAGTGCTAACCAACCGTTTTTCCCATATCTATGTACAGGATACTGCTTAACTTATTGATTGCTGGCAGTATGACCATTGGGACCCACATTGATCCTCAGCAGAGCACCATCTGAATGTTCACACTAAGTACAGGCGCTCAGTGCACCCTTGACGTGCAACTTCCATATAATCGCTGGCCTTCTCAAGCTCTATAAATCCAGAGCGGTAAATCAAAATACACAAATGTCTGGCCACACCAAGTGTGCACTGACAGCCTGTGCTTGATACGAGCAGTCATTCTGTGCTGACAGATGGTCTTTAATATTTTGTTCCGGGGATATTGTTAGGACCCTAAAAGAATTCGAGGCAAAGGCATATTTCCCTCAAGTCCTCCAAACAATTTACATTCTTAAATCATTTTTAGAATCCATGGCTACCCCAGGTGCCCACATTACCGTACCAGCTGGGTAGTAAAGTGTCCTTTAAAAAGAGGTTGTCCAGCCTTAGGTTACAAGTCTGCAATGACTATGACTGCAGATTTGTAAATCCTCGCACTGTTCTCCGGTGCCAGAAGCAGTGGGTGCGTGACCGCAAGTATACGATTGGCATAGATGCTGGCATGTGGTGCCAACCAGATGGGAGCAGCCTAGCTCAATGCAAGTGTACTGACCGGGGGCCAGACACGTCTAGTTGGAATGTAGCCAGAAGTATTCAAATCTCATAATTGCGGTCACATGACCACCCACTACCGGCAGCAGCATTGGAGAATGCGCACAATGCTCAGTGTGAGGATTCACAAGTCTGCAGAGTGTGACTTCAGACATGTACTTTAAGACTCGACAACCCTTTAAAATATTATATTTCAGAAGTAACGTTGACATAGCTATGGGGATCCCAAACCTAATATTGCAAAAGAAACGGTGTCACAGATGGTAAAAGTTCCCCCATTAAAAAAATAAATAAATGTGCTCATTTTTGTGTTTTACACAGTAATGAAGCACTCTCCGAGCCATCAAGACAATGATAGTGCACACACTATTAGTGACCCTTTAACAGTAATAATTTTCCTTTACTGCCTCAGTAGTGCCCCTTTATTGATGTCCACACAATAGTGCCTTTATTAAAGTGCCCACCTAGTTCCCCTAAACACTAAAAGTGCTCCCAATCCGTGCCCCTGATATATTAAACACATTAATAAGTGCCCTCAAAATACCATTAAGTACTCCGCTAACCTAGTTACAAAGATAAAAAAAAAAAAAAATTCAGCTCAGACTACAGGACTTTAAAAATGTCAGCCTGTTTTCAATTAAGCTTAACATTTGCTATTATATGACCAACAGATCACAGATGATCGTGGGACGTCTCAGCAGCGGGGGGCTCCGTGATCAGCTTATTGTCGGGGGAGCATTGTAACAAAAATGTGAAATAACAGAACACGTCCTGGGTCGCCTTCCATGATACCCTGGTTATATCAATCATCTTATCACAATTCTTAGGGCTCATATAAAAGGGATGTTGTATAGTAACCCTTTTCTGCTGTAGAAAAATGAAATAGGGCACTCATAGGATTTTTGGGCCCTACTCTCTGTATGTCATATGGAGATATAGACAGTAGGTTAATTGGGGTCCGATGTGCAAGATATTGAATGTGGCCCACCCCATCCTGGTATATATATCCTTCATTCTGATATACAAGTCCCTTATCCTGGGCCCCATCCTGGTATACACGTTTCTTATCATGGGCCCCCTCCTGGCATATATACCCCCAATAATGGTACATATGTCCTTTATCCTGGGCCACATTCTGGTCTATACCAGCGTAGAGGAGATATATTACACACCCCGTATCCTGGGTCCCATCTTGGTATATGTCCCCCATTCTGCCGCTGTTCTTTAATGCATAGAAAAAAAACAAAAACACATTATACTCACCCTTCTGCTTCCCCTGCATGCGGCTTCCTCTTCTGAAGCCGGAAGTTGACTTCATCATGCAACCGATGGGAGTGCAGGACATCACTTTCATGAGCCCCATCACATGCAACGTGCATTGCCACGCACAGACCCAACAGGTCTCTGCGCCACAATATACTTCAACTGAGTATGCGTCTAAGGATGCACATCCAGTTGAAGTTTGTGCTGGCTTCAGCAGGCCCCCTGCCATGGTCTTTATGCTTCAAGGCGTAGAGCGTTTCTTTTTTGTCCATTGAATTCTGTATTGGTCGAATGCAAAATATTTGCACACTCCATCATATGCTGTAGTATGGAGTTTATCTCTACCGACCCAATTTATGTAACTGTCTGCGCTATGACTCTATAGCGTGGAGTCAATGTGATGCACAAAAAGCCTCTGCCATATGCAAGAAGTTTTCAACATGTTTCCTTAGCTGAAACAAAATATCCCTGACTTGATCTTATTCTAGGTATTACATTAAGTTACCTTTTTATTGTATAACATTTTATATTTAGAAATGGGTATATACATACATGCCCGTGTTCATTGGAAATTTAAATTGTACGTAGGGAATGGGATGCATGGTGGCAGCTGGCAGTGAGAGAGTTAAATTACACAAAATGTGGGCTGCTGGCTTTCCTGCCCACACTTGCAGTGGCCTAAGGCATGGAGTGAGAGAGAGAGAGAAAGAGCATCCCAGGTGGCAGACATACAAACCATGTTATTAAGCAGAGATCGCAAAACCTTGATCTTCAAAAACGTAGCCTAATTAGTCCCCAGCTTGAGAATAAATGGCATTCCACATCAAGACGGGCGAGCGACTCCTGAGAAATTCATTATCTAATATTTACTATCAACAGACTTCTTGCCATTCTTTTTTTAAGTTGCATGGTCATTTTTAAAGATAAACATTTGTCCTCTATGCAACTTTATAAATATGATAAAATCATCGATTTCTCATTCTTGGCCCTTTCATAAATATGACCGTTTCAGACTTTAGTTGGTTAAACATCAGTCATAATAATTTTGTCTCAAGTTTGGCCAAGTATAAATTTGGTGGCGAACCTGTAGGGTTTATCAAGACCAAAGTATTCTTGAAGATCTATCCTTCTGATAAGTCGTCATTATTAGATTGGTTCGGATCCAGCAAACTTGATACCATGGAGTTTCAAGTTCACAATTTTAGTAATGGTTATGCCTGGTGTTGCACTTTTTTTTTTGAAGAGCATAGTGACGCTCGTCTGCCATCTTGAGTCTAGATTTTGAAGCCCACAAGTAGTATCTCTGATGAGGTCTTTACCAGGAATCTCATACTTAGGTGTGGCTAGATCACATTTATCAGAGGTCTACAAAGAAGTATAGATTACAAAATTGTGAGATTGATATTGAAGAGCCACAAATCCATGGTGAAGGTATAGTAAAAGACACAGGACAGACTTCAGACCATGCCATGTGCAGCAGCATTCATGTTACATACTACAGCCTGCAGTGATCCTCAACCTACTGAACCGCCGCACAACTAGCTCTACCCTCTCCTAGTGTATCCTCACCCATCCCCTGCAGAGTCCTCCCTCCTTATGTACCTGTTAGCGCCTTGTTTTTTGCTCATGTTTATTGTATTTGTCTATACTTGCCCCCTTTTCACATGTAAAGCGCCATGGAATAAATGGCGCTATAAAAATGTATAATAATAATAATAATAATGTGCAAGGAGAAGCAAAGATGATTGGCCACTGCCACACAATCTACTGGAAAAACTAGGAAGCCTAGAGAAGATCTAATAACAACAGAAAACATGGGTCTATGCACATACCCAAGTGAAAAAAATGCATGGCACTACTGGATGCAAAGGTGCACAAGTAGGATCCTGATCCATTAGTGGTATGAAAAAGATACTTGGCACCCAATAAATACGCTCAACAGGAGTAATTTATTAAATGTGAAACACTCTGTAAAGAAGACGTTTCGATCAACAAAATCTTCAGTCCTCTGTATCATAAGAGACTGCAAATGGTAGCACTGAAGGAGAGTCTGCGGCATCCACCATTTAGAGATGAAGTGCTCCAAGAAAACATTGGTTGGAAGTGGATAGAAAGTAGCTGGTACCAATGTTCAGATTGACTACTGTCAGGGGGATGCCTTTTGTCATCGAGTATAGAACACATAATCCCAATGATGGAATGTGCTCTGAAACAGGACAAAATCATTTAGGACGTCTAATGTGCCTGCAACCGTTGCAAAAAACTAAAATTTGTGAAATTCCATTTTTATACTTTACACCCCATATTAGTATCTCAGTCTAGTTTAGGTTCTCGAGATAGGCAGCTGATCCAAAGGGGCCCCTTACGCAGTCATTAAATATCAGGCAGGTATTATCTCTAAGGCTATGTTCAAACGTTGCGTTATTGCTGCGTTTTTTTATAATGCAAATTTTAAGCTGCGTTTTACAGTATCAGCAAAGTCTATGATATTTCAGAAATCTCATGCACACACTTTTTTTCCTGAACGATTTTCGAAAACTGCTGCGTTTTTGCAAACTGCAGCATGCCACTTCTTTCCGTGTATTTGCAGCATTTTTTTTCACGCATAGGAAACAATGGGTAAGTGCAAACACGCGGCAAAATACACAGGTATCAGTTTTGTGTTTGGTGCAAAAACCTAAGGAAGTTAAAACCAGTCTTTTGCAAAAATGCAACGAGTGAACGTAGCCCAACTCTCAAATTTGTTGGATCATTTTGAACATATTCTTTCGACAATATGGGTTCCCATTTTGGATACAACATGCAAAGTCTGACTCGGCAAGCAGAAAGTAGGAAAATATACGTGGACAGAAATGAACAAGTAAAGTATAGCTTATTAAGTAGGAAACTGAAGATTTTTAGAAATAAAAAGTAGATTTTGAGAGAGAGAAAAATCAGGAGAACATTGAAGAAATAATCCCTTGTTCTATGACCAGAGAAGTGGTGCGGTAATTAGTTAGAGGGTGCCGGAGGAAGCTAAAACCTTGTATACAATTCACCTCCAGGCCCTTTCTCTCCTGTGAGTAATTAGCTCTGGAGATTAATTGTTGCTTGCTTTCCTTTTTGCGTTTAGACAGATGAACCATTATTTATGAGGCATAAAACCAACCTCCCAGATTGTATTACAATATCATTCAATGGAAAGAATGAAATCCCATCACACCCCGATGCACAGTATTGACAATGGATGAAGGGGATCTGAATAAACTCTAATATTCTTTATCAAATACTTATTCTCATTTTGTGCGAATTAATGCTAAAAATTACACAATGTTTAGAAATGTCATTCTTATCCTAAAAGTGGTACCGAAAATTTGGGAAAAAACTCAGAAAATGTTGCTCTTGTCCTAGGAAGTCTACTTCTATTCCTACCTTAAAGAACCTCTGTATGGAAGGGTAAAACATTCTAGAATTTGTACTCAACAAGATTCTCTTGTCCATGTTGGTTTACTGCTTTGCCATGCTTCGTTGAGCAGAATGAACTTGTACAGAGGGCCAGACATACGATTGGTGCCACCTGAGCAACCGCACAGGGGCCCAAAAGGTAAGGGGGCAAAATGAACCTCCAAATAAGGTGGAATTATGCATTATGATGAGTTTTTGGACTGCAAAGGCCCATATACTGTTATTGCACGGAGGCCCTCTTCTGTCCATGTCCGTTCCTGCTTGTACTGTAAAAGCGCTAAGTCTATAGTACCTGCTGCTGTCTAAAGGAGAACCTCTGACCAAAGTGTCAAGGACCTAATTTGGAAATGCTGACCTAAAGGGCTTCAACCCAATATGGTGAAACAGAGTGCCTACTGGTTAGTATTTTGGATATGTAGATGTAGAGGCACTACATGTGCTGAAATATTGGGCGCCTGTGATACAAGTAATGAAACATGCCCCAATGCCGGTCATCGAGAAAAATAGAGACGCGTGCCTCCACTTCAAAATATGGAAATGCAATATTGGCCCAAAGTAGGCAATACAGATTTGACAAACATAATAAACTATCAATGAAATCGGAAGGAAAGATACTAATATGGATGATTTTTTTGCATTTAGTAAATGTAATTTTTGTTATCTTTATTTGAAAAATGTCATACTTTTTAAACGAGAGAAAGATTTAAAAAAATGAGAAAAATTAAAAAGGCATGTCGGCAAAATAAAAATACTTTACTAAACGTAATCATTTTCAGGAGGTAGTTCTTATTTTTGTTCGGGGCATAAGAAACTTTTTAACACTATTTATTAAAGAAATATTAAGAGTAACCACATTCCTATTACACTTACGTTAAAGAAAATAGAGCAACTTAGGCTATTTCTAGTGTTGAGTTGTAAGATTTTGGTGCCGAAGCTAAATAGAAAGGTAGGGAAGCAGCCGAATGAGTTTAAAGGGGTCTGAATGAAACTATTCATAATTTATATATTCATGTTTTAAGCGGGACTAGAAATTGTAGGTAGAAAAAAAAAAAACTCTTCAGAATTTGTTTTAGACAAAATAGTATATTCAAAAATTGCAATATAATGTTAGGTTGAAAATGACTTCCTAAAGAGAAAAGTATGTAGAGAAGCCACCTGGGAGCCTATAATATAGAGGGGTGTTAGCCTTCCTCCCACTGCAATGGTATACCCACACAACAGCCATGGTATGCAACATCTACGAGACATAGGAGGTATGAAGATCCAGTTAGCTACATCTTCTAAACTATATGGTTCTGATAGAAAAAAAATTGGAACTTGGGTGATCATCTGCTGGATTTCTCTCTAGCAATCCGGTATTGACGCCAAGCAAAGATTGAGAATTAATTTAAGGTCGTGAAAGGAAACAAACTGGATGGTAAAGCATTGATATTATGGGCTATGTCTCATGAATGTTTACTATACAGGTCATTGGTACAGGGAAGGAGAAAGACATATCAAGGCCAAGACAATTCGAGGCAGATAATGGATGGCCATTAGTGAGCAGACAACCTACTCGTATAACGGGTTATCCGAGCATGCTTGGGTGCTATCCGAGTGTCTTGGGCGTACTCAAATAATGTTCGAGTCCCCGCGGCTGCATGATTTAGCACCTGTTAGGCAATCCACGCATGTGTTGCTGTTGCCTAACAGCTGCAAAACATGCAGCTGCACGGACTCGCGCATATTATTTGAGCACACCCAAGATACTCGGATTATACCCGAACATGCATGGAGAACACGTTCTCCTAGCACATTCACTCATCACTGGTGGCCATCCTAATTTCTCTTGCAAAAAAATGAATCTGTAAAAAGGCTTGCATGATATCGTAAAGGTGAGAGTACACCTTCATAAAATAATCCCTACAAAAAAGTCAGCATTTTATACCCTTGATGTGTACCCCAAGTTGGCCAGAGCCAAGCTTTCCAACCTCTTTAACTTGGAATAAAGTCAGTTGTTTGGAGGTTCTTCTCACCCAACACCAAAATGGTTGGGTCAATTGTCTAAGAACTCCATATCTGCTTCATGGTTTGTCTCTACGGTACCTGGGCCATTGATGATAAAACAGATTTTACAGATCTTATTTTTTCTTTCCAAATTTCTAAATAGATTTATTCTGGATATCTTTGCGATTAGTTTGTATGGTTAGTTTGTATCACTACATGGTCGGGAAGTTACTCCTGCATCTTTCTTCTGTGTGGCTTTCCCTGACCTGAGGTGCTCTTTTTGTAAAACTGGCTTTTGATCAAAAATGTGTCATCTCAGTTGGCACAGAACTTCTGCTACCCCCAACCCTCTGGAGCCCTTGTCACTGTCTAGGCTGAGTTAAAGGGAAGAGAGACACTCTTTAATTAGATATACAGTATTACATGTAGGGATCCTAATCAGGATTATATTACTGTAACATACTGTAATATGATCTCAGCACTTCAAGTTATCAAAATAGGAATTACATTTTCTTAGTTGCCAATATTCAATTTGAAGGGCTGCTGGGTCACTGATCTAATGAACAAGAGCTTTAAAGCTTTATGGTAAGGAACACTATGTTCTCCATCGGGAAATAGTGCTAGAATATATTGATCCAGACCAGGATAAAAATAATCATGAAAAAAATGTGATAAGAAAAAAAAAAAATGGTTCATTACACAACTTCCTGAATCCTGAAAATATCCGATTGGCTATAGATAAATTGAAATATTAAAAGACTCATCTGGACTGAAGCTAAACATGGCTATCCACGTTAGATCAAAGTTGGCCAACTATGTCCATTTGAGCTTGACTGGATGACTAGGCAGATCTCAGGTTTAGAACAATGGAAGAGAATTAACTTGCTTGTATGGATATACGGTGCTGCCTATCGCATCTATATAAAGTCACAATCAACTCGTTAACGCCAGCAAAAAATAAATTTATTAAAGTAAAGGTTTTGACAAATGTGGATAGACAAATTAAAAAAAAAATAGCATTTATTAGGTCTTCATGTTAAAAAAACAAATAACACAAAATGGGGCAGTGAACGGTTGGCTCACCAGGTGGGGTGGATCCCCAAGCCTCTAGTCCAGGTGTGCACTTGAACCCCCGAAGCTGGTGCAGCTTCGAATCTGGAAACTGGAACCTCAGGAGCAAACAGATGGAGTGGAACCCAGCAGAGATGGATGAGAGTTGAAATACAGCATTACAGATAATGGAGGATAACAAACAAGGAACACTAGAGAGCCTTAATCCCAAGTCATAGGGGTGTGTGTGTGTGTGTGTGTTTCAAAGGGCTTTAAAAACAGGTCAAGGGAGAAGCGCTCATTGACTCACACTTAAATCCTGATGTGGAGCACAACACAGGGCAATGAATCCAAAAGAAGTGAGTGGAGCCCGGGATACCCAGGAAGAGTTGACGAGTTTAAAACCTGCAATAAACTTATTTATGACTAAGCCCATTGCACGATCAAAACGTGAACTTTTCCACTGCCCCATTGTGTGATTTTATTGTAACATGAAGATTAATAAAGTAAGTTAATTTTCTAGCCACATTTGTCCTACTTTTTTTTTTTGAGATCTCAGGTTTGGTCAGTTTTAATTCTAACATTCACATTCCTTTAATTGTCAAGAGATAAGCTACCCCGTGAGGTTTATGGAGGCAGCATGTTCTCCTCTCTCAATCCATGTCACATTCACACTCAACCAAGAATACATGTTGGTAGATGAGCAAGAGGGATATCTCTTGGCCCACAAGCGTATGGCAAGTTTAAATAACATTTGGGTTAGAAGTATGGAAATTATGTGAGCTGAACTTCCAAATCTTCGCAATATAATTCATAATTTGGGTCCTATGAAGGTGGAATCTCCAGGTCATGGCCAAGACTCTTAGTAATCTTCAAAGAACATTATGAAGTTCATGGCCAAGTTAAATAGAATGGAGTCCACAGTCCTCCCACCTGATGGTTACAGACCGAGGACAACACATCTGTAGGTTTTCTTGTCTTTCAACTAAAATTGTAGTGTATAATAGCTTAGTAGTCAATTATCAGAAATGGTTTGTAGATGTCTATTCTTTTAACTTTTACCTATAAAAGGAAAGGAATTTAGGGAGCATCTGAAATCATTATAGAATGAGCAGACTAGGTGGTTTCTCTGATCTCTCTCCTCTCTGTTAGGAAGAGGATAATGTTGCAACTGCAGATATGTTGTAATTGGCCAGGAAGAGCCTCGGGCATTGAGCCGTCACAAGCGTACACATCACAAAGACATTCACATACCTGCAGAAAGAGATGTAAGGGGGCGGCTCTTCCCACTTATCGGAACAACCTGTCATTTGTTTTGTAATCTACCGGCTAGAAGTGATTTTTTTTCATCTATTTTAAAGAATGATCGAATACATTCCTTTAGTCTAGATTTGTAAAATGTCTAACATATGCTAAAAATATTATTACAACGTGTTATACAACGTGCACCTGTCCATGAAGCATTTCTGAAAAAAACATTTGGTTCTAGAAGTTTCATTTTAATTTTGTTTTTCTTCTTATGATGATTATTTGTGAATTTGAACTATATCTAATCTTTAAGCATTTATTACTTAAAGGGGTTGTCCAGCAGCTGCTAAACTGTACCCTTAAATGAGCTTAAAATAGTAAGTTTTGCAAGTTACTAATGTACTTCAATTATGCAAGATATCCCAATCTTAAAGGGGTTGTCCATGCACCTAATATAGATGACCTATCCATTGGATAAGCCATCAATGTCAGATGGTAGGAGGCATGTCACTTGGCACCCCCATTATCAGTTGTCATGAGCTATCAGTACTACAGTTCGGCCTCTATTTTCTTGAACAAAAGTTGATTGATGGCGATGCCAGATGTCGGACCCCATCCAATCTTATATAGGTTATCAATAGTGATGAGCGAATATACTCGTTACTCGAGATTTCGCGAGCACGCTCAGGTGTCCTCCAAGTATTTTTTAGTGCTCGGAGATTTAGTTTTTATTGCCACAGCTGAATGATTTACATCTGTTAGCCAGCATAAGTACATGTGGGGATGCCCTAGCAACCAGACAACCCCCACATGTACTTATGCTGGCTAACAGATGTAAACCATTCAGCTGCGGCAATAAAAACAATTTCCGAGCACTAAAAAATACTCGGAGGAAACCAGAGTGTGCTCGGGAAATCTCGAGTAACGAGTATATTCGCTCATCACTAGTTATCAATAGTAGATGCTGGGACAACCCCTTTGAATGAACAGTGTGGTCCCAGAAGCTTCTGGCTTGTACTTAAAGGGACACCGTCACCTGAATTTGGAGGGAACAATCTTCAGCCATGGAGGCGGGGTTTTTGGGCGTTTGATTCACCCTTTCCTTACCCGCTGGCTGCATGCTGGCTGCAATATTGGATTGAAGTTCATTCTCTGTCCTCCATAGTACACGCCTGCGCAAGGCAAGATTACCGTGCGCAGGCGTGTACTATGGAGGACCGAGAATGAACTTCAATCCAATATTGCAGCCAGCAGGCAGCCAGCGGGTAAGGAAAGGGTGAATCAAACACCCAAAAACCCCGCCTCCATGGCTGAAGATTGTTCCCTCCAAATTCAGGTGACAGTGTCCCTTTAACATTTCCCGGTAGTGGCACATCATCAGCAATGTGTGTAAAAAGGGCTGGCTAACTTCTTTAGCCAAGCCATTCCCCTTCTCTGTTACTTACCATGCACAGTCATAGAACGGGGCTTCCTTAGTTATTGAAATGAGCCAGCCCCCTTCACACCCAGTACCAATGACATGCCAAAACAGGAAATGCCGACCATGTTTTGTACAAGCCAAAAGTGGAACAACACACCGAAATCTACATATCGTTGAATCTTTGACAAGTATATTAGTTATAAAACATATTTTAAAAAGGAGAAAATAACATTTATATGAATTAATATTAAAGCATGTTCTTCTATTCTTCCTCTAGTTAAGATACGGCAAGATTCAGCAGAGAAGTGGAAACCGTCCCAAATTGATCAATGTGGATCCTCATCTTCTTGATGGAACGCTGCAGAATTCCGGCATCTGTGACTAATATGTGACTGTTGTGCTCAGAAGTACAGAAAAGCTTGTCATGAAGCAGGGTGTATGGAACACATGGTCCGAACCCACAGGAAGTTCCAGACAATTAGAGAGTATTTCCTATTGGCAATTTTTCGCTCTTCAAAATGGTCACTCGTTCTGCCTGTAATCTAAACTGCCATCTCTAAAAGTGCTTGATTATAACAACGGTGTCAAAAATAAGTATTGTTTAATGATGTCATAAGAAAATTAACGGTACATCCTTCTTCCAAAGATGAAAAAAAAAAAATCCTCTCCCCTCAGTACAGTTGATAACAACAGGTTTCAGATTTCCGAGATCAAATGCCGTTTTTTTTTATATGTTACGCAAAAATGGCCTAAGTCGTTGGTTGTATCCGATTTCCTCAAGCCTTAAAACAGATGGCCGATCCCTGCCAAGGTTTCGTAACAAATTTCCCCCGACATGCTCTGGGCCAGGTTGGACAATTAAATCAATATATAGGCAATATTAACCCTTTGCTGCCAGTTTTCTGCACACTCTGCAAATGTTCTTTTTTTTTTTTTGCAGTGGATTTGGGCAGTCAAGAGGTTAAAAGGAATATGAAATAATAAAAAAGTGGCATGTTTCTCTGACAATGCATGGGATATCTGAACTAAAGAGTTGCTTAAAACATATACCAAGGTTGATGGTAACCCGTCTGGATATACAGTAGTGGAGATGACAAGAATGTTTTCTCTGCTCTGTAGACTTCAGAAGTTATGATATTACGAGGCGTCACTCGTGAGGACATTATAAATGGTGATGTTTTAAGAAGTAATATGCATTGATTTTTTTTTTTTATCCAAAAAAAAAAGTTAAGTTTTTATCTGTGTTTTGCATGTTAAATTGAACTTGCAAAATGGGACCCAAAAATCTTTACATGCAAAACAGATTTCCTTATTATATATATGTGTCAGACGTGTGTGTGTTTTATATGATATGTGTGTCCTTTAGATATGAAGATATCCTGATTTCGGAATCAACTTAAAAAAAAAAACAAACCCTTTTCTTTTGGCCCAAATTGTGTTGAGATATACACTGCTGTTATTTTTTAGCTAAAACATAGTAATGGTGTGCCTTTCTGTGGCCACTGAAAATCAAAAATGAACTCCTAATGGTTGGATTTATCATAAATATTTTCGGACATAACATTTATAAAATATTATAATTGAGGTGTTGTAGGTGTGTGAACGATGAAAGGCTGATGATTGGGATGTTTCTCGGGTTCCTAGAACAGAAATGTTCTTTTCCCTGTTCCGAAAAGTACCCATACACATTAGGCTGAAGGTGTTGATTTCAGCCGGATCAAAATAATGTGAGGAAGGGAAAAAAAGGAAAAGTCATCAGCTCACCAATGAAGGAGGAATACCACATAGGGCATGGGGTATGGAAAGAGCCAGGCCATTTCCTAGGTTGAATTTGCAGGAGAAAAAGGGTGTTCATTCAGCAGCCACTATATCAATCAAGAAAATCTTAAATTTCATATTTATTTGGATTAGTCATGATTAAGAGTGTTTTGCTCGAAACGTGTAGACCAGACGTCTAGATGCCTACTGCTCCGATTTTAATTTTTTCCCAGTTTTTAGTGTTAATCCAAATAAATGGGAAGTTTTAGAATTTTTTATTTGATGTAGAGGCAATTGAACACCCTTTTTCTCCTCCAGCAAATCAACCTACCATCAAATCTGACGGAGAACTTCCCAACTCTCCCCTGCCAGATAATGAAGGCGCTGGAAGCAGCACTCTCCTAAACAGCACAAGGAGCGGTTAGCGTTCTTGTATGAAAGAGTCAAGAGAGATCGCGCACTCCTCCGGGCCGCTACCCTATCCATCAAGCGCTATACCACTTTAGTCTGTTTCTTCATCAATCCATATGATGAAGGTCTAAGTTATTGACCGAAATGTTACATTTTGTTGGATTGCATTTCCCAAATAAATCACTATTTCCACTTGCATCATACAAGTGCCAGATTCTACGAGGAACAGGCTGCTACGAGAGGTGGAGAGTTCTCCTTCAATGGAAGTCTTCAAACACAGGTTGGGCAGACATCTGTGAGTTGATTTAGTGAATTCTGCATTGAGCAGGGGGTTGGACCAGACGATCCAGGAGGTCATTTCCAACTCCAACATTTTATGACTAATTTCGACATTGTGCATGGGGTGGTACCCTATCTGAGCACCGTTTTCTACAGAGAGACATATATCCCTATCTACAGGAACGATGGCCAAGTGATCATTCAGCTGAAGGCTAAGAGTAGAATTGGTACAAATCAATGTACATGACCCAGTCCATTAGCTACAAAGGTTATTTCTAGCCACTGGTCACAAGGCGTGAGAACCACCTTTTACATGTTGACATCCACGACTCTGCTTTTGATTAGCTTCACAATAATCATTGTGGCATAACGCACACTTAAAAGTAGACTCGTGGAGGTCGTCAAGTAAGAGGCAGGTCTCTACATTCTCATCCTACAGCCATAAATTACTGTCATGGCCAAAAGGACCAGGTCATGCAAATTGATTCACCCCAATCCAAGGCAAAAGTTATCTAATGCATATGGAAGCTTAAACTTTTTCCATTTATCCCACGAGATCAAACTGGGATTCACCCCCACATGAAACATATATATTGAAATGCAATAAATATGAATTTCAAGAAAACCTTTTCAAACCTGAAAACATTTTTACATGGGGAATAGAACTGATCTCTAAACAAGTTAATCAAAGTCTAAGGCACAAAATTAACATAGCCTAACTAAGGACTTTCCTTCAATTATGACCATGATCTATAAAAAAGTATTTTGAAAAAATATTACAGTATCATCTATGAACTGTATCAATTCAACCTAAAAAGTAAATCAAACAGATTAAAAGTGTTAAAAGTAAAATAAGTGGTTTGCATCCCATTTTCAGTTCAATGGTAAAGTTCATTAGTTTGGTGGTTTGCATGGTGATGTATACAAAGACGTTCCTTGTACAGAAAGAAATAGAGAATATATAATTATAAGAAAGGGTTGCCTTATGTCCAAACATTCTGTCTGTACAGTACAGTACATACAGTGATGGACGTTCTCGATGACTGTTTTTGGGTAAGTTTTTTTTTTAATCTCATCTGCAGATGTTATTATCAGTAAATAAATGCTAGTATTGTTTGGAATGGATTCTACACCCCTTTGTTGTGACATTGCCATCCTATATTAGGGACAAAGCAGACCTGTTGGTCAGATTGGAAGAGGATACTGAATCAGAAGAACCTTCTGGAATCTAATGATTTGGAGTCTCTATACACTAGCATACCACATGAAGCAGAGATTAGGGCAGTTGAGCACTTAATCAAATCCAGGGTAATTTACTTTAGACCAAATAACTGCTTTGTCATCAAACTACTCTGATTTATCCTCACATCTAGTTATTTTTGCTCTATGTTAAGTACCTCCACCAACTGAGTGGGACCGCGATGGGGAGATCTTGCACCCCATCATATGCTAACCTCCCCCTGTTGGTAGTAAACTATTGTTTTTAAAGATATGGTATGGTGGGCATCATTTTTAGAAGCAGATTCATAGATGGCATTTGTTTTATGGTCTGGGTCCCACAGAGGAATTGCTATCCTTTGTTGGTAGTCAAAGGATAGAAATTCCTTTGTTCTTTCTGCCTACTGAGCCTCCCCTGGCTACAGTACACCCCTTTGAGCCTTAAAGTGCAATATTGGTTGCCTTTGGCATCTACTTGTATTATGACTTGTTATTGACTTTTTGTTTATGAAATGTTATGGAAATTGCTAATAAATTGTGCTTGCGGGGCTGTTCTATTTTTTCCTTGGATCCTGTTTAAGTATTTCCTTGTCAGCTTCTTTTTCATTATTACCAGTGACCATGTCGAATGACCCATGATCATAATATAGAATAAAAAATCTAATATTAAAAAGACTGATCCGGGATAAATACACATTTTAATCAGCTAACATTCTAAATATGCAGGATTTCATCTGGTCCACAGGGTTTTCTATATACTTTCTATGCACATGATAAGTCTGGAGTTCACAGTCCTCAGGTATCTGAAATGAGTAATCAAAGAACTGAAGAAATTCCGTCAAAGGTTTTCAAACTTTTACATGTGTATATGTAAATGGTATAAAATGTTCTCCCATCAGTCTAGTAGATCAAAATGGATTTTAGCTACAACCAAACCATATCATAAAAATCTTATTCTGCTATGTAGATAAAAAAAATCTACCGTAAATTGTAATTACATTATCCCGATTTATTAAAGAATTTACATTTATCATTTAAAAAAAACTCATAAGACGTAGAAATATATATATATATATATATATATATATATATATATATATATATATATATATATATATATATATATATATATATATATATCTCCGAAATCAGCTCATCTTTCCACCAATGATCAGCTGTATCGGCTGAGAAAGCTCTAGCTGCCTCTACATATGCAAGATTACATTCCAACCAGGTTTGGACTGGCCCACAGGAGCACAGGTAATTTCCCCGGTAGGCCACCTTATATGAACAGTATTGGCACAATATAGTCGATTCATTATGTATAGACAATGATGACATCTCATCAATCATTTATCAAACTACCCAGTAATATATAGGAGCCAAATTTGGAGTGCGGGCTATATAATATTTGCATATAGCTGAACAGTGGGCCCCTAAAGTCAGTGTCACTGATGGGTCCTTGGCACCCCAGTCCGACATAATGCCAACTTTTTTCGATGACTAACTGGCCATGTCTTTCTTAAAATAATCCACTCTCTAAGATCTTCTCCCTATTTTGGGCTAAAAGGGGTAATAAGTGGGGATCCCTCGTTATGAAGTTAATTTGCTGTCTCTTTCGCGATTAGACACATTATATTATGCCAACATGCTGTTATCTTAAGTCCTGGTGATCAAACACAAAAAAAAGTCCTAAGGAGCTCTATCATTTTAATAATACTGCATTGATGAATAATATTTGGTTCTACTGTGGAGATTCTTTTTTTTTTTCATTTTTTATTCTCTGAAATTGTTTCGGATGACCGTATTTAATTTCTGAAGTTCCCATTATTTTATTTATTTTTTACAATATATAAAATATATTAAAATTATGATATAATCATTCCTAACCGAAGAGTATAATAAGGTATATAAGAGAAATGTGGGTTTTTTTTTCCGTTATTGTGTCTTATGACAAAAGGTATCAAATTCTATGACTTTATATTATATCACATGACAAGCGTTGCACTTTCATTCAGACAACAATTACTTTGACCAACTTGTTGTCCCCGAGGTGGGGTGGTCGATTTGACCCCCTTATGATCGGGTTCTTACGTTAACACTATAATTGAAATACTTGAAATAGACGAGATGTTTGACCTACTCTAGGTACGTGTCAGAGATGAACATGTACAGTCAATTAATCATTTGTGTCTACGTATGTGCCAATTTTCACTATTGTACAATTTTAGGGCATTTTTTGTTTTTCTGACGATTAATGGTGCAAGACTAACAATTTTGACATTTCAGCCGTCCCATCAGAAAGCATTGTACGTATTTTCTGATAATTCCGAATGATCCTCTACAATATAGTTGCTAAATCTTGGGGCTTATAATAAACACTGTGAAATAGGGATATTCATTGTGTTTTATTTTTTACATTCTTTTTTTTTGCTATTTTGCCAGTTATGTGCGTTGTTTTTTTTTTTTTTTTTATGACATTGGAACTGTTACATTTATAAATGTGATCAAATGGCTCAGAACTGAACAGATTTTATGTACTAAAAATAGAGAAAAGTGTTTATTAATTTAAAAAATATATATCTAAAAAATGATGAACGCTCTTGGTCTGTAAAAAAGTTGGAAATTCCCGATTTATCTGATTTTTTTTCTTTATCCCCAAGTGGGGTGATGTTTGGATGTTTTCCTGATGCACCGCGAGTATGTTTCTTCTTCCCCGTCCCCTAAAATGTCCACCCACGTTCGATAGTGCTTCTCGTTCTCTCTATTAAAGTGGCATGTTCTGGATCGTAATATTGACATGTGAATATGGAAAAATCGATATGAAAAAAAAAAATTAAAATTAAAATTTTCAACTGGCACGAAAAAAAAAAATTGACTGTGTAATTTACTGTTTAGTGCGTGTAATTGCCGATATGGATATGGACCGACCATTCCATCCATTTGTGTGTAAAAGATAACCTTGTGTCAGCCTGTTTATACAATATTTATTCAATAAATGTTGATTTCTTATGGACGTTTTTTGCGTTGGTGGTTGTTATTGTAATTATTTGGGACCTATCCAATGCCGTCGAGAATATTTTTTCAAAAACAGCGCCGCCCTTATGGATACAAATGTTATTGCAGCTCAGTCCTATTCATCTGAGCCGAGATGAAATACTAGATACAGCCAAGGACAGAAGTAGCGCCGTTGAGTTTTTTTCTCATCTCTTACAACTAGTGATCAGCACAAGTGCTCAATACTAGAGTTTGCCGAGGGTGCTCAGGTATGCACGGAGTATGGCGGGTGCTAGAGTGACATGTTCGAGTCATGGCAGCACGTTTCGCGGTCGTTAGACAGCCACATGCAAGGATTACCTGACAAATACGGACAATCCCCACATGTTTTATGGCTGTCTTATCAGCCGCGAAAAGTGCAGGCTCGGGGACACAAACCGGTCACTCAAGCACCTCGGAGCAAACCCTAGCACCCTACACAAACTCCAGTAACGGGCAAAACAATTTCAGTAATTGTGATGGTTAAATATCAAGCCGTTAACAGCTTATGTAATTAGTAAAAGCGTTAGACACAAGGACATTTTTCTCATTAATCATAGTAATCATCCCTAAAAGGACAAATCTCTACCAGTCCTCTCCATGGACCGTAGAGTTACCCACATGATAACCTATTGTTAACATTCCAGTCTAGATTGCTGCTGTATTACAAATTGGTATTATTGGTACAAATTAGAGCCCATTTGTTACACTGTTGAGATCCTTTTACCTTTAAATTGTTTTGACAAGTGCCTGACAACAAGACGGACTTGTTCTAGAATGTTCCGTACAGCAAGAGGAATTTTACCGAATATTCTCCATATTTCCAGTAAAGTGAATCAGGTCTATGGGTATATTTTTTTCACTTCAGATTTAAACTATAAATTGCATACATTATACCATAATTTTTTTATTATTATTATTATTATTAGACCTGATGAGGCTGGTGTACTTAATGTAAAATGGCCAAATACGTTTTGAAAGTTTTCACACGTAATATTGCACTTTTATTTTGCCTAACCCATTTTTTTTTTCCATTAACATAGCCGTATGAGGTCTTTGTATTCTTTTTGTTTTTGTTTTTTTGCAAGCCAACTTATGGTTTATCATGACCCCATTCATTTTTGTCCTACATGGTACTGGAAAATTAGGGGAAAAAAATTCAAAAGTCTGCTGAAAATGGTGTGCAGTCTACAATTCCATCATTGTTTTTTGTTTTTACAAGGTTCATTGTGTGGTACAACAGGTTTCTTCCTGGTCAGTATAACTACATATATTTACTAAATATATATTTCACAAAATTCAGAGTTTTTATAAGCCAGTTAAATAATAAAAAACATATTTAAGGATTATTATTTTACTGGCTTATAAAATATATCTTTAGGGTGTTTCATTATTTTACTGGCTTACAAAAATTCTGTACTTTGTGAGAAAAAAAAAAATCCGTTAGTCTTGCCATTTTTCCCAAAATCTGTAATCTTTTATTTTTCTATGGATGAATGTTTATTTTTTTGCATGCAGAGATGCACTTTTTAGTGGTATGATTCTGGGGTACATACGATATTTTCATCACTTCGTATTGTATTTTTTGGAGGGAAGCATGCTGGGTGCAAAATGGCAATTCTGGCATTTCTAATTTTTTTCTTTATGGTACGCACCTTATGGGTTAAATAAATTTATATTTGGATAGATTGGACATTCTCAGACATGACAATTCCGAATACACTTTCTTTTTCAAAATTTCTCAATATTTGAATTGTAAAAGGGAGAAATTCAAACTTTTATATTTTTGTATTTTTTTTTTTAAACAATTGTCACTGCTTTTTTTTAGTTTTTCCTAGGGACGAATACACTAGCATTGCAACATACAGTAAACATCATAATCACTTATGAAGCCCAGTCACTGGTTGAACACAGCATGATGATCGAGGTGACAGAAGGAGGGGAGCCGATGGATGCACCTTAACCAATGCCCCACCAAGAACTAGAAAAAAATACCGATATCTCACCATAAGGAGTGAAAAATGTAAAACCTTTAAATATGGTGTCCTTACTTTTCCACTTTATAGAATTGTAAAATTTGAGATCCAAGAGATAAGAACGCAATTTTATACTTCACATACCGTATATTTTTGAGTGATTTAAAGGGGTTTTTGACTGCTGGACAACCATTCCTAATAGTAGTTTACCTTTCGGCCCTCCGATCTCCGCACTGTGTCTTCTAGCAGTCAGGTTGTTAGGGTTAGCAGAATGCACCAAAGAAAGGGATAGATACGAGGTGCGTTCGCAGCCTGGGGTCCACCGTGCAAAGATGGTACCTGCTGCTATGTAATGGCGGATGGACACTGAACTCACACGTGGGTTCGACTTCACCCCGTGTGAAATAGTAGCGAGCTCTGTTGCTTCACAGAGTCGCAAGATACTCAGAGAGTAATACCCTAACTAGGGTTGTGCTTGCTCTGGAACTCTTCTGTGCTAACCGCACACATGAAGGAACCAGATGCTAAGCCAAGCGGCTAATTGCCCCCACTGACGCTAGCTGCCTGCCTGAGTGTACAATCCCAGATCTAGACACACCACATGTAAACAGAGAGATAGAGCATCCACTGACAGCCATAAACAAATGACACTAGCGCATGGCAGGTCGGCCATGCGAACCTTATATAGTTGCAGCTTCTTCAAGACCTTCCTAGTTGCTACAGGACCTGAGCGTGTGACACCCCCTGACCTGCAATGAGAGGTCTTCCCTTGGGCATGCTCAGAAATGGAAAAGCAGGACTTGGTACCAGATGCATCTGCTTGCCGCCGACCAGTACTGGCTACAATGGCTGAGCCTGGAAGGGCAGCGGTAACCAAGCACAGAGTATCTGCCTGAGCCAGACGCTGGGACCGACGTCTCCGCTGAACAGGCTCCACTGCGGCTGGAGAAGAATGGGAGACCGATGGCAGCGGAGGTGGTTCGAGATTCCCCTCTACAGCGGCAGGAACTCGACACCTAACACAGGTACCAAACAATTTGATTGATTTTACTTGCTTACATAGTGCCATTAATTTCTGCAGTGCTTTACAGAAATCATCACTGTCCACATTGGGGTACCAATCTATATTCCCCCATCAGGATGTCTGGATTGTGGGAGGAAACTGGTTAACCCGGAGGAAACCCACTCAAACACGAGGAGAACATGCAAACTCCTTGCAGATATTGTACTTGAAACCAAAACTCCAGCGCTGCAAAGAAGCCTTAACCACTGAGCCAGTCAATTTCACAAGTCAATTAATTGGTGGCTGATCTGAAGGCATAGTAAAGGCAGATTGGAGGGGGGTGTGATAATTCTAGAGGGGAGGTCACAAAGCAGGAGATTGCAATGGTTGAGGCAGGAGATGATGAGGGCATGCACTAGTGTTTTTGCAGATTCTTGGTTAAGGAATTTGCAGATCCGGGAAATATTTTTGCGTTGGAGTTGGCAAAAAATGGAAAGGGCTTGGCTATGTGGTTTGAAGGAGAGATCAGAGTCAAGGGTTACCCCAAGGGAGCTAGCTTGCAGGACTGAGGAAAGTGAGCAGCTATTGACTGATGGATTGGTCTGTTGGTGGGGTTGAGTGAGCTGGGGGGAAAGATGATGAATTCTGTTTTATCCATGTTAAGTTTTAGAAATCTGTCAGATAAGATGAAATAGCAACCAAACATTGTGGGTTTCTGGTTAATAAGGAGGCTATATTGGGTCCAGAGAGGTAGATCTGTTTGTCATCAGCAAAGATATGATACTGAAAGACTATGAGCTGTCAGAGGCTGAAGATTTAGATGGAGAAGAGAAAGGGGTCCTACAACTTCACCTTGGGGGACACAAAGATAGGGGGCAAGATGAGGAGGTCGTGTTTGAGTGGGATTCAATGAATGTCCAGTCTGTTAGGTATGAAGTGATCCAAGATAGGCCCAAGTCTATGATACCAAGATATGAGAGAATCTGTTGTAAGATGGAATGTTCGCTGTGCCGAATATAGGAGGACTGGTTCAGAAGGAGGAGGACAGTAGTGTTATTTGGATTTGGCAGTTCATTGTTGACTTTAGCCAGGGCAGTTTCAGTGAAATGGTGCAGTCAGAAGCCAGATTGTAAGCGGTCAAAGCGGGAGCAGGAGGAGAAATGGGTGGACAGTTCAAGATAGACGTGTTGTAATAAAGGGCAATAGCTACACAGAAGATGGGTATGATTGAGGAATGTTTGAAGCAAGAAGAGAAGACACCGGTTGTTAGTGATTGGTTGAAGAGATGGGTTAGGGTTGGGATTAAGACTGTGGTGAGTTTTGAGATAAGGTCAAGAAGACAGGTGAGGAGGTGTGATCTGGAGAGTAAAGCTGATCTTCTGTAATGGTGGAGAAGCTGCTTTTGGAGGAGGAGGGCTGAGCAGTTATGAGGAGGGGCTGTGGAGACTACAGGCCAAAGCTTTGTCCAATATTATCAATCTTCTGCTTGAAGAACGAGGCAAAGTTTTCAGCGGAGATGAGGGGACAGGAAGGGGGTGCTGGGGACAGAGGAGAGAATTGAAAGTGTTGAATAGCTATTTAGGGTTGTGAGACAGGGAGGATATGGAGTGAGAAGTAGATTTAGTTTGCTGCAGTAATTGTGGACTTGAAAGTAGTGAGGGAGTGTTTGAATGTGAAGTGCTCATTGGAAAGGCATCTTTTCCATCTCCGCTCAGCAAGCCTGGAGGCCCACTTTAGTCAGGCTGCTGTACCAGGGTTACCTGTTGATGGGCAATCTTTGGTATGTGTGACGGGGCCACTGATTTGAGAGCTGCAGCTATTGTGGTGTTTTACAAAGCGGCAGCAGCATCTGCATTGCGTAAGGAACTTATGTCTGCAAGAGGGAGAAGAGGTTCAAAGAGTGAGTGTAAAGAAAGGTGTCAGCGAGGGTGTGCAAGTGTGTAGTGGGGATTGTGGTGGACGTAGAGAGGAGAGGGAAGAGATTGTAAGGTTGTGGTCTGAAGAGGTGGTAGAGTATGTATCCCTCTTTGTGAACGGCTGCGGATGACCATTGAGCAAGGCTAAAAGGAGGAAGTGAGAGATAGAAGCTTAGAGATAGCTAAGTGGGAAGAGTAAATGGCAATGTGGAAGTCACCCATAAGGATAGTGGGGATGTCAGAAGAAAGGAAATGAAGTAGCCAGGTGGTGAAGTGGTTGAAGAAGGTGGTGGCTTGCCCTGGGGGTTGGTAAATGACAGACGGTTGGAGGGGGAGTATATGCGCACAAAGCGCACCTCAAAATAAAGCCTAATGGAGCGTGGCAGTGGATTTTGGGTGAAGGAGCAGTTTGACAGGAGAAAACCAACTTCTCCACCATGCTTGCTTCTGGAGAAGGATGTATAGGAAAGGAGGAATCCACCATAAGAAAGTGCAACTGGAGAGGCTGAGTCAGAGGGGGTGAGCCAGGTTTCAGTAATGCAGAGGAAGGGAAGTTTGTAATGAAAAGTCATGGATGGATGAAAGTTTGTTGTAGAGAGAGCGAGCGTTCCATAGAGCTCCTGTTACAGGGATGAGGGAAGCAGGGGCTGATTGAATGGATGAGGTTAGAAAGGTTGTGGAAATTTGGGATAGATTGCGGATGAGAGGTAGAAGTGACTGGGAGGAAGTGATGAAAAGGACCAAAATTTGGAGAGATATCGCCGGCAGTAAACATAAGCAGAGAAAGAGTTAGTAGGTGGAAGCAAGAAAGAGCATGGAGTGGCTGTCCTTGTTTGGAGACAGAGGATTATATGTTGAATAGTTCTGATGAGGAGGTGAGATGGATGAAGAGGATGGAGGGAGAGATAACCAGTTCATTACTAGGTGTAGAGATTAGGGGGGTTAGTAGGAAGTGAAGGACTATAGGGGTCAGAGTGAAAACAAACAAACATTGTTTACTGTGACTATGTATCCAGTTCCCTTCTGGTTCAACGTTGGTCTAATTAATTGCCGTACACTTAAAGGCCCCTTCACACTAAGCGACGCTGCAGCGATACCGACAACGATGTCGATCGCTGCAGCGTCGCTGTTTGGTCGCTGGAGAGCTGTCACACAGACAGCTCTCCAGCGACCAACGATCCCGAGGTCCCCGGTAACCAGGGTAAACATCGGGTTACTAAGTGCAGGGCCGCTCTTAGTAACCCGATGTTTACCATGGTTACCAGCGTAAACGTTAAAAAAACAAACACTACATACTTACCCTCCGCTGTCTGTCCTCCGGCGCTCTGCTTTCCTCTGCACTGTCAGCGCCGGTCAGCCGGAAAGCAGAGCGGTGACATCACCGCTGTGCTTTCCGGCTGGCCGGCGCTGACACAGGTTGCAGGAGGAGTGCAGAGAAGCAGAGCGCCGGGGACAGACAGCTGAAGGTAAGTATGTAGAGTTTGTTTTTTTAACGTTTACGCTGGTAACCAGGGTAAACATCGGGTTACTAAGCACGGCCCTGCGCTTAGTAACCCGATGTTTACCCTGGTTACCAGTGAAGACATCGCTGGATCGGCGTCACACACGCCGATCCAGCGATGTCAGCGGGAGATCCAGCGATGAAATAAAGTTCTGGACTTTCCCCAGCGACCAACGATCTCCCAGCAGGGGCCTGATCGTTGGTCGCTGTCACACATAATGATTTCCTTAACGATATCGTTGCTACGTCACAAAAAGCAACGATATCGCTAACGATATCGTTATGTGTGAAGGTACCTTAACCCCTTCCCGACCCATGACGCCACGTAGGCGTCATGAAAGTCGGTGCCATTCCGACCCATGACGCCTATGCGGCGTCATGGAAAGATCGCGTCCCTGCAGATCGGGTGAAAGGGTTAACTCCCATTTCACCCGATCTGCAGGTACAGGGGGAGTGGTAGTTTAGCCCAGGGGGGGTGGCTTCACCCCCTCGTGGCTACGATCGCTCTGATTGGCTGTTGAAAGTGAAACTGCCAATCAGAGCGATTTGTAATATTTCACCCATTATAACGGGTGAAATATTACAATCCAGCCATGGCCGATGCTGAAATATCATCGGCCATGGCTGGAAATACTAGTGTGCCCCCACCCCACCCCACCGATCGCCCCCCCACCCCCCCGATCTGGCCGGTACACTGCTCCGGCTCCCCTCCGTCCAGTGCTCCGCTCCCCCCCGTGCTCGTGTCCGCTCCCCCCGTGCTCCAATCACCCCCCCGTGCTCCAATCACCCCCCCTGCACTCCGATCCACCCCCCCCGTGCTCCGTTCCACCCCCTCGTGCTCCGTTCCAGCCCCCCCGTGCTCCGTTCCATGCCCCCAGCGCTCCGTTCCACCCCTCCCGCGCTCCGATTACCCCCCCCGTGCTCCGATCCCCCCCCCCCCGTAGTCCCCCCCCACCCTATCATACTTACCGATCCAGCCGTGGTCCCGTCCGTCTTCTCCCGGGCGCCGCCATCTTCCAAAATGGCGGGCGCATGCGCAGTGCGCCCGCCGAATCTGCCGGCCGGCAGATTCGTTCCAAAGTGCATTTTGATCACTGAGATATAATCTCAGTGATCAAAATAAAAAAAATAATAAATGACCCCCCCCCCCCCCTTTGTCACCCCCATAGGTAGGGACAATAAAAAAATAAAGAAATTTTTTTTTTCCACCAATGTTAGAATAGGGTTAGGGTTAGGGTTAGGGGTAGGGTTAGGGGTAGGGTTAGGGGTAGGGTTAGGGGTAGGGGTAGGGTTAGGAATGTGCACATGTATTATAGGGGCAGCACGGTGGCGCAGTGGTTAGCACTACAGCCTTGCAGCGCTGGGGTCCTGGGTTCTAATCCCACCCAGGACAACATCTGCAAAGAGTTTGTATGTTCTCTCCGTGTTTGCGTGGGTTTCCTCCGGGCACTCCGGTTTCCTCCCACATGCCAAAGACATACTGATAGGAATTCTAGATTGTGAGCCCAATTGGGGACAGTGATGATAATGTGTGCAAAACTGTAAAGCGCTGCGGAATGTGTTAGCGCTATATAAAAATAAAGATTATTTTATTATTTATTCTGGTCCTCTGCGGATTTTTCCGCTGCGGATTTGATAAATCCGCAGTGCTAAACCGCTGCGGATTTATGGCGGATTTACCGCGTTTTTTTCTGCGCATTTCACTGCGGTTTTACAATTGCGATTTTCTATTGGAGCAGTTGTAAAACCGCTGCGGAATCCGCACAAAGAAGTGACATGCTGCGGAATGTAAACCGCTGCGTTTCCGTGCAGTTTTTCCGCAGCATGTGTACAGCGATTTTTGTTTCCCATAGGTTTACATTGAACTGTACACTCATGGGAAACTGCTGCGGATCCGCAGCGTTTTCCGCAGCGTGTGCACATACCTTTAGAATTAGGCTATGTGCACACGGTGCGGATTTGGCTGCGGATTCGCAGCAGTGTTCCATCAGGTTTACAGTACCATGTAAACATATGAAAAACCAAATCCGCTGTGCCCATGGTGCGGAAAATACCGCGCGGGAACGCTGCATTGTATTTTCCGCAGCATGTCAATTCTTTGTGCGGATTCCGCAGCGTTTTACACCTGTTCCTCAATAGGAATCCGCAGGTGAAATCCGCACAAAAAACACTGGAAATCCGCGAAAAATCCGCAGGTAAAACACAGTGCCTTTTACCCGCAGATTTTTCAAAAATGGTGCGGAAATATCTCACACGAATCCGCAACGTGGGCACATAGCCTTAGGGTTAGGGTTGGAATTAGGGTTGTGGTTAGGGTTAGGGGTGTGTTGGGGTTAGTGTTGTGGTTAGGGGTGTGTTGGGGTTAGGGTTGTGATTAGGATTATGGCTACAGTTGGGATTAGGGTTAGGGGTGTGTTGGGGTTAGTGTTGGAGTTAGAATTGAGGGGTTACCACTGTTTAGGCACATCAGGGGTCTCCAAACGCAACATGGCGCCACCATTGATTCCAGCCAATCTCGTATTCAAAAAGTCAAATGGTGCTCCCTCACTTCCGAGCCCTGACGTGTGCCCAAACAGTGGTTTACCCCCACATATGGGGTACCAGCATACTCAGGACAAACTGCGCAACAATTACTGGGGTCCAATTTCTCCTGTTACCCTTGTGAATCTAAAAAAATGCTTGCTAAAACATAATTTTTGAGGAAAGAAAAATGATTTTTTATTTTCACGGCTCTGCGTTGTAAACGTCTGTGAAGCACTTGGGGGTTCAAAGTGCTCACCACATATCTAGATAAGTTCCTTGGGGGGTCTAGTTTCTAAAATGGGGTCACTTGTGGGGGGTTTCTACTGTTTAGGCACACCAGGGGCTCTGCAAACGCAACGTGACGCCCGCAGAGCATTCCATCAAAGTCTGCATTTCAAAACGTCACTACTTCAATTCCAAGCCCCGGCATGTGCCCAAACAGTGGTTTACCCCCACATATGGGGTATCACCGTACTCAGGAGAAACTGGACAACAAATATTGGGGTCAAATTTCTCCTGTTACCCTTGGGAAAATTAAAAAATTCTGGGCTAAATAATTATTTTTGAGGAAAGAAAACGTATTTATTATTTTCACGGCTCTGCATTATAAACTTCTATGAAGCACTTGGGGGTTCAAAGTGCTCACCACACATCTAGATAAGTTCCTTTGGGGGTCTAGTTTCCAAAATGGGGTCACTTGTGGGGGGTTTCTACTGTTTAGCCACATCAGGGGCTCTGCAAACGCAACGTGACGCCCACAGAGCATTCCATCAAAGTCTGCATTTCAAAACGTCACTACTTCACTTCCGAGCCCCGGCATGTGCCCAAACAGTGATTTACCCCCACATATGGGGTATCAGCGTACTCAGGAGAAACTGGACAACAACTTTTGGGGTCAAATTTCTCCTGTTACCCTTGGGAAAATAAAAAATTGCAGGCTAAAAGATCATTTTTGAGAAAATAATTTTTTTTTTTTATTTTCATGGCTCTGCGTTATAAACTTCTGTGAAGCACCTGGGGGTTTAAAGTGCTCAATATGCATCTAGATAAGTTCCTTGGGGGGTCTAGTTTCCAAAATGGGGTCACTTGTGGGGGAGCTCCAATGTTTAGGCACACAGGGGCTCTCCAAACGCGACATGGTGTCCGCTAACAATTGGAGCTAATTTTCCATTCAAAAAGTCAAATGGCGCGCCTTCTCTTCCGAGCCCTGCCGAGTGCCCAAACAGTGGTTTACCCCCACATATGAGGTATCGGCGTACTCGGGAGAAATTGCCCAACAAATTTTATGATCCATTTTATCCTACTGCCCATGTGAAAATGAAAAAATTGAGGCGAAAAGAATTTTTTTGTGAAAAAAAAGTACTTTTTCATTTTTACGGATCAATTTGTGAAGCACCTGGGGGTTCAAAGTGCTCACTATGCATCTAGATAAGTTCCTTGGGGCGTCTAGTTTCCAAAATGGGGTCACTTGTGGGGGAGCTCCAATTTTTAGGCACACGGGGGCTCTCCAAACGTGACATGGTGTCCGCTAAAGAGTGGAGCCAATTTTTGATTCAAAAAGTCAAATGGCGCTCCTTCCCTTCCAAGCCCTGCCGTGCGCCAAAACAGTGGTTTACCCCCACATATGAGGTATCAGCGTACTCAGGACAAATTGGACAACAACGTTCGTGGTTCAGTTTCTCCTTTTACCATTGGGAAAATAAAAAAATTGTTGCTAAAAGATAATTTTTGTGACTAAAAAGTTAAATGTTCATTTTTTCCTTCCATGTTGCTTCTGCTGCTGTGAAGCACCTGAAGGGTTAATAAACTTCTTGAATGTGGTTTTGAGTACCTTGAGGGGTGCAGTTTTTAGAATGGTGTCACTTTTGGGTATTTTCAGCCATATAGACCCCTCAAACTGACTTCAAATGTGAGGTGGTCCCTAAAAAAAATGGTTTTGTAAATTTCGTTGTAAAAATGACAAATCGCTGGTCGAATTTTAACCCTTATAACTTCCTAACAAAAAAAAATTTTGTTTCCAAAATTGTGCTGATGTAAAGTAAACATGTGGGAAATGTTATTTATTAACTATTTTGTGTCACATATCTCTCTGGTTTAACAGAATAAAAATTCAAAATGTGAAAATTGCGAAATTTTAAAAATTTTCGCCAAATTTCCGTGTTTATCACAAATAAATGCAGAATTTATTGACCTAAATTTACCACTAACATGAAGCCCAATATGTCACGAAAAAACAATCTCAGAACCGCTAGGATCCGTTGAAGCGTTCCTGAGTTATTACCTCATAAAGGGACACTGGTCAGAATTGCAAAAAACGGCAAGGTCTTTAAGGTCAAAATAGGCTGGGTCTTGAAGGGGTTAAGTGCTGCGCTTAGGTGATGCACAGCAGACTAACATCTTTGCAGACGTATTGCTCACAATATATTTGCTAACAAATGCACTTCCTCCGAATGTATGCGATTTAGCCGAAAGTGGGGAGAGTGAAGCCAACGCTAACTAGCAGCAGCAATTGCGTGACATAATGTCACGTGATCCTCGGGAGAGCCAGTGTTGATATCGCAGAAATGCCACCAACACCGGAGGAGAGTATAAGTGCTATTATTTTACTGGGGGAAAGATTCAGAAGGTGTTGGCCGAATAGTGGAAAATTTCTTTAACGCATCCGAATGTCAATGCAATACAACTACTCATGCAAAAAATAAATAAGTCTGATTTACATAAGGAGTTTCCTGCTGGGACTGTGAGGATTTATCTAAGGTATAAATGAGGCCTGACTTTGCTGTAATCAGAGTTGGAGAAGGATAAGTGTCAGATGAACCAGTCTTCTTCAGATATGTGCAATATGAATGAAACATCAAAATTCCCGATTCATCATTTGCAGGGTTTTTTTTAAGTCATTATCCTTTTTTGGCTTTTGTCATTGGCTCTAAAAATGGAAACCTAATTCATCAAAATGGCAAAAGAAATTCAAATATCCATTGCAAAGTCAAAAAAGACTTTTCCATGTCTTGAACTGTTTTGCAACTCATTGTGCCAAAAATAAATAAATAAATAAGACACTTTTCACTGTATTCAAAAAGACACCAAGGGAGGACTGGAGTTAAGCTTCGCCAAATTGTGAATTTTTAAAAAGGCCGCACATACCGAAATCAGGCAAAAACCTTTGAAATTCCTAAACTTCACTCACCAAGTGGACGAGAACATAGAAATAGACTTAAAAAAGGGTGTAAAACACACAAGTGTCTGTATTCAGGGCTTAATAAATGTTCTTTTTGGACTTCCTAAAGGGACCTGATCAGAAAAACGACCTGTTTAAAGGGAATCGGTCACCAGGATTTTGCCGACAAATCAAGAGCAGCATAATGTACGGGCAGAGACCTGGGTAATGCGTCACGGCAGTGATTCCAGTAATGTGTCACTGCTCTGTCCTTATCTATATTGAGGTCGGCTGACACATGGTAAGGTTTTAATACTACAGACAGGATAGGACCGTCCTGATTGGGGTGCACCTTGTCGCGGTGGAATGGCGTTTACGCTTTTGTGATCAAAATAGAGTTAACTAAGTTACCTATGTTATTTATATTTACTTTATACAGGGTATTTATGCTTGTTTGTTTTTTTTGTGGTTGGTGGGATTGGTCTGTGAAATGACCACAGTGCGGACATGCTCTTACACATTGTATGTATACCAGCTTTTGTTCCAGCTAATTTTTTTCGTTGGGTTGCTGTAGAAATAATAAAAACTGTTTTATCAGCAGTAAATTATCACTAGAAGATGTGCTGCCAGGTAGTCCAAGCACCAATTGGATACATAGTGAGTGAGTGAGTGTGTGTGTGGTTGCCACACCTAGCTGCTTCCTCAGGTAGACACAGGAACACTTTGATAGTGAAACCCCTGCTGGTTTATTAAAGTTAACAAACACCAATGCAGGGTTCAGAAAACAAAAGCACAGCCTTCCTGGCTTAACGGAAAACAAAAAGTATAACAGTCTTTTCTCTGCAGATTTCGACCTGCAGACACCTGGCAATGTCTTCCGCTCCTCCTTGGAGCTCCATGGGAGTACCTCCTCTCCCAAGACACACACCCCACTGACTCTTCAGACAGGCTTTTTAACCCAGATCATGTGATGATCACCTGACCGTGACCTCATCACAGGTCCTACTAGTACACATGCCGGTGTGGGCTCTGCAGGAGGAGATATGATGAGAACCCTCCCTCCCGCTCTATGACAGCACTGCTCACATAACACCAGCCCATGTATGCAGCTTTCATTAACCCATCCAACACTTTGTGTGCTGGAGGAAAAATATCCTGGTTTCATACCACTGACGCCAGCATGCGCAGTGACACATATCTCCCCTTGTACACTGTGACAGCAACCCTGTCACAGTATATTTGTATAAAAATATATATCTATCTATATATATATAATTGCCTAAGGGTTTTTCCGTCTGTCTGTCTGTCTGTCTGTCTGTCTGTCTGTCTGTCTGTCTGTCTTGGAAATCCCGGCTCTCTGATTGGTCGAGGCCGCCAGGCCTCGACCAATCAGAGACCGGCACAGCATCGACGTAGAAATCCCGCGTCTCTGATTGGTCGAGGCCGCCAGGCCTTGACCAATCAGCAACGGGCACAGCGACGATGATGTCATAAAGGACGTAGAAATCCCGCGTCTGATTGGTCGAGGCCGCCAGGCCTTGACCAATCAGCAACGGGCACAGCGACGATGATGTCATAAAGGACGTAGACATCTCACGTTTCTGATTCAGCGACGGGCACAGTATCGACGTAGATGTCATAATGGTTGCCATGGCGACGATGATGTCATAAAGGTTGCCTCGACCAATCAGCGACGGGCACAGTGTGCCGAGAATTCTGGAATCATCATTGTCCATATACTACGGGGACATGCATATTCTAGAATACCCGATGCGTTAGAATCGGGCCACAATCTAAAATATATATATATATATATATATATATATATATATATATATATATATATATATATACATATACATATACATATACATACATATATACATATACACACACTCCAATTGGTGGTGGGACCAGATTTGGACTACCTGATGGTGGGTCTACTAGTCTTCTAGTGATTATTTGCTGCTCATATATCTGTCTGCCTATCTATACACACACAGGCACATACACACAAGTGAACCTGCTCGAAAGAGGCGTTATCTGAGTGTGCTATGGCTACGTTTACACTTGTGTATCAGGGCTTTGCAGATGGCTGCGTACTTCCTCTCTGAAGCTCCGTCCAGTTCCACACTTCCGTTTAGGTCCGCCTACATCTGCATGAGTCCTGCATACCTATCTTTAAGATTGGGTACGCAGAACATGCGGATGTATGCAGATGTGCCGTTTTGATGCGGTCGGTGGGCACGTCAAAACGATGCATCCGCATACATCCGCATGTTCTGGTACCCAATCTTAAAGATAGGTACGCAGGATGCATGCACAAGTAGGCGGACCTAAACGTAAGAAGTGCGGAAGTGAGCGGCGCTTCTGGGAGGAAGTACGCAGCCGTCTGCAAAGCCCCGGTACACAAGTGTGAACGTAGCCTAACAGAGTGTCTTGGGGGTGCTTGAATACTATGTTCGAGTCCCCGTGGCTGCATGTCTCGCGGCAAATTAGGCATGTGCATGTTCAACAGCCGCAACACATGCACATGCCTAACGGACAATCCCTGCATGTGTTGTGGCTGTCTAAGCCGCGGCGACCCAGACATAGTATTCGAGCGCACCGAGGTCATTCTAGTGATGACAGAGCGTGCCTGTGGGCTAATAATGTTCATGAATAAGGAGGCAAACCTATAATTCATACAGTATAATATATAGGAATGTGAATTTCTTAACGTTGAGCATTTGTGTAAGTTTGGAGACGAGTAAAAACACAACTTTCCAGGAGACGAGTTGTGACGATCCGATGACTGTATGTCTGTAAATGGCTGCGTGAATCGTTTTATGTCATTTTTGAGGATCGTGGTCATTGACGTATAGAACAAGACTCGTTCTGTCCTGCGGAGAACGTCTTCCTAACGCACCCGATTTCCTGTACGCGATCGTCTCTTCGGCTTTGTGCAGCATAAATACAGTAGTGACTCCTGCTGCAGCATTCAGGCATGGCACATACCCGGCTGCTACATGTAATGGAATAGTAGACGACCATGTGCAGGGATACACGGAACATCTAGACGGCCGGCATAGTCTTCTCTTACTCTCAGGGGTGGACACTAATGCTTAGAACAACAGGGAGGGGACCCAGGACAGGAACAAAGCAATTACATCCATCACTAATGGAAAGTTACAGCAATAGTCTGCTAGAAGCCACACGTTTATTATTCAACCTGTTTCCTTATACGTCACCATCATATTCCGCTGTACACGACTGTCATCACTTAAATCAGTCCCTGTCCGCGATGGGCTTCCAGTCTTTTAGCTGCACCGATTTTGATATTTGACCCCCTGATGTGATTATTAGGATGCACATGAAGGGGCTGGTTCAGATTAGACATTAAAAATGTGAATGGGGATAAGCTGCAATACCTGGCGCAGCCTTAGATAAGAGGGGCGCTGTTTCTTCATAGTCTTGTCAGAGCACAATGGAAGTTGTAGAAGAGCAGCAGTTGGGGAACCATAAACTGTAGGACAATGCAACCAAATGCCTTTCTTCTATATTCAGATTTACTAAAACCCAGACAAATCCCTTATATAAAAGAAGGTTCTTAAACAACATATAAATGTCTACAAATTCACATAAAACTTCAAAACAAAAGCTTTTTTGAAAGAACCAGGTGGGAGAGCTGTTATGAAAGGCAATTCAGTACTACAATGGACATAGCGGTCAGAGCACATACAGTGATCTGACAATAACCCAAAATCATAGAACGAGCTCTGAGACGTGGGAACTCTGCAGACCGCAATCCCTAATCCTCTCCAAACAACACTAGAGGCAGCCGTGGATTGCGCCTAACTCTGCCTATGCAACTCGGCACAGCCTGAGAAACTAACTAGCCTGAAGATAGAAAATAAGCCTACCTTGCCTCAGAGAAATACCCCAAAGGAAAAGGCAGCCCCCCACATATAATGACTGTGAGTTAAGATGAAAAGACAAACGTAGAGATGAAATAAATTCAGCAAAGTGAGGCCCGACTTTCTTAACAGATAGAGGATAGAAAAGGTAACTTTGCGGTCTACACAAAACCCTAAAGAAAACCACGCAAAGGGGGCAAAAAGACCCTCCGTACCGAACTAACGGCACGGAGGTACACCCTTTGCGTCCCAGAGCTTCCAGCAACAAATTAGACAAGCTGGACAGAAAAAATAGCAAACAAATAGCAAAGAAGAACTTAGCTATGCAGAGCAGCAGGCCACAGGAATGATCCAGGGAAAAGCAAGTCCAACACTGGAACATTGACAGGAAGCCAGGATCAAAGCATTAGGTGGAGTTAAGTAGAGAAGCACCTAACGACCTCACCAGATCACCTGAGGGAGGAAACTCAGAAGCCGCAGTACCACTTCCCTCCACCAACAGAAGCTCACAGAGAGAACCAGCCGAAGTACCACTTGTGACCACAGGAGGGAGCTCTGCCACAGAATTCACAACAGAGAGCCATTCACCGGGTAATATTACGGTAAAAAGTAGTGGAAAATTGGTGGCGCTATATATATTCTGACCCCTTATATTATCAGTTCACGGTGGCTCAGTGGGTAGCACTGCAGTATTGCAGCACTGGAGTCCTGGGTTCAATTCCCCCACCAAGGACAACATCTGCAAGGAGTTTCTATGTTCTCCCCGTGTTTGCGTGGGTTTCCTCCGGGTACTCCGGTTTCCTCCCACATTCCAAAGACAGGGAATTGTGAGCCCCCTCAGGGACAGCGATGACAATGTGTGCAAAACTGTGAAGCGCTGCGGAATATGTTAGCGCTATATAAAATAAAAATTATTATTATAGTTCACAAATCAAACCACTATATTAATATCATATCTGTTATGATCAGGTGGCCTTGGAGCAGCATGAAATGACCTTCGCTGGAGCAGTGGTAACTTTACTGACCACAACCCCTGATCCTATCACCGCAACTAGAAGTAGCCGTGGGGTGTGCCTAACCAGACCTAGACACCTCGACACAGCCTAAGGACTAAATATCCCTAAAGATGGAAATAGGAAAACTCTCTTGCCTCAGAGTAGACCCCCAAAGGATAGGTAGCCCCCCACAAATAATGACTGTGAGTAGGAGAGGAAAAGACACACGCAGACAGAAAACAGGGATAAGCAAGGGAGGCCACTTCTACCTAGATAGGAAAGGATAGTACAGGATACTATGCGGTCAGCATAAAACACTACAAAATATCCACAGCAGAAAAATACAAAAACTCCACCACCTAACTAAAGATGTGGAGAGTATATCTGCGACTCCAGCCAGTCCAACTAGACTGAGAAAAACATCAGGCACAGTCTAGCAGGAACAAAATAGAAACAAGACAAGCACAGAAAATAAACAGCAGTGTGTCTAAAAAAATGAAGAAAACACTTATCTTTGCAGAATTGGCAGCAAGCAGGATGGGCCAGTCAGAGGACCAACACTTCCAAAGGAACATTGCCAACTGGCAAGGACTAATGAGTCCTGCACAGCTAAATACCCCAGTCCGAATTGCAATTAGCAGAAACACCTGTCCAAGACTGCTGCTCAGGAATAACTGCATTACCATCAACAACCACCGGAGGGAGCACAAGAGCAGAATTCACAACACATATCACAATCCCAGACCAGACCCACTAAATTAACTTTACACCCCAGACTAAAGTCGTACAAAAGTATCCTACCCCAAACCAGACCATCTAATTTATCTTCGCACCTTAGGCAAGACACAGTTAAAAAAAAAAAAAAAAAAAAATGTTGACCTCCATATATTAAAAGGGATTGTTTAGGCTTTGGTCAAAAGTCTGCAGTCACTCTATGCAATTGTAGACTTTAGAATCATGGTAGTATGCATTGTGCACGCGATCACGATTCCCTGGAATTCCCAGAGCGAGTGGGTGGTCATGTGATCACACGTGTGCAACTTCCGTACTTGCAGACACCTGCAGACTAGACTTGTTCAATTTCCGTCAGTTGAGGTGAATTGGGAGAAACCAGGTGGCTCTAATTGGTTTGTGACCACTAGTATGCAAATCTCACCCATGTGGTCACGTGATCGCCTACCCCTATTTGGAATAATGGGACTGCAGACTTCTGTCCCAAGCTTGGACATCCCCATTTAATAGCAGACGCCATAGTTTATTCCTAAATTTGTGATAGACCCCAGAATAGAACCCTTTAAGTTAATTTCACACAACAGAACAGACCTCTAGAATAACTTACGAGGTCTGGGGTTAGAATCTAGTTTAATCTGATATTGGAGTGGAAAATGGGAATGGCCAAGTAAAATAAATCCCCCCTTATATGATTACTTATTCCTACACCCATATATTAATAACAGACCCCTAAATTAGTTTTACATCCAGACTAAAACCCTATAATAGATTACCCCCAAACAAGACACTCTTAATTATCTTCACACCCCAGACCAGACACCCCCCAAAAAATATTTATATTCCAGACTAGACTTGTATATTAAAAAGGCACACTAAATTAATTTCACATTTCAAACTAAACCTAATAAATTAATTTTACACTGCAGAGTAAATACATGTTAATACTAGATGGTGGCCCGATTCTAACGCATCGGGTATTCTAGAATATGCATGTCCACGTAGTATATTGCCCAGTGACTTATGATCAGGTGGCCTTGGAGCAGCATGAAAAGACCTTCGCTGGAGCAGTGGTAACTTTACTGACCGTAAACCCTGATCCTATCAACGCAACTAGAAGTAGCCGTGGGGTATGCCTAACCAGACCTAGACACCTCGACACAGCCTGAGGACTAAATATCCCTAAAGATGGAAATAGGAAAACTCTCTTGCCTCAGAGTAGACCCCCAAAGGATAGGTAGCCCCCCACAAATAATGACTGTGAGTAGGAGAGGAAAAGACACACGCAGACAGAAAACAGAGATAAGCAAAGGAGGCCACTTCTACCTAGATAGGAAAGGATAGTACAGGATACTATGCGGTCAGCATAAAACACTACAAAATATCCACAGCAGAAAAATACAAAAACTCCACCACCTAACTAAAGATGAGGAGAGTATATCTGCGACTCCAGCGAATCCAACAGACTGAGAAAAACAACAGGCACAGTCTAGCAGGAACAAAATAGAAACAAGATCAGCACAGAAAATAAACACACAGCAGTGTGTCTAAAAAAAAAGCGAACACTTATCTTTGCTGAAATGGCAGCAAGCAGGAGGGGCCAGGCAGAGGACCAACACTTCCAAAGAAACAAGGAACAAAGCTAAATACCCCAGTCCGAATTGCAATTAGCAGAAACACCTGTCCAAGACTGCTGTTCAGGAATAACTGCATTACCATCAACAACCAACGGAGGGAGCCCAAGAGCAGAATTCACAACAAGTGACGTAGTATATTGCCCAGTGAAGTGGTAACCAGCACAGAGCCACGTAGTATATTGCACACCGACGTAGTATACTGCACAGCCACGTAGCATATTGGCCAGTCACGTATGTCACAGGTTAAAAAAAACCCAAACATATACTCACCTTCCGAGGGCCTCTTGTAGTTCGGTCACATGACCGTGACGTCATGGCAGGTCCTTCTCCCATACCATCCTTGCCACCGGAACCTGCCGCTTGCATGGAGCGGTCAACGGAGTGTCGCGAAAGGTGAGTATATAACCTTAGATGTTTTTACTATTGATGCTAAATAGGCAGCATCAATAGTAAAAACTTGGTCACACAGGGTTAATAGCGGTGGTAACAGAGTGAATTACCCGTGGCATAACGCGGTCTGTTACCGCTGGCGTTAACCCTGTGTGAGCGGTGACTGTGGGGAGTATGGAGCTGGTGCCGGGCGCTGACTGCAGGGGAGTAGGGAGGAACTAATTGGATTGTGGCCATCGCTGATTGGTCGCAGCAGCCATGACAGTCAGCAGAGGCCGCGAATGAATGAATATCCGTGACAGACAGAAGGACAGACAGAAAGACGGAAGTGACCCTTAGACAATTATATAGTAGATCAGACCCTAGACCAGATCCATATATAATTTTCATGTCTCAAACCAGAACCTCTAAAATGTTATACCCATTCTAGCCTCAAATGGTAATAGAAAGCTTTAGACTTGACCCAGTAAATGAATACCAAACCTAAATTAATTCTTATCCCACAGCTATAAATTAACCTATAGAAGACCTGTCTCCTGGTAAAAAAAAAAAAAGAAAGTGGGCAATTTTTGCTTCCCTTTTATTCTCGCTGCTCACCTTCTCATTTTTAAAATTGTCATATAGTTCAAGAGATATGGGTCTGTTTACATCAAGAACAATCCTTTATGCTAATTTTGCTAGATTTTTCAAGGAGGCGTTGCTTACAAAGTAAAAATGTAGAGCTGCCTAAAGACACGCCCCAGAGGATCCAGTTAGACATGCCCCCTTGATAAAAACCATAAAAGCATAAAAGAGACCCATATCTCTGGAGCTACATGCTAATTATATATATATATATATATATATATACAGTGGGGCAAAAAAGTATTTAGTCAGTCAGCAATAGTGCAAGTTCCACCACTTAAAAAGATGAGAGGCGTTTGTAATTTACATCATAGGTAGACCTCAACTATGGGAGACAAACTGAGAAAAAAAAAATCCAGAAAATCACATTGTCTGTTTTTTTAACATTTTATTTGCATATTATGGTGGAAAATAAGTATTTGGTCAGAAACAAACAATCAAGATTTCTGGCTCTCACAGACCTGTAACTTCTTCTTTAAGAGTCTCCTCTTTCCTTCACTCATTACCTGTAGTAATGGCACCTGTTTAAACTTGTTATCAGTATACAAAGACACCTGTGCACACCCTCAAACAGTCTGACTCCAAACTCCACTATGGTGAAGACCAAAGAGCTGTCAAAGGACACCAGAAACAAAATTGTAGCCCTGCACCAGGCTGGGAAGACTGAATCTGCAATAGCCAACCAGCTTGGAGTGAAGAAATCAACAGTGGGAGCAATAATTAGAAAATGGAAGACATACAAGACCACTGATAATCTCCCACGATCTGGGGCTCCACGCAAAATCCCACTCCGTGGGGTCAGAATGATCACAAAAACGGTGAGCAAAAATCCCAGAACCACGCGGGGGGACCTAGTGAATGAACTGCAGAGAGCTGGGACCAATGTAACAAGGCCTACCATAAGTAACACACTACGCCACCATGGACTCAGATCCTGCAGTGCCAGACGTGTCCCACTGCTTAAGCCAGTACATGTCCGGGCCCGTCTGAAGTTTGCTAGAGAGCATTTGGATGATCCAGAGGAGTTTTGGGAGAATGTCCTATGGTCTGATGAAACCAAACTGGAACGGTTTGGTAGAAACACAACTTGTCGTGTTTGGAGGAAAAAGAATACTGAGTTGCATCCATCAAACACCATACCTACTGTAAAGAATGGTGGTGGAAACATCATGCTTTGGGGCTGTTTCTCTGCAAAGGGGCCAGGACGACTGATCCGGGTACATGAAAGAATGAATGGGGCCATGTATCATGAGATTTTGAGTGCAAACCTCCTTCCATCAGCAAGGGCATTGAAGATGAAATGTGGCTGGGTCTTTCAACATGACAATGATCCAAAGCACACCGCCAGGGCAACGAAGGAGTGGCTTCGTAAGAAGCATTTCAAGGTCCTGGAGTGGCCTAGCCAGTCTCCAGATCTCAACCCTATAGAAAACCTTTGGAGGGAGTTGAAAGTCCGTGTTGCCAAGCGAAAAGCCAAAAACATCACTGCTCTAGAGGAGATCTGCATGGAGGAATGGGCCAACATACCAACAACAGTGTGTGGCAACCTTGTGAAGACTTACAGAAAACGTTTGACCTCTGTCATTGCCAACAAAGGATATATTACAAAGTATTGAGATGAAATTTTGTTTCTGACCAAATACTTATTTTCCACCATAATATGCAAATAAAATGTTAAAAAAACAGACAATGTGATTTTCTGGATTTTTTTTTCTCAGTTTGTCTCCCATAGTTGAGGTCTACCTATGATGTAAATTACAGACGCCTCTCATCTTTTTAAGTGGTGGAACTTGCACTATTGCTGACTGACTAAATACTTTTTTGCCCCACTGTATATATATATATATATATATATATTTTTTTTTTTTTTTTTTTTTTATTTGAAGGACCCCCTTCTCCTTCATTAAAAAAAATGCACATGTAGTATCAATGCATCCATTGTATCAACATACAGGTTCTTCTCAAGCTTAGAATATCAAAGAGTTAATTTCAGTTCTTCAATACATAAATTGAAATTCATTTTATATGGAGTCATTACAAACAGTGATCTATTTCAAGTGTTTCTGTTAATGTTGATGATTATGGCTTACAGCCAATGAAAACCCAAAAGTCATTATATCAGTAAATTTGAATACATTATAACACCAGCTTGAAAAATGATTTTAAAATCCAAAATATCAGCCTACTGAAATGTATATTCAGTAAATGCACTCAGTACTTGGTCGGGGCTCCTTTTGCATCAATTACTGCATCAGTGCGGCATGGCATGGAGGCGATCAGCCTGTGGCACTGCTGAGGGGCTATGGAAGCTCAGGTTGCTTTGATAGCAGCCTTCAGCTTGTCTGCATTGTTGGGTTTGGTGTCTCATCTTCCTCTTGACAATACCCCAAAGATTCTCTATGGGGTTAAGGTCAGGCGAGTTTGCTGCCAATCAAGCACAGTGATAATGTTGTTTGTACACCAGGTATTGGTAGTTTTGGCAGTGTGGGCAGGGGCCAAGTCCTGCTGGAGAATGACATTTCCATTTCCAAAAATGTTGTTGGCAGATGGAAGCATGAAGTGCTCTAAAATCTCCAGGTAGACGGCTGCGCTGACTTTGGTCTTGATAAAACACAGTGGACCTACACCAGCAGACGACATGGCTCTCCAAACCATCACTGATTGTGGAACCTTCACACTAGGCCTCCAGCAGCTTGGATTGTGGCCTCCACTCTTCCTCCAGACTCTGGCACCTGGATTTCTAAATGGTATGCAGAATTTACTTTCATCTGAAAACAACACCTTGGACCACTGAGAACAGTCCAGTTCTTTTTCTCCTTGGCCCAGGTAAGACGCTTCTGGCGTTGTCTATTGGTCATGAGTGGCTGACACAAGGAATGTGACACTTGTAGCCCATGTCCTGGATACGTCTGTGTGTGGTGGCTCTTGAAGCAATGACTCCAGCAACAGTCCACTCCTTGTGAATCTCCCCCAAATTTTTGAATGTCCATTTCTTAACAATCCTTTCAGGGCTGCGGTTATCCTGGTTGCTTGTGCACCTTTATCTACCACACTTTTTCCTTCCTCTCAATTTTCCATTAATATGCTTGGATACAGCACTCTGACCAGCCGGCTTCTTTAGCAATGACCTTTTGTATCTTACCCTCCTTGTGGAGTGTGTCAGTGACTGCCTTCTGGACATCTGTCAAGTCAGCAGTTTTCCCCATGATTGTGGCGCTACTGAAACAGACTAAGGGACCTTTATAAACGCTCATAAAGCCTTTGCGGGTGCTTTTTAGTTAATTATTCTAATTTACTGGGATAGAGAGTTTTGGGTTTTCATTGGCTGCAAGCCATAATCATCAACATTAACAGAAATGAACTCTTGAAATATATTATATAGTCATTACAGAGTGATCTGAGTTTCACTTTTCCTATTGAAGAACTGAAACAAATTAAACTTTTTGATGATATTCTAATTTTGTGAGAAACACCTGTACAAGATTAAGTAGCCCAAATGGTAAACACTGTAAAAAGAGAAAAAAATAACACGAGAAGAAGAGATCAAAACATTGCATGTAACCCTAAAATTGCATTAATACAACCATGAGCTCACCACACAAAACGGCAAGCACTCATATTTTTATGTAAAAAATTTTTTTTAAGAAAACACAATCCACTTTTGCTATAGCCATAAATGTACTGACCTGCATATTCAGGTTTCCAGGTCATTAAATCACAACATTGCATTTTTTTTTTTTTTAGCATTTCATCCCGCTTGCATTTTTGCATTTTGTAGTCAAATGAAAATTCCTAAATATGATTTGCGTATGATAAATTACTATGTCTGATCCGGATATACACACAACAGATAAGGTGCTGCCGAGTATGCATGTATATGGGGTGATTAGCTATGTAAAGGTGCATGTAGATGGGCTGCGAGTCAAAGAATGGGCGATTGTCAGGTGATCAGATCATGGAGACAGAATGATCGTACCGAGATGTGTAAACTGGCCAGTAAATTTGTTCTGATTGACTAACTTAGTGCACCAGTGCCCATTAATGCATCACAAATAGGGATGAGCGAATAGCTTAGAGCTTACCGAATAGCTGCATCGGTAATCCGGCTACCTGGAGCGCTCCCGATAATCAGCTGTTCGGCGCCGCAGCTGCATGTGTCGCTTCTGTGTGACAGTCACAGCACATGCACGTCCAACGAACAAATAAGCCGACGTGACTTCATTGGTGCAGCATAGCATGTATGGTCAAACGAGACCAATATTAAACTCTTTGGAGGCCATAACACACACCATGTTTGGAGGCCAAAAGGCACTACCTATCACCCTAAAAGCACCATACCAACAGTGAAGTTTGGAAGTGAGAACATCATCGTATGGGTCTGGTTTTCAGCACACAGCACTGACAAACTTCATATGATTGAAGGAAGGGTGAATCGACAAATGTACCAAGACAGTCTTGAAAAAAAAAAATATGTTGCCATCTACTGGGATGATGAAGATGAAAGAAGGCTGGACATGTCAGCAAAACAACGATCCAAAACACGCAGCCAAGGAAACTATGAGGAGCTATTGGACTGCAAAGGACCCATCTACTGTTCTTGGACAGGGGTCTCTTCTGTCTGTGGCCGCCAGTGGTCCTTTTAGATGAGCCGATAATCTGGAGTGATGCAAAACATGCTGGCAATTGCACAACAAACGACCAAAATTTTTGTTTGCAAGGTGTTGGATCATTCATGATGGCATTTAAAAAAAGTTGACAGAACATTGTACTGTTTATAAAGGGAAATTACAACCAATAACATAATATTCTATGAGCACAGAAGGATCATATAAATCAGGTGTGGGGAACCTTTTGGCTGTTTATGGCCCTTGATGATCTTTTATCCAGCCGGCAGGCTGATTCCCATGGACCGCAGCGCCTGGGTCGGCAACTGTATTTTGACAGCCGTCGACCCATTAATTTCTTCTTGCTCTGTGAGCATACGCAAGCAGCACTCCCTACTGAACACTGAGGGAGTGTAATGACAGATTACGTCCGGACACCAGTGCCAGAACCATGATGTACTTTGTGGGTGGAGGTAGCGTGCAATTTGTACGGCCTCCAGGGATCATATAAATATCCAAATCCACAAAGATTCCCCACCCCTGATATAAATGATCATCGATCTTTAGGGCTGACGTGAATCAATTTTCAGGGGTCGGCCCGTCGGCCACATCAGTAACCTGCGGCCACTGGATGGAAGCCCTTAGCTCCTCCAACCTCGCAATATTTGCAGCTCTTCATTTGAGACGTTGGCCTGACGAGAGGTCATTCTTGCGCCATGACATACATGTGGCATTGCGCCTGGCCAGCTGATCAAAAGAAGACCTGCGGATACAATCAGGGGGAAGGCAGTCCCCAAGGCTTCCATCTTAACAGCAGCGGTCATCAGCATTTAACTATACCTTTAGTTTCTTTAGTGAAGATGACGTATTGCAGTAGTACAATAGCCTTGAAGACGAGGTGGTTGGCTAATTACAATTCTGAGCTCACAGAAAATGATGATATGCGTTGTGCGGTTTTTGGCTGCCTCGAGTTGACCATGACGAAGTTTTAGCAACTTTTCATTTCCTGGATGTGAAGCATCAGAATTTAATTAATAGCGACAAACGCCTGACACCAGAACGATCTACCGATAGAGAACCGAGGGAGAAATCGAGACACTCCAAAAAATTATCCACTAATGGTGTCCCATTGTAGTAACACTTTCCCTCCCAAGTTATCTACTACTAATTTACTAATTGTATTAAGACCCTACAAAGCATATGAAAAAAAAAAAAAAAAAAAAAAGAGAAAATGTTGTGTTTGCCAAGAACTGCGCTTTATCTTACTTATGAAATTCCTGGATAAAAAGTAACTTTGGAAAGGCAGACATCATAGCCCGAACTGTAAATATATTAAAAGAAGCAATATGTGCGGACTGGGCACCAGAGTTTTATAATATGAATCAGGTCTGGAACAAAGACTGGAGGCTAAAGGCGCTTCCATTGTTTTCTACTATTTTATTGGAACGCCATTAACTCCTTCCCGTCCGGGCACCACTGAAGAGCGAAGATTTACCAAGACTGAGGTTTCACATCTCCAAAGAAATACACATTGAGGCTTACAATCTAAATTCCCTATGTGGACAGCGACGGTGATGTCTAAAGTGCTGCGGAAATTAATGGCGGCCATAAAAGAAAGTAAATACATTTATTTCTACATCTTTGCACTAATTTCTCATCATAAGTAATGGTAAATATGTCAGATTGTTGGAAACCAGGATCTCTCCGAGTAACTTTACTCCATTCTCTTGACACTTGATAGTGGGCAGTCACAAATTATATGTCGGAACCATACTTTGCAACCTTTTGTCATCAGTAGGGTTGAGGGAAACGGGTCGGCCATTTTCAGAAGTCGCCGACTTTTGGCAAAGTCGGGTTTCATGAAACCCGACCCGACCCCTGTGTGGGGTCGGCCATGAGATCGGCGATCTTCTGAATCTGGTATCGGAATTCCGATCCCGAGTTCCGATATGTTTGCAATATCGGAAATCGGTATCGGAATCCATATTTAAGTGTAAAATAAAGAATTAAAATAAAAAATGTTGCTATACTCACCCTCTGATGCGCTCTGGTTCTCACCGGCAGCCTTCCTTCCTTAGAATCAGCGCTTGAAGGGCCTTAGATGACGTCGCGGCTTGTGAATGGTCGCGCGACCAATCACAAGCCGCGACGTCACCGAAGGTCCTTCAAGCGCTGATTCTAAGGAAGGAAGGCTGCCGGAAAGAAGCAGGGCGCGTCCGAGGGTGAGTATATACCTAATAGGAATATACCTATTTGACCTACTTGACACCAAATAAACAAGGTGCAAATCATGATAAACCTTATAGTAGATCTGTCAGCACACTTTACAATATATACTCCATTTGTTATTAAAATGTGATGATGAGGTTTGTGTACTTTGAAAATCCTGGTCTGAGTGACTGTACAATCTTTACATTAATATGAGCATTTTATTGGTCCAGTTGAGGAGTTAGAGTGCTCTGAGTTCAAGTGTATTCAGTCTCAACTGACTGATAGTAATAGATTGTACTGAGCAGTGAGAGATCTCAGCAGCAGCAGGGAGGAGGGACACTGAGGAACTGACAATCGGGACAGGTGGGTGGAGATGTGGAGATCCAGCAGCAGCGAGGAGGAAAGCGGAGGTGCTGTTAATAGATCTAAATAGGCAAATATTCAGAAACAACAAGGAGGATGGACACTGTGAAGTCATCAATCAGTCTAGATGAAAGGAGACAACACCAGAAAAAAAAAAAAAAAAAGAGAAGAGAAGGGGTGACAGTGAGGAGCAGCCAATCAGGATAGATGGGCAGACATCAAGTTTAAACATTCATAAACATTCACAAAGTATTATATTTAGTTATTTTGACACTGATTATCTCAGTAAGTATGCCAGCCTCATCAGGCCTAATAGATCTATTGACACTTTTTGTCATTAAAAGTGTTCATTTAAGATATGATCTGTAATATATTTTCACACTGGGTTCCTTAAAGCTTCAAGTTCTGCCTCTGACATTAATAAATTATAGTGATCCTTCATAAACTACCAGAATGCAGTCGCGGATTTATAAACTAATCTCAATTCTGACCAGAATTGTCTTTATAGGGGTTGTCTGGTTTGGAAAATCCACTTTTATATTTAGCATATTATAAGACCACCCAGTTATAAACTCATTTAGTCAGCGTTGGGAATGGATATAAAGACCAACCCACACTTTGGAGGACCAGTCACATTCATGCATTACATGGATAGGGCATTAGGTCAATGAAAAGAGTGTTATACCCGGTTTCACCTGCGGAGGAGCTGTAGGAGAATCAAACACTCACTGCCAAGTTGTACGGCTGATCTTTAGGGACAAGTGTTAAGCTTATTTTTAGGAGGACCAATTTAACCATTTCCTATCTATATCTTTACTAAAATCTTGTTTTAGGGATAACTATCATTGGATATCAATGAGCTTTATAGATACTCATTTTTAATCTTGTATCTTCATATTTTAGAAGTCTAATATTTTCCCGATGCCGCTGACCTTTGATACATTCCTATTGGAGAAAGCCCAATGTTATCCTCTGTAAATGATAAATCTATGAGCAGTTTTTTTGCTTTTTTAAAAGCAACAGATTGTGCAATATGTATTGCATATATTAATGATTAGCTGCTGTGTTCACAAAGCTTGGATGTAAGGGAGAATATAACAGATCCTACAAGGATTTCAATAGCAATGTATACAGGTGGTACCGGAATAAGGATCATTTTAAAAAGCTCCACCCTATTTGGATACTACCCTATGGGACACTAAAAACTATAGGACTCCTTTAAAGAGAAATTGTCAGCAGGATTTTAATCTCTAAAGTATTGATATGCACATGTAGCTCTTTCAAGGACCAGTCCAGCAATACCTTTACATGGCCAGTCCGATCCTCCATTACTGAGATATCAAAGTTTGAATTATGCAAGGAAAAGATGAAAATTTATTTGTAGCCCTGCAGCCTCTGTCACTCCAGCTCTACTGCTCGCCCACCACCACCTCTTCCTGCTTGATTGAAAGCCGCTATGTTGCACAACGTCAGGTAAAGGAGCTTTCTCGGCCATTACAGACTCTGTTTCCCCGTACGTTCAACTCTGATGTGGTCTCTGCTCATACATCGGCTGATGGAGCGCAGAAAAAGGGCGAAGGAGTACAAACGCTCCCAAAGTTCTTGGTTAACTCATTCTGTGTCCAGTAAGAAAACAGCGCAACAGAGACGGTAGAAGGAAACGCAGCTAAACCCAATTGCAAAAATTGATTTTTTTTTTTTAGCCCTAAATATAAATCCCAAGAAAAAAAAAAAAAATACTCTCCAAAAGTGTATCCTCAACAGAAACTAGAAAGCAAAGCAGGGCAAAAAAAAAAAAAGGATCAAAAGTCACACCAGAGGCAATATTTGAAGTACCTACTTCCATCACTTGCCAGCTATTACCAACATGTCCATCCAAGTTTAATTTCTCAAAATCTGAATATTATTGTGACTAGCTAGCAAAATACTTCACAGACTGCTGTGCACATTATAAACACTATATACAGCCATGGCCAAAAGTGTTGGCACCCTGAGGCTATGTGCACACTTTGCGGATTTTGCTGCGGATCTGCAGCTGATTTGACCACTGCGGATCTGCAGCAGTTTCCCCTGAGTCTACAGTACAATGTAAACCTATGGGAAACAAAAAACGCTATGCACATGCTGCGGAAAAAAACGCGCGGAAACGCAGCGGATTACATTCCGCAGCATGTCACTTCTTTTCTGCGGATTTTCACCTGCTCCAATAGGAAACTGCAGATGAAAATCCGCAGAAGAAACGGCAGTAAAAACCGCGATAAATCCGCAGTAAAAACAGCAACGGGTTTTCACTGCGAATTTTGGAATTCCGCTGCAGAAAATTCCGAAGTGGAATCCGCAAAGTGTGCACATAGCCTTAACACTAGAAGTCCCAGAGAGGGGTCATTTAACATTTCTACCTTTGGAGCTTGAAATTTCTGGGACTTCTAGTGTTAAAATTGTTCCGTAAAATGAAGTATTTCTCCCCCGAAAATATTGCAATTACACATGTTGTTTTGCTATACACACGATTGTTTCCTTTGTGTGTATTGGAACAACGCAAAAAAAAAAAGAAAAAAGGCAAATTGGACAGAATTTCAAACTAACACGAAAAATGGACCAGAATAAATCGTTGGCACCTTTCCAAAATTGTAGGTAAACAACTTCAAACACACACAAATTGAGTCAACTCCTCCCCCCCTCCTTTATATCTGGTTTCAGATGTTATTTTCATATTGCCCACACCTGTTACTTGCCACAGGTGAGTTTGAATGAGTATCACATGCTCAAAACAAAGTTGTTTGCCTACAATTTTGGAAATTTATTCTGGTCCATTTTTCGTGTTGGCAAATTGGACATAATTTCAAGCTATTTTTTTTTTGTCTTGTTCCAATACACACAAAGGAAATAAACATGTGTGTAGCAAAACATGTGTAATTACAATAGTTTTCTGGGAGAACTACTTACATTTTTTGGAACAATTTCAACGGTGCCAACAATTTCGACCAAGATAGTACAGCCACGTATAGCATACACATCTTCAGACAGAATATTGCAAAATCATGATCAAGCCGTCATCATGTGCCAAGAGGAACCAAGACAAAAGGTGGGGAAGAAGATGTATTGATTGCATTGCCATCCCCATGGGTGCCACTAGGACTTTCCCCCCCCCCCCTTTAGGCTATGTGTCCACGTTGCGGATTCGTGTGCGGATATTTCTGCACTGTTTTTGAAAAATCCGCAAGTAAAATGCACTGCGTTTTACCTGCAAATTACCCACGGATTTCACACCTGCAGATTCTTATTGAGGAGCAGGAGTAAAACGCTGCGGAATCCGCACAAAGAATGGACATGCTGCGGAAAAGAATGGACATGCTGCGGAAAATACAATGCCGCATTTCCGCGCTGTATTTTCCACACCATGGGCACTGCAGATTTGATTTTCCATAAGTTTGCATGGTACTGTACACCGCAAATCTGCAACGTGTGCACATAGCCTTAGTTTCCAGGAGTCACATGCTATTACAACCTCTGAGCCACCTAAAAAAGTCAAGAACAAAAAAAATGTGGTAGTCAGTAATGGTTACTTTTTTTTAACCAAGCATAAGGGAAAAATGATGGACTCATTCAATTCTGAGGAGATAATTATGGAATCACCCTGCAAGTTTTCATACCCAAAAATAACACCTGCATCAAATTAGATCTGCTCGTTAGTCTACATCTAAAAAAGGAGTGATCACACCTTGGAGAGCTGTTGCACCAAGTGGACTGACATGAATCATGGCTCCAACACGAGAGATGTCAATTGAAACAAAGGAGGATAAATCATCAGACAATGTTGCATATGATGTTGGTTGTTCACAGTCAGCTGTGTCTAAAATCTGGACCAAATGCAAACAATATGGGAAGGTTGTTAAAGGCAAACATACTGGTAGATCAAGGAAGACATCAAAGCGTCAAGACCGGAAACCTAAAGCAATATGTCTCCAAAACAGGAAATGCACAACAAAACAAATGAGGAACGAATGGGAGGAAACTGGAGTCAACTTCTGTGACCGAAGTGTAAGAAACCACCTAAAGGAAATGGGATTTACATACAGAAAAGCTAAACGAAAGCCATCATTAACACCTAAACAGAAAAAAACAAGGTTACAATGGGCTAAGGAAAAGCAATCGTGGACCGTGGATGACTGGATGAAAGTCACATTCAGTGATGAATCGCGAATCTGCATTGGGCAAGGTGATGATGCTGGAACTTTTGTTTGGTCCCGTTCCAATGAGATTTATAAAGATGACTGCCTGAAGAGAGCATGCACATTTCCACAGTCATTGATGGTATGGGGCTGCATGTCAGGTAAAGGCACTGGGGAGATGGCTGTCATTACATCTTCAATAAATGAACAAGTTTATGTTAATATTTTGGACACTTTTCTTATCCCATCAATTGAAAGGATGTTTGGGGATGATGAAATCATTTTTCAAGATGATAATGCATCCTGCCATAGAGCAAAAACTGTGCAAACATTCCTTGAAAAAAAGACACATAAGGTCAATGTCATGGCTGCAAATAGTCCGGATCTCAATCCAATTGAAAATCTTTGGTGGAAGTTGAAGAAAATGGTCCATGACAAGAATCCAACCTGCAAAGCTGATCTGGGGACAGCAATCAGAGAACGATGGAGCCAGATTGATGAAGAGTCCTGTGTGACCCTCATTAGTCCAGGCCTCCGAGACTGCAAGCTGTTAGAAAAGCCAGAGGTGGTGCGACAAAATAATGTTTGTTTTTCATGATTCTATAATTTTTTCCTCAGAATTGAGTGATATTATTAATAATTTTTCCCCTATGCTTGGTTAAAAAAAAAGTAAATTACTGACTACCACATTTTTTGTTCTTGATTTCTTTTAGTGTTTCTTAAAGCCAGAAAGTTGTCATCTGAAATGACTTTAGTTTTGTGCCATGTCTGATCTGATTTTTTTTCTACAAAATTTAACAACAGAATGAACATCCTCCAAGGCCGGCGATTCCATCATTCTTGCCCGGGGTTGTACTAAGAGGTAGCAAATAGAATTTCAGTCTTTTCCTACAAAGTCTACGATATGCAGAAAAAAAAAAATAGTTACCATTTTTGGCAGGAAATTACAGGGGTCAAGTGCCAAGAAGGTCGATGATATGTGGACTTCATTCCTTTGAAGGGTCTCGCGAGCTGTAATTTTCACTTCCAATCGAACTCTACAGATTTCACCATTGACTTTCTAGCTTGCACTGGAACAAAACAAATATGACAAGGGCTGTTCAAAATAGGCACAAAATATAGCGCCAGATGTCCTGCCCGCACCCGCTTACAGTTTTTATCTGGTTCCCGCTCTCCGCCCCTCCCAAGGACCATGTGTAGCCATGCAGATGTTTCTCAGAATTGGCCTAGAACATCATGATAAAGGCTGAGTTTACCAGATGTGATGGAATCTGATGGGTTCCTGCCCTAGACAATGGCCGACGGGGACGTTCTGGTGCCAGTCGGCAGCACCTGTGCGGTCAGGTCATTGACAGCCTGGGTAATAAGATGGGGTCATGGCTTTACTTCCATTAGATCCATGATCTGAATAACCACAGGCTTCAGGAGTGTCCTCATTGTCTTGTTATGTCCTGAGACCATGAATCACTCTCCGAAGACGTGACGGAGAGATGGGTCCTTATATGGAGAGGACGACGTCTGCACACTGAACTCATTATCGTTTTGGGCAGTCACCGACGGGTGGGTCAGGGCTTAATCATCACTTATCGAAACCACTGACTACAGTTAAGCCAACCAGGGAAATAAATAATGAAAAAAAAAAAAAGTTTAATTGTAATTCCTTTTCCATTTTAAAGCAATCGCTTACATTCTGAGGCTGAAAAAAAAAAAAAAAAACAACCCATCCTCACCATGTTCAGCTGGCACGGATCTTGTGTTTTTGGAACAAACCCTGCGCCTACGTTATTTACACGCTCTGAGGGTCACCAGTGTGTGTTCTCTCCTCCGAGGAAATCTGCTAGATTATTCTAATCACTCACGGATCAAACTATGATCAGAGTGTGATCAAATGTGGAGAAGATGGGAAAAAAAAAAAAAATATCTATATCTATATATTTATTTTATTATTATACATTTTTATAGCGCCATATATTCCATGGCACTTTACATGTGAATACGGGGCAAATATAGACAAACATTAAACATGAGCAGATAACAAGGCACACGAGTACATAAGGAGGGATATAGATATATACATCTCCCCCATTTGGTCAGTCCATGAAAAACTGACTGCACTCAGATGTCATCCGAGTGCAGTCCGATGTTTTCCACAAACTTGAGTGCTATTTGATGATTTGTTGGATCACAATCACACCAAAGACGGGGTCGTCTGCGCGAGCCCCAATAGTGCCCAAGGTGGTGGTTTCAATATAGACACCGGGGGTGGCTATTGGTTTTTCAGGGTAGTGGTCTCATACACTGGGTGATGCTTAGTGAAGTGCCCAATGGGGATGGTGCTTTACACAGGTATCCTCACTTCTGTGCTCTCTGAATCCCTGTATCATGGTCAGACACCCTGTCAAGTATCAGTTTTGCCAGTAGGATTCCATTAATGTTTAATTCATTACCTGTCACTTACCATAAACCGGTTTTTGTATTTTTTTACATGGTATAAATCCTGTTTTCCTACTGAATCTGGCGTTGTTTTTCTTTTGTTCCTGCGCCTCTGCGTTCCTGAGATATGGCCCCCTCTTCCCTGTGTGCAAGCCTAGTCTTTTTAGCGAAGTGGGCGAACTCAACGCTTCTCCGTGGGAGCTTTCTTGAGAACCTCACCCAGCTGGGAAGGGAAGAGAAGGCCATAGCTCAGGATCAGAAAGGCAAAACAGTAAAATAAACAGCCTGAAGACAACATGCATTAGGGGTTAATATACAGAGTTCAGAGATGCCTCTTATCAAGCTTTGGGTGTCGTTAGCTGCAATGATTGTTCTAGCACCTGGAACTTATCATTGCTGGACTAGAGCAGTGCACTTCCTGGTCTGACTCCGCCCCCTCCTGTGATAGGCAGCTCACCGTCTATGGACATTGTATATACAGAGCCTGGTGTGGGCGGGGCTAGCTTCCTCAGCTCTGCTGTATTGCCAAATCTAAAAGCTCCGATTGTGTCAGAACGGCAGCACCCAGTAATCTAAGTGATACATCGTTGGATTCAGCTTCTATTTGCCTACATCAGGCTGCAAAAAAACTGCTAATAGATTCCCTTTAAAAAGACTTGCAATCATTTAAAGCCCCGCTGGAGCTTTTGCATTGGGGCCCACAAGATTCACGTTAGACCACTGAGCTTTCCCATATATTCGGCAATACCACAGCTGCCGGTCTGGATCTCTCCTGATCCTGGAAAAGTCCTTAAACTCAAATATGTCGCTAAAAATTTCTAATGCAACTGATACATTAGTACTTGTAGTTCTCTCAGCCCCCTCCCGATCTGTGTAGTATAATTGGAGACTTGTGACATCACCATCGTTCTCGATGTGCTATAATAACCACTCATCCTTTTCCCTACAGCACTTTTATACTTTCCTGTGCACAATTATTACTCACAGATACCGTTCATTGCTGTTGCATTGACCTGTTCATTAGAGAGTCTATTATCTTCTCTTTGCCAAGTGATCACACAATGGGATACAGCGATCCGTAAAGATTATTACTAGTGACAAGCTAATGTGCTGGGATAAGGTGTTATCTGAGCATGCTCGGGTCCTAAACGAGTGCCTTCAGCATGCTGGAATTATATGTTTGAGTCCCCGCGGCTGCATGTCTCATGGCTGTTCAACAGCCACAACACATGCAGGGATTGCTTGTCGAACAGCCGCGGGGACACGAACATGTCAAAGTCACTCAGTTAGGACCCGAGCATGCTCAGATAACACTTTATCCCAGCACTAGTTACTAGTGATTGGGGACCAGCGGGACATTATTTGTGGTTCATCACTTTACAGAGGGGGCAGAGTGAATAATACTGATAGGTCACTATAATACAAGCCTAATACTTTGCAGGAAAGCAAAATTCCATTTCGGAGACCTCGTTTGGACGTCTTGGAGGATTTTACCTGCCGGTCTTATTCCCACATGTTGTAATTAGTCGGAGCCTCTGCCCAGTTGTTCCAGGACAGAGCCCACAGATAACTGGCTGCACTCCCATCACCGCTGACACTCGCTGCTGCCGCCTGCTCAGTAAGTACATCGCCGCCTCCTCTACAGCACGATTATTGCCCGAAACGCTTTCTCACATTACTACTTTATCGTCTTTATAGCCATCCAATTAGTGAATACTGTGCCATGCTGGGACTTATAGTTCCACAACAGCTTGAATAGTCTCCTGGGTTTTACCATCTTGTACTAGATTGTAGTTTATACAGAAGAAATGTAGTTCGGCTGAACTTTTCATAGGCTGTTAGCACCGTACCAGCAGAAGAACCACAAGTCCCATAGTAGATTACATAGAGGTCTTGGGATATCATCATTGTGATGTTGTAGAACTACAAGTCCCATAGTGGACTACATAGAGGTCTTGGGATATCATCATTGTGATGTTGTAGAACTACAAGTCCCATAGTAGACTACATGGAGATCTTGGGATATCATCATTGTGAGGTTGTAGAACTACAAGTCCCATAGTAGACTACATGGAGATCTTGGGATATCATCATTGTGATGTTGTAGAACTACAAGTCCCATAGTAGACTACATAGAGGTCTTGGGATATCATCATTGTGATGTTGTAGAACTACAACTCCCATAGTAGACTACATAGAGATCTTGGGATATCATCATTGTGATGTTGTAGAACTACAAGTCCCATAGTAGACTACATAGAGATCTTGGGATATCATCATTGTGATGTTGTAGAACTACAAGTCCCACAGTGGACTACTTATGGTTTTTGGGATATCATCATTGTGATGTTGTAGAACTACAAGTCCCATAGTAGACTACATAGAGATCTTGGGATATCATCATTGTGATGTTGTAGAACTACAAGTCCCATAGTAGACTACATGGAGATCTTGGGATATCATCATTGTGAGGTTGTAGAACTACAAGTCCCATAGTAGACTACTTATGGTTTTTGGGATATCATCATTGTGAGGTTGTAGAACTACAAGTCCCATAGTAGACTACATAGAGATCTTGGGATATCATCATTGTGATGTTGTAGAACTACAAGTCCCATAGTAGACTACATAGAGATCTTGGGATATCATCATTGTGATGTTGTAGAACTACAAGTCCCATAGTAGACTACATAGAGATCTTGGGATATCATCATTGTGATGTTGTAGAACTACAAGTCCCATAGTAGACTACATGGAGATCTTGGGATATCATCATTGTGAGGTTGTAGAACTACAAGTCCCATAGTAGACTACTTATGGTTTTTGGGATATCATCATTGTGAGGTTGTAGAACTACAAGTCCCATAGTAGACTACATAGAGATCTTGGGATATCATCATTGTGATGTTGTAGAACTACAAGTCCCATAGTAGACTACATAGAGATCTTGGGATATCATCATTGTGATGTTGTAGAACTACAAGTCCCATAGTAGACTACATAGAGATCTTGGGATATCATCATTGTGATGTTGTAGAACTACAAGTCCCATAGTAGACAACATATGGTTTTGGGGATATCATCATTGTGATGTTGTAGAACTACAAGTCCCATATATGTCATACATTAGAGTATGTACAGAAGTTACAGGTGCCTGTCCGTTGTGAGAATTCAGCTGTTTGCGAAGATGCTTTTGGCATGTATGGGACTTGTAGTCCTACTTGTATGGGACTTGTAGTCCTACTACGGCTTTCTATGCAGAAGAACAGACCGCTGACCTGGAAGTTCAAATGAAATGCGCTTTGTAGATTTAGAATTACAGGCAGGGCATTCTGAGACTTGTAGTACTACATACTATTTTGATAGTCTCTCGCACATTTATTTACTTTGTTTTGTTTATTTGTGTCTATTATGTAACTACAATGTCTAAAACAGTTCGCCCGGTTGATTGCAGCAAAGGCATGCAGGGACTTGTAGTACTACAGACCGTCTGCACATTATTTCTATATTTATATCTCATATGTCACTACGACATCTACAGTTCACCTAGTTCAACGCAGCAAATCCATGCAGGGACTTGTAGTTCCTCAATAAGCAAACCATTCCTGCTGCCCATCTTCCAGCAGCCTTTGGAGAATCCTGGCACATTAGGCTTTGTTCACACTGACTTTTTTTTTTTTGGAGGTGGGGGGGGGGGGGGGTAGAGGTTTTCAAGCAGAAACCTCATCAGGAAAAGTTTTTTGTGGAACTTTTGGAGGAGTTTTTTTTCTGCTCCTGAAGAGGTTTAGAAGTTTTTTTTTTTTCCTGAAGGAGTTTTAGAGTTTTAGCCGCCTTTTAATTTACTTCAAAGAGGAAGTGATGCAGACTTTTTTTTTTCTCCACCAGTTGTTTTCAAAACCTCTTCAGGGAAATAAACCCTCAAAAAAAAAAAAAAAAAAAAAAAAATTTTAAAATAAAATCCTCATCCCAACAGCAAAGTGCATTATCAATGGGATTGAATAGGAAGAGTTTCCAAGCAAAGCTGTTTTTTTTTTAACCAAAAACTCAAACAAAACAAACAACAACTTTGAACCCAACTAATAAAAAAAAATATATATGTTTTTTTTTTCCCACTTTTTTTTTTATGCCTCTTATGATTTCTTAGGCCAGAATTTGCACCTTAAACCTGCACTAAATCTGACGCCTCTCGGTAATCACGCCCGAATTCTGACTATGTGGCAAAAATTAAATTGGACCCCCCCCCCCAAAAAAAAAAAAAATAAAAAAAATAAATAAAAATCTGGTGCAAAACTTTTGATAGCCTGCTCCAGGGTGCCTACAACTCCCACCATCTATGCAATGATGAGCATGCAGGGACTTGTAGTACTGCACAGTTTTAGAGGCTTTTTTTTTTGGAAGCCGGGCTTGCAGGGACTTGTAGTTCCATAGTCTTTCTTATAACCATCACTGTTAAAGCCAAATATTTCAATATTCAGAGTCTCAGCTTTCGGAGTCGGACTGAGGTTTGTCCGTGACATTTGAGGACGTTATGGCTTGGAGCAGCTGTGCCCCCCGGCCCCCGGGATGGGGGCAATAGAAGGTTTTATTTCAGGTGATTGGAGCCGTCGTTCACTCATTGACAGATCGGTGCCATTTTCTGCTAATTCTAGTGATTTCAGCAATGACCCTTAACACCTAACAGCAAGCAGCTTCCTAAAGGGGCCAATCCAGGTATGTGGGCCATAAAAACCTGTGTGAGGCTACTAATGGCGGCTTTATACCTGCTATTCAGTGACACACCTGCAGGCTAGCCATGGCGGCAATAAATAGTTCCTCTGTGAAGACGTAATTTAACAAGAATGATCCGCAGCAGACGAGAGACCGCACTGTCCGATCTGAATCATTTGGGCACCTTTAGTTATTGGCTTGTTTAAGAATGAGATGCAATACCAGACATGACCACTAGCAAGACTGGTGGCGCTGTTTATGGTGGAAGGGGGGGGGGGGGGGGGGGGGGAGGGAAGGATTTTTTTATATATATTTTAAATTATTAATGATTTGCTTGATTTAGAAATAAATGCAATATCAAACATGACCACTAACAAGACTGGTGGTGCTGTTTATGGGGAAAAAGTAAATAATATATTTACTTTTTCCCCATAAACAGCACCACCAGTCTTGTTAGTGGTCATGTTTGATATTGCATTTATTTCTAAATCAAGCAAATCATTAATAAGAGATAGATATATATATATATATATATATATATATATATATATATATATATATATATAATCTATAATATAACGCTGGGAGCGTCACTCTGTCAGAAGCCTCTATAGACTGCGCAAGCGCCGGCGCAGTCTGGGCCTCACAGAGCGACGCTCCCGGGAGATCGCGGTATGCGTAAGCACTGAACGCATACCGCGATCTCCACCGGAGAGTCAGGGACCGCCAGGAGGGAGGGTAAGTATACTCACCTTTCCCGGTTCCAGCGCTGCTTGCGGCTCCGTCTCCCGGCTCCTCTGCTCCCGGCTCCGGAGGGCGCGGACTGCGCAGGCGCCGATTCCTGCTGCCGGAATCGGCGCCTGCGCAGTCCGCGCTTTCCGGCGCCATTTTCTTGAAGACACACTCCGGCTCCACTGCAGGTGTGTCTTCAAGAAAATGGCGCCGGAAAGCGCAGACGCCGATTCCTGCTGCCGGAATCGGCGCCTGCGCAGTCCCCGCTTTCCGGCGCCATTTTCTTGAAGACATACCTGCAGTGGAGCCGGACGATAGGCGAGTATGGTATTTTTTTTTTTTTTTATATGGCAGCAGCATTCGGGGGCATACACACTGGAGCAGGGGGCATATAATACAATGGTGGCGCAGGATGGGAGCAGCACATGACAGAACGGGCGCAGGATGGCAGCAGCACATGACAGGATGGGGGCGCAGGATGGAGCAGCACATACCAGGATGGAGACCATATACCAATATAAATGCTCGCCACCCGGGCGTAGAACGGGTTCAATAGCTAGTATATATATATATATATATATATATATATATATATATATATATAATATCTCTTATTAGTTATTTGCTTGACTTAGAATTAGATGCAATACCAGACACGACCACTAGCAAGATTAGGGGCGCTGCTTATGGAGGAAAAAAATATATATTTATTTTTTTTTTTACTTATTGGCGATTTGCTTGATTTAAAATGAGATGCAATACTAAACGCATCCACTAACAAGTTTGGGGGCGCTCTGTATGGCGAAAAAGAACAGATTTTTTTTTTTTCTACACGTAAAAACTTCCAAAGGCTTTAAAAAAAAAAAAAAAAGTTTTTTTCCCTGTCAATTTTTTTTATTTTATTTTATTTTTTAAATAGAGTTTTTGAGGAGTTCATATGTTGGGATTAAATTCTATAGAGCAAAATACGCAACATACAATGAAGTTTTGTGATGTTTTCTTGGGTGCAGTTTTTTTTTTTTTTTTTGCAATGCATCATGGTTTCAATATGGAGGATTTTTTTGTTATTTTTCATATATAGACTTTTCTTCATAGGACTGAAGGCTTAAAAAAAAAAAAAAAAGAGATTGTGAAAAAATGCTATGAAAAATTGCACCTTCGTTAAAAAGTGTATATATATATATTAGCTATTGAACCCGTTCTACGCCCGGGTGGCGAGCATTTATATTGGTATATGGTCTCCATCCTGGTATGTGCTGCTCCATCCTGCGCCCCCATCCTGTCATGTGCTGCTCCCATCCTGCGCCCCCGTTCTGTCATGTGCTGCTCCCATCCTGCGCCTCCATTCTGTCATTTGCTGCTCCCATCCTGCGCCCCCGTTCTGTCATGTGCTGCTCCCATCCTGCACCCGTTCTGTCATGTGCTGCTCCCATCCTGCGCCCCCGTTCTGTCATGTGCTGCTCCCATCCTGCGCCTCCATTCTGTCATTTGCTGCTCCCATCCTGCACCCGTTCTGTCATGTGCTGCTCCCATCCTGCGCCTCCATTCTGTCATTTGCTGCTCCCATCCTGTCATTTGCTGCTCCCATCCTGCGTCCCCGTTCTGTCATGTGCTGCGGCCATCCTGCGCCTGTTCTGTCATGTGCTGCTCCCATCCTGCGCCCGTTCTGTCATGTGCTGCTGCCATCCTGCGCCCGTTCTGTCATGTGTTGCTGCCATCCTGCGCCCGTTCTGTCATGTGCTGCTGCCATCCTGCGCCCGTTCTCTCATGTGCTGCTGCCATCCTGCGCCCGTTCTCTCATGTGCTGCTGCCATCCTGCGCCCGTTCTGTCATGTGCTGCTGCCATCCTGCGCCCGTTCTGTCATGTGCTGCGGCCATCCTGCGCCCGTTCTGTCATGTGCTGCGGCCATCCTGCGCCCGTTCTGTCATGTGCTGCGGCCATCCTGCGCCCATTCTGTCATGTGCTGCGGCCATCCTGCGCCCGTTCTGTCATGTGCTGCGGCCATCCTGCGCCCGTTCTGTCATGTGCTGCGGCCATCCTGCGCCCGTTCTGTCATGTGCTGCTGCCATCCTGCGCCCGTTCTGTCATGTGCTGCGGCCATCCTGCGCACGTTCTGTCATGTGCTGTGGCCATCCTGCGCCCGTTCTGTCATGTGCTGCTGCCATCCTGCGCCCGTTCTGTCATGTGCTGCTCCCATCCTGCGCCACCATTGTATTATATGCCCCCCGCTCCAGTGTGTATGCCCCCGAATGCTGCTGCCATATAAAAAACAAAAAAATACCATACTCGCCTATCGTCCGGCTCCACTGCAGGTATGTCTTCAAGAAAATGGCGCCGGAAAGCGGGGACTGCGCAGGCGCCGATTCCGGCAGCAGGAATCGGCGCCTGCGCAGTCCGCGCTTTCCGGCGCCATTTTCTTGAAGACACACCTGCAGTGGAGCCGGAGTGTGTCTTCAAGAAAATGGCGCCGGAAAGCGCGGACTGCGCAGGCGCCGATTCCGACAGCAGGAATCGGCGCCTGCGCAGTCCGCGCCCTCCGGAGCCGGGAGCAGAGGAGCCGGGAGACGGAGCCGCAAGCAGCGCTGGAACCGGGAAAGGTGAGTATACTTACCCTCCCTCCTGGCGGTCCCTGACTCTCCGGTGGAGATCGCTGTATGCGTTCAGTGCTTACGCACACCGCGATCTCCCGGGAGCGTCGCTCTGTGAGGCCCAGACTGCGCCGGCGCTTGCGCAGTCTATAGAGGCTTCGGACAGAGTGACGCTCCCAGCGTTATATTATAGATATATACACAAAAAAGTCTTTACTCCTGCATTATTATTTTTTTTTTGTTTTTCTTTGTATATTTAGACGTAGGATGTTATTTAAAGTCTATAATGAAACAAAAAAAAAAACCTATATAAAATGCATTTTGGTTTATGGCGTTTTCTGTGTAATTTTTTGACGTTAGTGATGCTTCCTTGCTCTTTATTTCTTTTGTCCCTCTCCTTTAGACCACGTTCACACTATCAGTATTTGGTCAGTATTTTACATCAGTATTCGTAAGCTAAAACCAGGAGTGGGTGATAAATTCAGAAGTGGTGAAAAAAAAAAAAAAAAAAAAAAAAAAATTATATATATATATAAACTTTTTTTTCCCCCTACCAGGCATTCTTCCAACCCTCAAGAAAAAGCTAAAAAAAAAAAATAAAAAAAAAAATGTCATGGCAAAAGCAACATGGATTTCCTATGGAAACATATAGAAAGAAGGTTCCATTAATTTTTAAAAGGTTTTTTTAGGTTATGCGACCGAACTGAAATGTCAAGTTTTTTTTTTTTGTTTTTTTTTTTTTAAGATTTAGAGCGTTTCCATGCAGTTTCTGCTCAAAAAAAAAATAAATATTAAATGAACAAAAAGGACTCGGCAAAAAGTGAGCACATACTCGTATGGCAAGTTCACGCAACTGTATAATAATTAAAAAAAAATAAAAAATCTGAGATTCATCCAGAAAAGTAGGACGACTTCTTTCTCACTCATCTTTTGTGCGCAGTTTTTTTTTTCTCCACCAGCTGCAATTATTTATCTCCAAGACCACGTGCCCTAGGTTACAGAATTGAAATTGGATGTTATATTGTGGCATTATTTTTTTTCTAATTTTTTTTTGGGCGCATCCATAGACATGAATGGGCAAAACACATACAATTTCAGTAAGCACGTGGATTTGATCAGTGGGAAGAATTAAAAAATTAAATAAATAAAAAAATCGCTCATCAGCGCTGCCCCATTGAATAAACATCGGTCCGTTTTTTTTTTTTAGAACGGACAGCGCTCGGATCGAAAATACGGTCCCTAAGGAAGTGAAGGGAGGCTCTTTAGGGTCGTTATGGTAAAAGAGCAGTTCATCTGATTAGCACATCGCAGTGGTGGGTTTTAGTGATCATTACGGACAGTAAACCCCAATCTCCTGTCAGTGGGTGATAATGCCAGGAGCGCCATAAAGCCCATTGTGGCAGGTAGGGCTGCGCTCTGTGGCTGCTGGGCTTTGTTTGCTCTGGAAGCCTCCATGTGATAGGGAGCAGGTCTCCGCAGCCATGTTTGCCTTTCACACAGAGGAAGGTGTACTACCTGGGACATGATACCGGGGATTCCTCTCCTTCCTGTTGCCTGCATGCATGACTTCAGGGCCAAGCCACTTGGCTCCAGGTCCTGGCTCTGGAAGTGAAGGGGGAGGGGGCTGGCTGCAAGTTCATTACTGCAACTTACACCTGAGACTAATTGACTTGTGATGTGTGAGCCTGGACAGATGCAGCAGAGCTGGGATTGTAATCTCACACCAGATGTAAGGAAACTACTGAGAGCTGAGCACCGAGTTGTGTTGGTGAAGGAAAATCCAGGACTCGGTCACACAACCAGATTTTTGGTTTGAGATGAGCAAACATGCCGGGATAAGGTGTTATCTGAGCATGCTCGAGTCCTAACCGAGCGACTTCGGCGTGCTCGAATAATATGTTCGAGTCCCCGCGGCTGCATGTCTCGCGGCTGTTTGACGGACACGGATTCCCTGTTTGTTAGACAATCCCTGCACCTGTTGCGGCTGTCGACATGCAGCCGCGGGGACTCGGACATGTTATTCAAGCGCGCCGAAGACACTCGGTTAGGACTCAAGCATGCTCAGATAACACCTGTATTTCCCATTGATTGAAAATGGAAGCGTGCACTAGTTTCTTCCACAAATTGGATGATCCACATGAACATTAAAAAAAAAAACGGATGGCACATGGATGCAAAAAACGGACACATAAACGTAAAAAAAAGTTGGACACGGATGACACTCGGATCACACATGGCTGAAGGTTAGAAAAAAATAGTCTGAGTTTTCTAGATGAAACCTGAATGATTTCTCTTCGGCTCAGGCGCCCTACGCTTTATTACTTTCCACCATGGAAGGAGCCTTCGTGCAATGACAACTTGCAAATCTGATTTGTGCTGAAAAGTCAGCACAAAACAACAAAGGAATTATCAGCCTCCGTCACACATCGTATAAAACACGTGCGTGAAAAAATGGCACCGCTGTTTTCTATCATTATGTCATCCATGTGTCCGTTTTTACCACCCGTGTGTCCATTTTTACCATCCGTGTTTGTTTTTACCACCCATGTGTCCCTTTTTACCACCCACGTGTCCATTTTTACCACCCACGTGATTTTGTCGCATTTCCGCGCCAAGACGCAAGCATCGAAACGACGCATGCGTCGTCAAACGCGGCCAAACGTGAACAAAAAAAACGCATGCATTTTTAATGTTAACCCCTATCTGATCTCGGACGGGATAGTACGTCCGAGGTCAGAAGCTCCGCTTTGATGCAGGGCTCCGCGGTGAGCCCGCACCAAAGCCGGGACATGTCAGCTGTTTTGAACAGCTGACATGTGCCCGTAATAGGCGCGGGCAGAATCGCGATCTGCCCGCACCTATTAACTAGTTAAATGCCGCTGTGAAACGCAGACAGCGGCATTTAACTACCGCTTCCGGCCGGGCGGCCGGAAATGACGTCATCACCGACCCCCGTCACATGATCGGGGGTCGGCGATGCGTCTCCATTGTAACCATAGAGGTCCTTGAGACCTCTATGGTTACTGATCGCCGGTGGCTGTGAGCGCCACCCTGTGGTCGGCGCTCACAGCACACCTCCATTTCTGCTACATAGCAGCGATCAGCAGATCGCTGCTATGTAGCAGAGCCGATCGCGTTGTGCCTGCTTCTAGCCTCCCATGGAGGCTATTGAAGCATGGCAAAAGTAAAAAAAAAAAAAAGTTAAAAAAAATGTGAAAAAAATAAAAAAGTTTAAATCACCCCCCTTTCGCACCAATCAAAATAAATCAATAAAAAAAAATCAAATCTACACATATTTGGTATCGCCGCGCTCAGAATCGCCCGATCTATCAATTAAAAAAAAGCATTAACCTGATCGCTAAACGGCGCAGCGAGTAAAAATTCAAAACGCCAGAATTACGTTTTTTAGGTCGCCGCGACATTGCATTAAAATGCAATAACTGGCGATCAAAAGAACATATCTGCACCAAAATGCTATTATTAAAAACGTCATCTCGGCACGCAAAAAATAAGCCCTCAAACGACCCCAGATCACGAAAAATGGAGACGCTACGAGTATCGGAAAATGGCGCAATTTTTTTTTTTTTATTTAGCAAAGTTTGGAATTTTTTTTCACCACTTAGATAAAAAATAACCTAGTCATGTTAGGTGTCTATGAACTCGTACTGACCTGGAGAATCATAATGTCAAGTCAGTTTTAGCATTTAGTGAACCTAGCAAAAAAGCCAAACAAAAAACAAGTGTGGGACTGCACTTTTTTTTGCAATTTCACCGCACTTGGAATTTTTTTCCCGTTTTCTAGTACACGACATGCTAAAACCAATGATGTCGTTCAAAAGTACAACTCGTCCCGCAAAAAATAAGCCCTCACACGGCCAAATTCACGGAAAAATAAAGTTATGGCTCTGGGAAGGAGGGGAGCGAAAAACGAACACGGAAAAACGAAAAATCCCCCGGTCATGAAGGGGTTAAATATAGGAAAACACGACGCATGCGTTTATGTGCGTTACAAACCCCGCGGCAAAAAACGCAAATATGAAACCAGCCTTAGATGATGACATCAAATAGATAGATACATTTCAGATTAAATCAGTGTTTCCGATGCAACCCTTTAAATGAAATATTTCCAAAAATAGGACAAATAAAAGCCGTAAATTAAATTAGCAAAGAAAAAAAGTGTATGACGTCATGCAAACATGACGTCACGACGTGAAACTTTTGACAGCTCTCTTCATCCCTGAAGGAGTTAATCCTGCTGAGTCGCCCAGAAGCCATATACCTGCTGCTTTGTGAGTGCCCTTCATGAATATTCCATGCGTGCTGCCGGCCCTGGAACATGCCCCCCTCTGTGGCCGCAGCACAGACCCCTCATTACCAGCACAATGTGCAGCCAGTGTAGGGGGCTGCAGCCTGCAATAGGCGGGACCCAGTGCGCCTGCGCGCCGTGGAACTTTTCCCAGCTCTGGCTGCCGGAGTTTCCACAGTGAGGGCTGGAGAGAGGAGCGAGCAGGGCGCACACCGGAGACCACCACGGATTGTCCCGGACCCACCCGTCACATTTAAAGGGGAGCTCCATGTGCCGGGTGCTTTCATTCCGGAGGAGCGGATTGTGCCCACCCTGCACCGGTCCATGGACATGACACCCAGTCTGCGCCTTCTGATGAGAGCAGGGGTGCTGTCACCCACCTCCAGTGTCTCCTCCAGGCTCTGAAGTTCTGTCTTCCCTTAACCACTTTTGATGGACACATTGAGAACACCACCACCACTGTTGGGGGCTGCATAGGTGGGCTTCATACTTCATTCTGGGGGATATTTGGTCAAATCTGGGACTCCCCACTTCGGAATATACTTGTCGCCGGATCAACCTTGGCAAAGGAACCCCAAATTAACCAGCAAACAAGGATTTACTAGTGGAGGGGCACAGCTACCAGGGTGGCATCTCAACAAAATCCAGGAGGAACCTGAGGAAAGGCTTTGGAGCTTCACTCATCGGGGATTACACACAAATCCTCTCCCTTTGCTGTAGGGGGGTCTTTTTATACTAGGGGGGATCAAGTTCAGTTTTGTTTTTTGGATTTAATCTGTTTTGGATTATAACATTGTCCTACCACCAGTGTGACCACAATGAAGGTGAGTCTGAGCTGACCATGTCTTTCCTAAACATTTGTAGATGATTATTTTCCAAAGATGAAGGACAAAAAAAACCTTCTACACTTGTCCCACCTCACTGTAGAGTCCTCATGGAGATCTTACTAGATGTTACCCCAGGACTTTTTATTGTTGCCTGTGCTTTTAAGGTTCAACCAAAAGTCTCCAAAACTTCTCAGAAGTTGATGGTTCTTCCAGTGTTCTTCACCTTCTTTACACTCAATGAACGAAAGCAATGAGGAGTTCAACATGTTTCCAGCTAAAGGACTTCACACAAGTTATAGCCCACTTTATTATATAAGATGGTCCTAAAAAAGTGTAAACTTCATCTAATGTGATCACTGGAGATGTTAGATCTCATCAAATGTGATCACTGGAGGAGATGTTAGATCTCATCAAATGTGATCATAGAGAAGATGTTAGATCTCATCCAATGTGATCATAGAGAAGATATTAGATCTCATCTAAAGTGATCATAGAGAAGATGTTAGATCTCATCTAATGTGATCATAGAGAAGATGTTAGATCTCATCTAAAGTGATCATAGAGAAGATGTTAGATCTCATCTAAAGTGATCATAGAGAAGATGTTAGATCTCATCTAAAGTGATCATAGAGAAGATGTTAGATCTCGTCTAAAGTGATCATAGAGAAGATGTTAGATCTCATCTAAAGTGATCATAGAGAAGATGTTAGATCTCATCTAATGTGATCATAGAGAAGATGTTAGATCTCATCTAATGTGATCATAGAGAAGATGTTAGATCTCATCTAATGTGATCATAGAGAAGATGTTAGATCTCATCTAAAGTGATCATAGAGAAGATGTTAGATCTCATCTAAAGTGATCATAGAGAAGATGTTAGATCTCATCTAAAGTGATCATAGAGAAGATGTTAGATCTCATCTAAAGTGATCATAGAGAAGATGTTAGATCTCATCTAAAGTGATCATAGAGAAGATGTTAGACTTCATCAAATGTGATCATAGAGAAGATGTTAGATCTCATCTAAAGTGATCATAGAGAAGATATTAGATCTCATCTAAAGTGATCATAGAGAAGATGTTAGATCTCATCAAATGTGATCATAGAGAAGATGTTAGACTTTATATGTAATCACTGGAGGAGATGTTAGACTTACTTCTTAAAATGAAATGTGATCACTGGAGAAGATTGTAGATCTATAATGTGATCATAGAGAAGATGTTAGGTCTCTCCTAAAGTGATCACTGGAGAAGATGGTTAGATTTCATCAAATGTGATCACTGGAGGAGGTTAGTCTTCATCAGATGTGATCACTGGAGGAGGTTAGTCTTCATCAGATGTGATCACTGGAGGAGGTTAGTCTTCATCAAATGTGATCACTGGAGGAGGTTAGTCTTCATCAGATGTGATCACTGGAGGAGGTTAGTCTTCATCAGATGTGATCACTGGAGGAGGTTAGTCTTCATCAGATGTGATCACTGGAGGAGGTTAGTCTTCATCAGATGTGATCACTGGAGGAGGTTAGTCTTCATCAGATGTGATCACTGGAGGAGGTTAGTCTTCATCAGATGTGATCACTGGAGGAGGTTAGTCTTCATCAGATGTGATCACTGGAGGAGGTTAGTCTTCATCAGATGTGATCACTGGAGGAGGTTAGTCTTCATCAGATGTGATCACTGGAGGAGGTTAGTCTTCATCAGATGTGATCACTGGAGGAGGTTAGTCTTCATCAGATGTGATCACTGGAGGAGGTTAGTCTTCATCAGATGTGATCACTGGAGGAGGTTAGTCTTCATCAGATGTGATCACTGGAGGAGGTTAGTCTTCATCAGATGTGATCACTGGAGGAGGTTAGTCTTCATCAGATGTGATCACTGGAGGAGGTTAGTCTTCATCAGATGTGATCACTGGAGGAGGTTAGTCTTCATCAGATGTGATCACTGGAGGAGGTTAGTCTTCATCAGATGTGATCACTGGAGGAGGTTAGTCTTCATCAGATGTGATCACTGGAGGAGGTTAGTCTTCATCAGATGTGATCACTGGAGGAGGTTAGTCTTCATCAGATGTGATCAGGGAGTAGATGTGTCCATGTCTTGTGGTCAATAGTTGGGATAGGGAACTTTGACCATTTCTCCAATTTGTCACCACAAGTTCAAACGGAGACCCTTACCACATACCCTGAGAGTTTATTTTGGAGTCTTCCTGTGCAAATGTTCCTCAACAGAACACATGGAATTTGAGACAAAGATGGTCCCACTTTACACCTAGACTCTAAGCCAGGATCTCCTCCCTCCCAGACAGGCTACATGGGGCAGACAATAGCACCAGGGCTGCTTTTATTGCACGTGTTCCTAAAACTCACAACATGGCTCGATATGTAGGAGAGGGAGGGAAGGAAGGTGGGGGGAGATGTTGCACATTTGTGCCCTGGAATTCCACCTACTTGTTACTGGGTGAACACTTTTCCTATGGGGCTGGAAGCAGTGAACTTGGAGGCTCTCCTCACCCAGTGCAGGTGGTCAGAGTCTATGACTCACCCCCATTATTAATGCATGCTGCAATCAGGCATCCTCTATGGAAAAGTAGGAAGGTAGACGAAGAAAGAGGTGAGCTCTGAGCAAGCTGCAACCTGTGCTGCCTCCTATCGACCACAACTGTAAGTGCAATCATTGTCAAGAAAAATGCTCCATTTTTTTTTTTTAATAAACTTTTTTTGTGATTTATATAGGTGATTATTACATTTTTTTTTATATTTCAAGTCAGCAAAAGCAAATAATTTTGGAACTTTTCTTACACCTACTAATTAGCCCCCAATATCTATAGGTTCCATCTCCCTATGGATACAATGTATCAAATCCTAGGCTTCATCTTCTTGATGGAATGTGTCTTTCACCTTGTCCATGGCCTCAGGTCTAGTTGAACTTGTTAATGATTTTCAATTGATACCTAATCTGCTTCTTGCACAAACAATTAGGAGATTTGTCACTTAGAAAGTGATTATTCCTTTTGGCATCTGTTCCCCCTGGTCAACATCTCACTTATGTCATTAAGTGGACACAAGACAGTGATCCTGACAATGGAGGACTTTACATATCTAAATACCAGGAATATCTACCATCTCTTAAAGGGAAATTATAAAAAATATGCCTGATGGCTGTGCAATATATATTTTATTAACAAACTAGTTAGCAGGGTGGAATACATAGGAAGCCATAGTAGATGTTTTTAATTTTTTATTTTTTTATTCTCAATTTAATCCCAATCTGCTTTGGCCACCTGAAGTCTCTGTATACAGAACAGTTTCTTGTAATCATAAATTTCCTGGATGCTTCTTCTGACAAGTATACCCCCCACCTAACAACTTTTTTTTTTTCTTTCTCCCCTCGCCCATCCCCCACAAAAAAAAAGTAGAAATTAATTGCACCTTTCTCCTCTATAAGGATTTCACGGTGCAGGGAGAGCGCCCTCTTGCGGCGCATATCGGCATAATGAGTGAGTGGAAGTGGCCGCTTTGTGATCTGAAGGGGGAACTTAATTGTAAATGGTGCTCCCGAAAAAATAAAAAAATAATCTGTGAAATATTTTTTCGCTGGTAAAAAAAAAAATAAATAAATATATTAGTATTGATGATGACTGATCGTTTAGCTCATAGCAAGGACTCCCATTCTGTAAAGCAGTGTCTATAAGAAAGCTGGTTAGAACGATTTATATCGATTTATAGATCTGATGCACAAATTATAGATGGAGACCAAGAAAATAACTAATAACAGATCGAAGTAAAGTTTAAACACCTTAAGAAAACTGTAAGAAATAGAAGCTGAGAGCTGATTCATGTCTGGGGAAGCCATTCCCGAATGTTCAGATTTCATTCTAATCACAATATTTACTTTCCGATGAATGTGTCACAAGGTGCTGATAGGAAGGAGGAAGATGGAGGCTTTCTATGGAAAGGTTTGATCATCATCATATGTATTATGGTAGAGGAGCAACTCTAGAATAAACTGTGGTTGGTTTTTTGTTTCGATGTTATTTAATTTTCATTATCTACTGAGTGACAATTAATGTGTTGAAGTAAGTGGCATCTGCAGTATTGAAGGAGATGTTTCTTTCTGTGTTCTTTAGTTTGAACATTCTAGGGTCAGGATGTGTAAGAAAAGGTGGTTGGGTTATAATAATGTAATATGTCGGTATAATGTGCAATGAGAAATTCATTGGTTTACAATAGAATAGCCTAATCTGATATTTCATATAATACTGCTGTGTATTAATGTATTATTGTGCTGTTACTTTCAATCTACTACTACAATATATTGAGTTCAATATACAAACGTGACAAATATGTATATATCACACATACTATGTATAGTGCTGTATTCTAGTATTAGATGTAAAGTAACAGCACAATATATTGATACAAAGCAGCATTATATAACATACAAGTGTGTATGTGTGTATATATATAATGTGTGTGTGTGTATATATATATATATTCAGATGGAAACAAGTAGCATAATTAATATATATTTATGCTAATGTATTGTGCAATTAGTTTCAATCTGTTAGACTATATTAGTCCACACAATGTATATATTGCTATATTCTAACAGTAAATTGAAATATTAGTATACAGCAGCTGTGTTGTATACTAATAAATATTATTGTTACTTTCAATCTACTGCTAGAATATAGTAGATGTATATCTTTATTACACACTACATTCTAGTAGTAGATTGAAAGTAATGACATAATATATTAGCTTGTGTGTGTATGTATATGTGTGTATATCTGTAATTATGTGTGTGTGTGTGTATGTATATGTGTATATATATATATATATATATATATATATATATATATACACATACACACACATTATACACTAATTATATATATATATATATATATTAGTGTATAATGTGTGTGTATGTGTATGTGTGTATATATATATATATATATATATATATATATTTCACATTGGCATAATTAAGTCTTTTAAAATACAATGAAATGCAATATATTGGGGGAATAGTAGCATATTCTCAGTATTATATATTGCAACTATAATCAGAATGCAAAGTACTAGTATGATCTATTGAATAAAGCATAATATGTGACTGATGAAGTGCAGTCTTGTAGTGCTGGTATATAAACCACCTTGCTGTGATGTAGCAGTATCATATAATGGTGTTGTTCATATAATGGCTGGTGTTGTTCTCCATTATTATGATCCGGGTAATCTTCCAGAGAACACTCAGCTATGAATCCATGCAGTCTGTGATCACTTGTGACTTTGTAGGATAATCTAATAATCAGAGGTGCCAGATAATTGTCACTGTGAGAGGTCCATAGCAAAAGCTGATGATGGTGACCAGGGAATGTATGATCTGTGTAGCAGAGCTGGTCATCAATAACTGTCAGCAGGGAGCAGACAAGATGAAGGCTGTGCTGGGCTAGTGAGTGCTGGTGTAGTGAGTGCTGGTGTAGTGAGTGCTGGGCTAGTGAGTGCTGGCGTAGTGAGTGCTGGCGTAGTGAGTGCTGGCGTAGTGAGTGCTGGCGTAGTGAGTGCTGGCGTAGTGAGTGCTGGGCTAGTGAGTGCTGGGCTGGTGAGTGCTGGCATAGTGAGTGCTGGGCTAGTGAGTGCTGGCATAGTGAGTGCTGGGCTAGTGAGTGCTGGGCTAGTGAGTGCTGGGCTAGTGAGTGCTGGTGTAGTGAGTGCTGGCGTAGTGAGTGCTGGCGTAGTGAGTGCTGGCGTAGTGAGTGCTGGCGTAGTGAGTGCTGGGCTAGTGAGTGCTGGGCTAGTGAGTGCTGGGCTAGTGAGTGCTGGGCTAGTGAGTGCTGGTGTAGTGAGTGCTGGCGTAGTGAGTGCTGGCGTAGTGAGTGCTGGCGTAGTGAGTGCTGGCGTAGTGAGTGCTGGCGTAGTGAGTGCTGGCGTAGTGAGTGCTGGCGTAGTGAGTGCTGGGCTAGTGAGTGCTGGGCTAGTGAGTGCTGGCGTAGTGAGTGCTGGCGTAGTGAGTGCTGGCGTAGTGAGTGCTGGCGTAGTGAGTGCTGGCGTAGTGAGTGCTGGCGTAGTGAGTGCTGGCGTAGTGAGTGCTGGCGTAGTGAGTGCTGGCGTAGTGAGTGCTGGCGTAGTGAGTGCTGGCGTAGTGAGTGCTGGCGTAGTGAGTGCTGGCGTAGTGAGTGCTGGCGTAGTGAGTGCTGGCGTAGTGAGTGCTGGCGTAGTGAGTGCTGGCGTAGTGAGTGCTGGCGTAGTGAGTGCTGGCGTAGTGAGTGCTGGGCTAGTGAGTGCTGGCGTAGTGAGTGCTGGCGTAGTGAGTGCTGGCGTAGTGAGTGCTGGCGTAGTGAGTGCTGGCGTAGTGAGTGCTGGCGTAGTGAGTGCTGGCGTAGTGAGTGCTGGCGTAGTGAGTGCTGGGCTAGTGAGTGCTGGCGTAGTGAGTGCTGGCGTAGTGAGTGCTGGCGTAGTGAGTGCTGGCGTAGTGAGTGCTGGCGTAGTGAGTGCTGGCGTAGTGAGTGCTGGGCTGGTGAGTGCTGGGCTGGTGAGTGCTGGCGTAGTGAGTGCTGGGCTAGTGAGTGCTGGCATAGTGAGTGCTGGGCTAGTGAGTGCTGGGCTAGTGAGTGCTGGGCTAGTGAGTGCTGGTGTAGTGAGTGCTGGCGTAGTGAGTGCTGGCGTAGTGAGTGCTGGCGTAGTGAGTGCTGGCGTAGTGAGTGCTGGCGTAGTGAGTGCTGGCGTAGTGAGTGCTGGCGTAGTGAGTGCTGGCGTAGTGAGTGCTGGGCTAGTGAGTGCTGGGCTAGTGAGTGCTGGGCTAGTGAGTGCTGGGCTAGTGAGTGCTGGTGTAGTGAGTGCTGGGCTAGTGAGTGCTGGTGTAGTGAGTGCTGGTGTAGTGAGTGCTGGTGTAGTGAGTGCTGGTGTAGTGAGTGCTGGTGTAGTGAGTGCTGGGCTAGTGAGTGCTGGGCTAGTGAGTGCTGGGCTAGTGAGTGCTGGCGTAGTGAGTGCTGGCGTAGTGAGTGCTGGCGTAGTGAGTGCTGGCGTAGTGAGTGCTGGCGTAGTGAGTGCTGGGCTAGTGAGTGCTGGGCTAGTGAGTGCTGGGCTAGTGAGTGCTGGGCTAGTGAGTGCTGGGCTAGTGAGTGCTGGGCTAGTGAGTGCTGGGCTAGTGAGTGCTGGTGTAGTGAGTGCTGGGCTAGTGAGTGCTGGGCTAGTGAGTGCTGGGCTAGTGAGTGCTGGGCTAGTGAGTGCTGGCATAGTGAGTGCTGGGCTAGTGAGTGCTGGCATAGTGAGTGCTGGCAGTAGCTGCCCCTCTTCACAGGTCTCCTGCTGTAATCTCCTGGAGGAGTAGGATCAGATGAGGTAGGGCAGAGGCTGGCCTTTGTGTTGGGAGAGAGTGGGGCAGCTACAATGAAGCATGAATAAGACAGAAGATCTAGTTCTCTGATTCAGTCCACTTGTATCTTGTAATAAATGTGTGGAGCTGTGCAGCATGTGAGAGGTTCTGCAGCAGCTGGGCCTGGAGCAGATGTGCTGCTGGCAGCTGGGGGATTGCTTCATCCAAGTGTTCTTGGTTAGAGCTGCCCTGTCTCAGGGTTTGGACATCCTTTGTAAATCTATTAGCACATATAAATGATACCAACAAGTCCACAGAGCAGGCACAGACACTGGAGATCCTCACACACAGGGATTAATGGCTGCCAGTCACCGGGTGGGTGGAAAGCTGAGTGCCCCTGCTCACCCTCCTCAGACACCACATTACATTACTACATTCTCACTATTCTTCTCACTATTCTCCTGTTTTCACTTGTTTTATTTTTCCAGTAAATATTTACCTATAATACTGTAAACACAACTTTATACCATGTTTAGTTGCACTTTTTGTTATTATTATTATTATTTATTTTTTTTATTTTCTTTTTTTCAGCCTTCCTTGGGACTGTTACTGAAGGTAGGAGGTTTTCGGGTCCCCGGGGGAGCCATGGTCTCCAGCTATCTCCTGGTCCTCCTCCTGACATTGTCCTGCATCTCTCAGGTGGTGGTGGACGCCAGTTCTTGGTGGTGAGCACTGTTTTTTTTATATTCCTCATTTATAGATTTATTTTCTGTATTACTGCTGTGTTTGATAACTATCTGACATGTAGATTTTTTTTATTATTTATTTATGTATATTTTGCATCATGACCGATACCATTGCTGTAGATCGTCTGAACGATGGCTTCTTGTCTAATGTGTTGCGGTGCTCTTCAATCACTATTAAACTTTCGATGACCATAAGATACATTTTATTTTGTTAGACCCTTTTTTTTTAGCATTGCAGTAACTCTGCCACTTTATCTGCTGGAGATCGCACATGCGATCAGATCGTCACTGTAGTAGCAATGGTCGGCGGTGACGCTCTGCACATGATTTCAATCATTTTAATCTTTTGATTTGGCCTATTTAATCGCACAGTATCCTGTGTGTTTGCAGTAGATTGTATGAACGATCAAATCGGCCATGTGTTTTGCAGTAGACAAAGCTGTCTTTAGTATTTTTTTTTTTATTCTCGCTTGGTTAGCCTCCAGTGACAATCTGCTATACATAGCACAAACCATCAGATCTCTAGTTTATCAGCACAAGTGATCGATCTAGCTTTTTTTTTATGTGCAGAATTCTAGTTCACTGTTTGCTGTGTATTTCAGAGATTGTATGAACGATGCAGTCGCCCTTGTGCTTTTCTAGTGCTTGCTCTGTGCTAGGGGCTTATATCTTTGCATTTTTAGTTTGTACTTCGTTAAATTGCACCGTGAAGATGTCATCTATCCATCGGTACTTGGTCTATGCGATCAGATCGTTATCACATGGACACCAAAGGGTGGAAAAGCCTCGCAGATAATCAGAGGCTGTGTAGTGACGATAGTGACCAGGCTGTGCTGTGTAGTGACGATAGTGACCAGGCTGTGCTGTGTAGTGACCAGGCTGTGCTGTGTAGTGACCAGGCTGTGCTGTGTAGTGACCAGGCTGTGCTGTGTAGTGACCAGGCTGTGCTGTGTGTGCTGTGTAGTGACCAGGCTGTGCTGTGTGTGCTGTGTAGTGACCAGGCTGTGCTGTGTAGTGACCAGGCTGTGCTGTGTAGTGACCAGGCTGTGCTGTGTAGTGACCAGGCTGTGCTGTGTAGTGACCAGGCTGTGCTGTGTAGTGACCAGGCTGTGCTGTGTAGTGACCAGGCTGTGCTGTGTAGTGACCAGGCTGTGCTGTGTAGTGACCATAGTGACCAGGCTGTGCTGTGTAGTGACCAGGCTGTGCTGTGTAGTGACCAGGCTGTGCTGTGTAGTGACCAGGCTGTGCTGTGTAGTGACCAGGCTGTGCTGTGTAGTGACCAGGCTGTGCTGTGTAGTGACCAGGCTGTGCTGTGTAGTGACCAGGCTGTGCTGTGTAGTGACCAGGCTGTGCTGTGTAGTGACCAGGCTGTGCTGTGTAGTGACCAGGCTGTGCTGTGTAGTGACCAGGCTGTGCTGTGTAGTGACCAGGCTGTGCTGTGTAGTGACCAGGCTGTGCTGTGTAGTGACCAGGCTTTGCTGTGTGTGCAGGTCCCTGGCCATGAACCCCGTGCAGCTCCCGGAGGTGTACATCATCGGGGCGCAGCCGCTGTGCAGCCAGTTGTCGGGGCTCTCCCAGGGCCAGAAGAAGCTGTGCCAGCTCTACCAGGACCACATGCAGTACATCGGGGAGGGGGCGAAGACCGGCATCAAGGAGTGCCAGCACCAGTTCCGGCACCGGAGGTGGAACTGCAGCACCGTGGACAACACGTCCGTGTTCGGCAGAGTCATGCAGATAGGTGAGAACACAACGCATGCGCCAGGCTGGAGGGAGGCTGTGGGGGCAGCAGGGTGTATGGCCTGATCTAGGGGGACACTCAGATATCACCACAATTAGCATAAAAAACTATCTATCTATCTATCTATCTATTATCTATCATCTATCTATCTATCTATCTTCTATCATCTATTATCTATCTATCTATTATCTATCTATCTATCTATCTATCTTCTATCATCTATCTATTATCTATCTATCTATCTATCATCTATCTATCTATCTATTATCTATCTATCTATCTATCTATTATCTATCTATCTATCTATCTATCTATCTATCTATCTATCTATCTATCTATCTATCTATCTATCTATCTATCTATCTTCTATCATCTATCATCTATCATCTATCATCTATCATCTATCTATCTATCATCTATTATCTATCTATCTATCTATCTATCTATCTATCTATCTATCTATCTATCTATCTATCTATCTATCTATCTATCTCTCTGTCTATTATTTATCTATATCTATGCATATCTCTATTTATCTATCCATCTCTCTATCTATTATCTATGTTTTTTTTCTAGACAAGGACCTTTTTATAGCAGATGTATCTTGTCTCTACATCTACTATGTATCATGTTTGGCATTCTGACTGATGTGGGACTACAATTCCCAGCATAGCTACATTTGTCTAATGTGGCTTCCGGATTTGATGTTTCCTTGTGGTTCCCTTATTGTGATTAGTTTTCTTGGACCATCTTCCCATCCAGGTGTCTGCGCCCAAATACCCTCCAGTAATCTCCTATATTCCAGGCGCTATTTGTTACTTTTTTGTGCGTTTTCCTTTTCTTCGATACTTTCTTGGTGCAGCATTTTTTCCAGTGCTGAGATGCTGTGATTCTAGACTTAATTTACTATTTATTATGCTTTGCTTCTATAGCGCCATCATATTCCGCGGCACTTCACACACTTCATCATCACTGTCCCCATTGAGGCTCATAATCTACATTCCCTCATCAGTGTGTCTTTTGTAGTGTGTGAGGAAACCAGAGAAAACTCATACAAACTCCTTTCAGTTCTTGTCCTTGGTGGGATTTGAACCCAGGACCCCAGAGCTGCAAAACAGTGCTACCCACTGAGCCGGTCGCGCTACCCACTGAGCCGGCCGCGCTACCCACTGAGCCGGCCGCGCTACCCACTGAGCCGGCCGCGCTACCCACTGAGCCGGCCGCGCTACCCACTGAGCCGGCCGCGCTACCCACTGAGCCGGCCGCGCTACCCACTGAGCCGGCCGCGCTACCCACTGAGTCGGCCGCGCTACCCACTGAGCCGGCCGCGCTACCCACTGAGCCGAAAAATCGCAGCGCTCGGGAACATGGCATTACTTGCTCGACACCTATAGATTAATGATGATGAAACGATCTAATGCCGTAGAATCCGTCATTAATCCCCGGTTCCTGCCCCACTTTAATGACCTTATTATAAGGAATTATTGTATTATCCTCTTTTCACACCTACCATGTTCTTACACGATGATCCCACCTCTCCGGTCGTCTTCGCCCTTTTTCTGTCCCATCTTGCGGTTTTTCGCGTCCCTTTCGCACGTCTCCGCTCTTTAGAGGAGCCTCCCTGCAGGTCGCAACAACCTCCATCCCGGGGGATTGAACGATCCCGACTATTTCTACCAGATTTCCAATCTCTCGAATATCCCGGCATAAACCTATTTCTTAAACAAGAAGTAATTTATAAGGGCAATTAGCCACTTACACTAACTGCTGCGCTAAGAGGTCTTAATAGGTATGTGGAGGCGGCGTCCCAGGCCGGGGATAGAGCGGAGACTGTTCATCCAGCGCTAGAAACCGGACTCTCACACTTTATTTAAGTTTCATAAAGTTTGGGGGGAGGGGAGCCACTCGGATGATTTTTATTTCTGGGAAATTAGCTGAAATGTAAAATTGCTCAGCTTTAAAGATGATGTGTTCCAGAATTAATCTGCTTTTATAGGCACTTTTGGTAATTCCGTATATCAAGATGTCTGCACATGTCTCCTGCAATTATCAAAGAATTCACACTGTATATTTTCCTATCAAAAGTGCAGATAAATAATATTTTGTATTGTTTGGTTCGGTCCTAGCTGTGGACTTCTAACAATCTATGCACATTTTATGCTATATTTCTTTCAAGCATTTTTTTCTTTTTTTTTTTCATCTAAACATTTTTGTTACATCATGAACCTTTTTTTTTTTTTTTCATCAATTGCATCTGTTTCCCATATATAAAAGCCATCTAATGCTTTGGTAATTGCTTCCCTGTGTTAAATGGACACTATTTGATAGAAAAGAAAATACTAAAAAAAAAAAAAGCTGCTTGTAATAGTAATAGAGTGAACAATCCAGAAGACATTTTGCATTTTATTTCATTTTTTTAATTCAATTAAATGTGGTTAAAAAAAAAAGGAATAAATTATTAGCTCTAAAAGAATTAAAAAAAATGAAAATATTGGCTCAAAAAATAATAAATTGTTAGCTCTACAAAAATAAAAAATGAATAAAACATTGGCTCTAAAAAAAATACAAAAATGAATAAAATATTGGCTCTAAAAATAATAAAATAATAGCTCTAAAAAAAATACAAAAATGAATAAAATATTGGCTGTAAAAATAATAAAATAGCTCTAAAAAAAATAATGAATAAAATATTGGCTCTAAAAAAAAATAGGAATGTTTGCTCTAAAAAAAATAGGAATAAAATGTTGGCTCTCAAAAAAAAAAAATAGGAATAAAATATTGATTCTAAAAAAAAAAATTGGAATATTGGCTCTAAAAAATAGGAATAAAATGTTGGCTCTCAAAAAAAAAAAAAAAAATATTGGCCCTAAAAAAATAGTAATAAAATGGGAATAACATATTGTCTCTAAATATAATATGAATTAAATATTAGCTAAAAAAAATACTAAAGAATAAAATGTTTAAAAAAACAAACAAACATATGAATAGCTCTAAAAAAAAAAAAAATTCTATGTTACGTTACAATGGACAGTCAAAACAGTGATTATTTAATGAAATTTGTTTTCCAATCTACTTGAATCCATAGCAAAAAAAAAAAAAAAGTGGAAACAAACAAAAAACCATAAAGATGTCCCAACACGCAAAAATAAGAATAATGTTTAATAGGCTTATTTTAATATACAGTTTCTCTTTTATTTTCTGATGGTCGGAGTTCTAAAAAGTTTTAAACTTCCTCGAATTCAAAATATTTATTAATCTTTTTAAGTTCTAAGACGAATTACACTGTGGTCGCCTCGCACTCCAATAAATTCTATGGGGTCAGATTAGTTAAAGCGGTTTCTATTCATTGCCGAATCCTGACTTTCTCCTTGGATTTCAGATGGCCTATGGCATTTCTATAGGACTGTGGACAATATGGCATTCATATAGACAGAACACTCGCATTACACAAAGTGAACAGAACTTGTTTCTTAATTTAATCCAAACCTTCTGCGGGCTTTCGGGTTAAATTCTCCATTTCGATGCTTTTAGAGGCCGTTTAGAGATAAACACTGCGACGATTTTAATTCAATGTAAGAATGAGATGGCACAAAGTTTGATAGGAAGGAACAGAAAAACAAAAAAAAATAAAAAAATAAAGATATCGGATTTAAGGATCTTGTGTTTTTATTTCTGCCTGACATTTATTTTGGAAAGTTCTGTTAAGTGCAGTTATTGTAACCCTCTGCACATGCAACTTCTCAAATCATCTTGTTTTCATTTAATGGGAACTAGTGTGGGAATAAAGTTATGAAAAAGCCCAAAATCACTTCCACCATGTGAACCTTCTCCACTTTTTTGATTAACAGATAAATTGGCTAAAGTATTCCAACCTGCAGTTACGAAAGGTGCCTATTAGGGGCGTAATCCGAGAGTGCCCGAATGTTTGTGGACATCGGGCTGCTTTACAATTTAAAATCATCAAACTTTTTTTTATTTCTTTTTTTAAATTTAAGCATTTAAAAGTTTCAAAGTATTTTGCCTTTTATATACCTTATTCTATACTTCTTTTTTTTTTTTTTATATGGCTTATTATGCATCATTTTATATTAGGTATACCTTTTTTTTTTTTTTTGTCTCATTATTGTCTATCTTACTTTACACCTTTTTAAATATAACTTGTATCATGTACATTTTTCATTTTTTGGGAAATGTCCATTTGCAAAAATTTTATATATATATATATATATATATATATATATATATATATATATATATATATATATATATATATATATATATATATAATATTGGATGCTTTCCTGAAACGGAAAGTACTTGCAAGCAGCATAATACAAAGAATAGCATCCACTATGTATTTCCTTTAAGTAGAGGGCTTTTCTTTCTCTTTCGTCCCGCTACATTTAGCCCAACTTGGGTCTCTCCCTAAGGTGGCTAGCATGTATGTGTATGTATGTGTATATATATATATATATAGATAGATACACACACGCGCACATACACATACATACACGCGCACATACACATACATACACGCGCACATACACATACACACATACATACATGCGCACATACATACATACACGCACACATACACATACACACATACATACACACACTATTATGTATACCCCTCCTCACATGTAAGGCGCCATGGAATAAATGGCGCTATAAAATATTTTTTTTAAATTGATGACCTCCACTTTGCTTGTTCTCTTGTGGCCAGGCTTACATGGCATAATTGCAGCCATTGACCTGCAGGTACCAATAGTTTAATCAGTGGACAATGATCTGTTCAGACTCCCTGACCACAATCCTCCGTATACAGAACTATCATTAATACAATTGTTCTGTGCGCAAAATATTATCGGCAGAACATCACCTGTTCAAAAGCTCATTATTACACACCATGAACAAGCATTTTGCTCACTTGGAGATCTGATTTCGATGGGCCGATGATCAGAAACGAGAGTTCCGGCGAATGTTCGTTCCCCGATATCGGCCTTTGAAAACCGTCCTTAATTTATGGTTGACTCTTTGGCGCAAAGTCTGAGTCCTCCGTCTACCGTGTCCTATCTATTACTGGTGCCGCCCCTGGTTATGAGCACTGAAACAATTTAATGGTAGAGAAATATCAATGTCTTCTCTTACATTGGTCGTCTAGGATTAGAAAAAAAAATGTTTTCCACCAAGAAAAAAAACAAAAAAATTGTGCCATGCTTGTACAAAGACTGTAGTATGTAGTACTGGAGTTCAGCTTTATTCACTTTAATGATTATTTCTAGGTGTTTAATTGTGTACTAGACCAGAAGTGGACATAGTATTGTTGCAGCCTGTACAGACACACAGGGGCCAAGAGGTGTGGGGACCACTACCACCCCCAAAGCCGGTGGAAGTGTGCATTATGATGAAATATTGAACTGCAAAGGGCCCATATTCTGCTCTTGCGCGGGGGGCCTTAAACCGCTCTTGCGCGCGGGGGGCCTTAAACCGCTCTTGCGCGCGGGGGGCCTTAAACCGCTCTTGCGCGCGGGGGGCCTTAAACCGCTCTTGCGCGCGGGGGGCCTTAAACCGCTCTTGCGCGCGGGGGGCCTTAAACCGCTCTTGCGCGCGGGGGGGCCTTAAACCGCTCTTGCGCGCGGGGGGCCTTAAACCGCTCTTGCGCGCGGGGGGCCTTAAACCGCTCTTGCGCGCGGGGGGCCTTAAACCGCTCTTGCGCGCGGGGGGCCTTAAACTGCTCTTGCGCGGGGGGCCTTAAACTGCTCTTGCGCGGGGGGCCTTAAACTGCTCTTGCGCGGGGGGCCTTAAACTGCTCTTGCGCGGGGGGCCTTAAACTGCTCTTGCGCGGGGGGCCTTAAACCGCTCTTGCGCCGGGGGCCTTAAACCGCTACCTCGCAGAGGCCTCTTCTGTCTGTTTCCGCTCCTGTGGTATTTTAGGACTCGTCACACTCATTTTCTGTTTTTCTTGTATTCTTATTGTGTAGGAAGCAGAGAAACAGCATTCACCTATGCAATCAGTGCTGCGGGAGTTGTGAATGCCATCAGCAGAGCGTGCAGAGAGGGGGAGCTCTCAACATGTGGATGCAGCAGAGCAGCTCGTCCGAAGGATCTACCCCGGGATTGGCTATGGGGTGGCTGCGGGGATAACCTAGACTATGGCTACAGATTTTCTAAGGAATTTGTGGATGCAAGGGAACGAGAGAAAATCTATCAGAAGGGATCCTATGATAACGCCAGGATCATGATGAACTTGTACAACAATGAAGCTGGGAGAAGGGTAAGATGTTTTAATTATTGCAATCAACGTGACTTACATTAGTTTTGGCTAAACTATATTATATGGTTCTACCCGACCACCTATTCCTCAAGCCTCCCCCCTCTTCCCAGTTCATTTTTCAGCAACTTGGGATTTGTCAGGCTTGTATCCCGCGAAAATTAGTGTGGGAGGTCTCAAATGTTTGTTCTTTTATAGAAATTTTGTCTTATTCTTTGGGTTGTTAATATTGTTGGGCTATCACATGATTTTCTGCATATCATCCAACCCTCTTTACCATTGATGATCTAGGCTTAGAATGGCCCTTTGCCATGTCCTTGGTGGACGTTTGAACAGCCACTATTGGGGGAGTCCAATGAGCTTACGTCCTCTTAATATTTAGATTGGGGTTAGGCCATGATACAGGTTGTGTGGCCAAAGATCACGGTCACACTGCGACCCTCTAGGGCACCGTGATAATCAACTCTGAGCCATTTGTGTTTGTTCTGGTTTTTGAGCCCTACTGGTCCTAGTACAGCCCAATTTACCTTAAATACGTTGCGATGTGGTAGTGACAGTGTTTTTTGGCCTTGCGATCTGTGTCAACCTTGAGATTTGTATATCGGACTGTACCATAACTTGGCCTTATTCCCTCCCTGAGAAGCCGCAGCCGCTTCTTTCCTCTGAACGGATAGGCGTTCATTGTGTTTTCCCTGCAAACCTCTTTAACTGGTAGAATGTTAAATGGCCTGTATTATAGGTGACCATGTGCTCAAAGGGTTAAACTAGTAATTAAAATAAAGCATTCCATACGCAAGAACAGTTTGTTGTGCAGAGACTGCCATCGTCCTAACCTTAGCCGCTGGGCAGTGCGGCTTAGCTCCTTTCCCATCCTGGGTGTAACCTTAGACTGGGTCCTCAGATGTGGTCCATGTGATCCATAAACATCATGCTGGTCACTCCCGTCACAGGCTGTAGGTCTTAAAATAATCCGTCACTTGCCATAAATGTTTTCTTTTCCTACCTTGTGTAAAGGCCACTTTTCTCTTGAGTCCGGTGTTGTTTTTGCTTTGTTCCCGAGAGATGGACTCTTCTTCCTTGTATATAAATCTAGTCTTTTAGCCAAGTGGGTGCGCTCTGATGGAAATTGATATTGCCTCTCTTAGGACAACCTAGTATTTTGCCGCTAGGCTCTTTCAGTGTCTGGTTGGGTTTGCAAAGGCCCATTGTCCAGCTACATGCAAAAATAACTTGACCCTAGTACACAAATGTACTCTTCTGTGTAATATTAATTTCGCTGTCTTGTTTAATGAATGATTTCGATGACACTCTTTTCTGCAAATTGTGAATCAAGTGTACTAGCACTGCTCATCAGCGCTCCTTCACAGCGGCCTACCGGAGGATTCTCCTGCTCCCCTGTGAGCCAGTCCGAGCCTGCAACATTGTTTATTGTTCTGGTATCTAGTTGAAATGTTGAATCTAGTATGTCAGAAATAATCTATTTACACAAAACTTAATTGCTAAATAACCAATTTTTTTTTTTATCTTAATATCTTCACTTGCCGGCAAAATAAAGACCACCTTTTTTGCATCCCGAAAACCTTTGCAGATTCAATATGTCTCTCTACTGAGTGTATGCTGCAATGTATCTATTTTAGTTAATGCACTGTGTGCTATACAGGCTAGAATCAAGGCGCATACAGTCATGGTCGAAAGTGTTGGCATCCTGGAAATTGTTCAAGAAAATGCAATTACTCATCTTTTGTTATACACTTGTTTATTTCCTTTGTGTGTATCGGAGCAACACAATAAAACGGACGAAAAAAAAAAGACAAATTGGACATAATTTCACAGACCTCAAAAAATGGGCCAGACAACATTGTTGGCACCGTGAACTTAATTTTTGGTTGCACACCCTTTGGAATAAATAACTGAAATCGATGGCTTCCTATAACCATCAACAAGCTTCTTGCACCTCTCAACTGGAATTTTTGACTATTCCAGGTCTTTCCCATTAGATACAGATTGGGAAAATTGTGGTACATTTCTGCGCTGCTGAATCACTAGAATTCCAGAATTATTAGTACGTGTGGCTTTATTATTCTACCCCTTTCAGAGTTCAAGACTCCTTCATCAGGAAACCCCACTTCTCCCGACAGCAACTTTAAGATCTCTCCACAGGTGTTCAATGGAATTTAGATGCAGACTCATTGCTGGCCACTTCGGAACTCTACAGCACTGTTTTCAGCCATTTCTGAAGTATGTTTGGGGTCATTGTCCTGCTTGGAAGACCCATAATCTAGGAAGCAAACTCCACTTTCTGACACTGGGCACTACATTGCAACCCAAAATCCTTTGGTAATCTTCAGCTTTCAAGATATCTTGCACACAGTTAAGGCACCCAGTACCAGAGGCAGAAAAACCACCCCAAAACATCATTGAACTTCAACCATATATTACTGTAGGTATTATCTTCTTTGTTGGCTTCATTCTGTTTTCATTAAACAGTAGATTGATGTGCTTTGCCAAAAAGCGAGATACAGGTCCTTCTCAAAAAATTAGCATATAGTGTTAAATTTCATTATTTACCATAATGTAATGATTACAATTAAACTTTCATATATTATAGATTCATTATCCACAAACTGAAATTTGTCAGGTCTTTTATTGTTTTAATACTGATGATTTTGGCATACAACTCCTGATAACCCAAAAAACCTGTCTCAATAAATTAGCATATCAAGAAAAGGTTCTCTAAACGACCTATTACCATAATCTTCTGAATCAACTAATTAACTCTAAACACATGCAAAAGATACCTGAGGCTTTTATAAACTCCCTGCCTGGTTCATTACTCAAAACCCCCATCATGGGTAAGACTAGCGACCTGACAGATGTCAAGAAGGCCATCATTGACACCCTCAAGCAAGAGGGTAAGACCCAGAAAGAAATTTCTCAACAAATAGGCTGTTCCCAGAGTGCTGTATCAAGGCACCTCAATGGTAAGTCTGTTGGAAGGAAACAATGTGGCAGAAAACGCTGTACAACGAGAAGAGGAGACCGGACCCTGAGGAAGATTGTGGAGAAGGACCGATTCCAGACCTTGGGGAACCTGAGGAAGCAGTGGACTGAGTCTGGTGTGGAAACATCCAGAGCCACCGTGCACAGGCGTGTGCAGGAAATGGGCTACAGGTGCCGCATTCCCCAGGTAAAGCCACTTTTGAACCATAAACAGCGGCAGAGGCGCCTGACCTGGGCTACAGAGAAGCAGCACTGGACTGTTGCTAAGTGGTCCCAAGTACTTTTTTCTGATGAAAGCAAATTTTGCATGTCATTCGGAAATCAAGGTGCCAGAGTCTGGAGGAAGACTGGGGAGAAGGAAATGCCAAAATGCCTGAAGTCCAGTGTCAAGTACCCACAGTCAGTGATGGTGTGGGGTGCCATGTCAGCTGCTGGTGTTGGTCCACTGTGTTTCATCAAGGGCAGGGTCAATGCAGCTAGCTATCAGGAGATTTTGGAGCACTTCATGCTTCCATCGGCTGAAATGCTTTATGGAGATGAAGATTTCATTTTTCAGCACGACCTGGCACCTGCTCACAGTGCCAAAACCACTGGTAAATGGTTTACTGACCATGGTATTACTGTGCTCAATTGGCCTGCCAACTCTCCTGACCTGAACCCCATAGAGAATCTGTGGGATATTGTGAAGAGAAAGTTGAGAGACGCAAGACCCAACACTCTGGATGAGCTTAAGGCCGCTATTGAAGCATCCTGGGCCTCCATAACATCTCAGCAGTGTCACAGGCTGATTGCCTCCATGCCACGCCGCATTGAAGCAGTCATTTCTGCCAAAGGATTCCCGACCAAGTATTGAGTGCATAACTGAACATTATTATTTGATGGGTTTTTTGTTTGTTATTAAAAAACACTTTTATTTGATTGGATGGGTGAAATATGCTAATTTATTGAGACAGGTTTTTTGGGTTATCAGGAGTTGTATGCCAAAATCATCAGTATTTAAACAATAAAAGACCTGACAAATTTCAGTTGGTGGATAATGAATCTATAATATATGAAAGTTTAATTGTAATCATTACATTATGGTAAATAATGAAATTTAACACTATATGCTAATTTTTTGAGAAGGACCTGTATATTGGTCTTTTCTGTCCACAAATTGCTTCCCAGAAGGATTTTGGATTACTTGCAGTACTTACACTTTGGCAAACTGCAGTCTAGCTTTTTTATGTCTGTGTCAGCGGTGGGGTGCCACTGGGTCTCCTGCCATAGCATTTCATTTGATTCAAATGTAAACGGATAGTTTGCGCTGACACTTTTTTTTTTTTTCTTTGGGACTTGATTGAGGCTGCTTATCCATCATCCAGAGTATTCTGCAACCTTTTCATTTTTTTTTTCTGTCGACCACGTCAAGGGAGATTAACAACAGTGCCATGGGTTGTAAGCTTCTTGATTGTTTTGTTTTGCACAGTGGACAAAGGAGCATCAAGATCTCTGCAGATGGACTTGTAACTTTGAGATTGTTGATATTTTTCAACAATTTTGGGTCTCCAATCCTCAGACCGTTCTCTTCCTTCTGCTGTCCGTTCATACTGTGGCACACACAGACACATGATGCGAAGATTGAGTCAACCTCACCTCTTTTTAACTGGTTTCAGGTGTGATTTTCATATTGAACACACCTGTTACTTGCCACAGGTGAGTTTGAACGAGCATTATATGCTTGAAACCAAGTTGTTTATCCACAATTTTGATAAGGTGGCTCGTTTTTGAGGTTTTGTGTGAAATGATGTCCAATTATCCTGTTTGTACACACAAAGGAAATACAGGTTTTAATTGCGATAATTTTCTGGGGAAAATACTTGAAGGCTCCCAAAACTAAAAAAAAACAAAAAAAAAACAAAGCGCTAATCTAACACTCTATGAAACGAGCAATGTAAAAATGACTTGCTGTTCATATGCTCAGACTTTTGAACGTCTCTTAACCACTTCAGTGTTTTTTAAAGGCAAAAACTGGGTAAAAAAAGTGACCCGACTGTTCTTCAGGTGCCTTTTGCTCTATACTTTTATAATGGATGTCAATGGGAAAGCTCAAAAGGCACCCAGAAGACGCCCATGTGTGTGTGTGTTTTTTTTTTTTTTTGGGGGGGGAGGGGGGGGTTGTCAGTTGAATACAGTTTAAAAATAAAAAAGTCTGGAAGGTGCCAGTTCAAAGATGCCCCAAAGTGCTGGAAAAATTCTCAGGAAAGCTGTTGGCGGTGAAAAGAAAACCATTATACACATCTCGGGGTTTACTAAACACCAGAAAAGATATGTTTCTTGAAGCGTCATCTGCTTGAAAATGGACATTTTGGTAGTAGTACTGACGCATTTTGGGCTCCCTGCTTTCTCCAGCTTGGCATGATCCGTGATGTTGACATAACACACAGGAAAAAACACTTTTATAAGTTTTTATAGCAAAAGACATGATGGTGAAGGTCTCATCCTTGTGATCCTCCTTCCACCAGTCCTTCAAGTCTTTCCGTTTCTCATTGAAGGACCTGGGTTAACTTATTTTGATTTAAATGGTTTATTTTTTCTCCCTTCTACCGCTTTGTTTTGCACCACACTTAGTAATATTAGTGTTGACAAAACTAGGGAGTGTTGCTCAAAACAACCAGTTTTGTGCTCCTCGAATACTCAGAATCTGGCTTCTTTTAGGCATTTCATAGTCCTTTTATCTCCTAGTTCTTTTATAAAAAATGTTCTATGATTTTGCTTCATTGTACAGGCTTTAATTCTAATTACTCTAAATGTGGAAAGACCCCCAGTCACTGATCCAGTGCTTTGTATCCCCGTAATCATACCACACCACCCTGAAGCAGTCTTTCCTCATTATTGGATTGACTTTTGCTCTGAAACATAATTTTCCCTAAATCACAAGTTATCCCCTATGTCTGGATAACTTGCTGATTGCTGGGAAACCAACCTCTGAGACTTCCCCCCCCCCCCCCCCCCCCTCAATGATTTCTAGAATAGGGATCTGCAGGGCCTCATTTTGAATGGAGCAGAGGTTGTGCAAAAGTTCAGCCTGTGCCCCATTTATTGTCTATGGGACTTACGGACATAGCAGGGCGCTGAACTTGACTTTCTTGACCAAACTTCTACTTTGTTCAGTACTGGGATCTGCACTGCCCCATTCTTGAAATTTCTGGGAGTCCCACTACTCCAATCCCTAGCGATCAACAAATCATCTGGGAAATGAACCCAAAATCTGTAACTGGGTCATCCCACCTACCACGTGCCATTTGGTTCTGATATCTCCTTGTCAGGAGTAGAGTTGAGCGAATATGTTCAGAATTGGTCGCCGAATCTGAATTTGCCATACTGGTACCCTATTCATGCCGAATTTATGTTTGATCGGCTCCGAAAATTTTCGTTCATTTCTACTCCCATTGACTCCAATGACGTTGTTTTTGCAATATTTGGCGCTGATCATAAAGAATTTTGAAAAATTCGATCAACTCTAGTCAGGAGCCAGAGCCCAGACCTCTGCACCCCCTACAGCATTGTCTCTGCATTTGACTGCACGGTTTGTAGAGATAAAACTCAATTTCCAGAACCTACCTTGACATTGCAACAGTTGTGATAATCTTTCACGTTTGGACTACGTCTTTGTCTTCTGAAACTATGGTCTAAGTGGTAACGTTTCTCATTGTGGAGAGTAACCTATCAAGCCTGGTGGAGTAAGGAGACTTAAAAGCCAGGCATGCTCCTCTGGGAAATTTTAAATATGCAAATTGTCTCTTCAGAGAGGAAGAGGACTTGAACTCTTGTGCCACCTACTGGAAGCAAGGATCCTACAAATCCTTCAACAAGCCTTGCAATATGACTTGAGGTAAAAGCCAAACCAGAATCTGACATATTCCAAGGCTCATTGAAGGGTCGATATTGACTTTTAGGATTGCTGCTTCCAAATTGTGGCCCTAGAATTCAAGTCTTCTGAAAGTACAAATGCGTGGCCTGACAATATGAATATTGACGATCATTTACAGTTTTGCACTAGTCCATTGTCTCCCTAATCTGCTAGTTTAGTGTAGCATGTTAATGGTTAAACTTGGACTTCTCGTACAAATGAAAAGCCATCTATAGCTGGTGATCCCTTGTGAGCTAATACTTAAGGTTTGAGATGGCTACAAACTCCATTTAAAGCTTTTGTTTTCGGGTGGAGTTCTACTTGAATTAATTTCATGACTCGACATTCAGATAGGGAGTGCTAGTGAACGGTGGATTGCGACATTGTTGGGCCTTTTTTATTTGTATGTTCTTTTTTATAACCTATTTGTTGGGCGACCAAAGTCTAGACTTAATTATTCTAACTTTTTATGAAGATCTAAATTATAGGTTATTCCCATTCTTTTTAACGCAAGGCTAATCGTCTAGTTGATGATAAACAGTGGCCACCATAAAGTTTAATATTTCATCTTTGTAGAAGCACTTAAGTATCTTCCTAGTTAGAGAAAACAGCAGAGCTGTAAACCTTTAGTCATACAACGAAAGCCTACTTAGTAATATCTACGCTGTTTAGATGGGTTGTCCAGTATTTGGACAACCCCTTCTTAAATGTCCGAGTCTTCCAAGTAAAATAAGAAAAAACTTATACTCTCCTCTTGCACTGGCAAAGGTCCAGCAATGTCTGTGCTGAGTGTCCCAGCGCTCACATGACCTGAACATGAAATGGTCCAGGCCATAGCCGGTCAACTGTCGCTAATTGGCTGCTGCGCCCAAGTAACATAATATCACACAGGTGATTGGATACAAAGAGCTAGCATTGCTGGAACGCTGTTTATACGGAAGGCGATTTTACAAACTTTAGGGCGTTTAGGAAGGGGTTGTCCATGTTGTGGACAATCCCTTTTTATGGTTGATTTATCCTTGAATTTAAGTTTTGGGCTTCTAGAATCCATATCTACGTTTAGCACTAAAGCAAATTTGGAATAGAATTTGGGAAATTTAATACGATAGAGTTTTTTTGTTAAGTTGCATGTGATTTTGTAGTGGCAATTGTTTCAAATTTAAGACGCCAAAAAAAAGCCAAGGGTTAAGGGTTTGTCCCAAAATTAACACGTATGACTTGTCCACCAATGGGATTCCCATGATCACGAACACAGAGGCCCCATGTCCCTTGTTTGAATTAAGTGGCACATAGAGAGCGCATTGCTTTAAAGGCATGCTGTCAATTTTGTATATTTTCAATGAAGCATTATGGTGCATTGAAAAAATGCTTGATTTCAGTTGGGGCATCCATTTGTGAAGCTGGTATCTTTTTGAGTACTAAGTCAAGAAAAAGAGATAAATGCAATGTTTGTCCTTCCTTCTAAAGAGAATGATTATACCATAAAAACATATAGTTTTCATTAAGGAAGCACTAAACAGATTTGTAACGAGGTGGATATATTGCCTGTGTTCCACCTTGAAGACACTGGTGTTATGATGTCTAATCTGAATTCAGATATGCATTATTGGTGATAATGTTGTGTGCTGCCTTACGATGGGGAGAGTGAGAGTTAATATTTGGGACAAGCCCAGAATGGGAGGGGCTATGTTGAAGGGACAGAAACTGTTTCCTGTGAGGAAGTCAGATGGGGCCCATGTGCGTGAAAAGCAGACCTAAGGTCTGAACAGCAGGTAGTGCCGCATAACATAGGTGTCCTAAAGCGAGAGAAGACAGGCAGTGGAGAGTGTGATCCAGATTAAAGAGAATAGGAAAACTGACAGAAGGACAGAGTGGTCAATTGGAGACTGGTCCTGTGAGAGGACGCCTAGTAGTACGGCCCCAAGTTTACAACTCGCAGAGGTAACAGGACGAGATGGGACAGAAATTGTAAGAGGAAGAGTATTCTGGGCGGGTGTTACAAGACGTAAGTAGCATAGAAATGAAGTACTGGCCATATTTGCAATCTAGTTCCATCGAAGGGAAAGAAGACATGGAACTGTGGGTTGAGAATAGGACTCTCACTAGCAGGACTGCAGTAGTACTGAGCTGGATTGTGGTACAGGCAGGTGAACTAGTGGAAACAGGAACCAAAGAGGCCTACCTTTTCTTTTGAGCTCAATTTTAGAATTAAAAAGCTGCCCTCTAGCTGTGCGTCCATGTTTGGGACCCGGTCCTGCTCAGCCCTTATACACACAGGACGTCACTATGAATCAGGGTAAGGTTTCAATATTTGAGGTTAGGACCATCCCCAACTTGGGTACACCTTGATGTTGGTGGGATGGCTTTTATGCTTTATTTTTTTAAGTCAAAATCTGTGCTTACGAAGTACCCAATGTTGTTTATATGCACTATTGTTTTTACTTATTTCCTTTTTCGTTTTTTCTTTTTTAGAAGTCCAGTTTAGAACAAACATTGAGGGCATTTGCATTCTTGCAAAGAATAGCCTTCTAAAGCTTAACTGCCAGCAATAAAATTTAGGGTTTCCTTTTACATGTCAGTAATTTTTCTCATACGAAAAAATGGGCCGCGTTTTATCAGAGTTTGGTCAGGTTTTTACCATGAAAGTTTAGTTTAGTTTCATCAGTTTTTCTCAGAAAGAAACAAAAAAAACTCAACTGATGGTGGTTTCTCCAGTTTCAATCAATCGGTGAAAACTGGACCGCACATGGATGGTATCCCCACTGTCTGAGCCCAATCAGTGGTCAGAGTTGATAGATATGAGTGCTTTCCGTGAAAAACACAAATGGCACCCGCACGAGAGAAACTGCTGTGTGTGAAAAGGCAATAAGGAAAAGTGCAGCCAAGACTGAGCTGAAAATTCCTATGGCAAATTAGCCGCTGCTGTTTAACAAACACTTGATTTTGTAGGGGAACAGCTGATTTTACATGGAAGACCCTGCAACAATTACAATTTGCCGCGCAGTTTTGTGGGTTAATAATCTGCTCCCTTTCAAAATCAAACAGCAGCAGCTAATTTGCTATTGTCATTTTCAGCCCCATCTTGGCCTCTGTTTGGCCTTGCCCTAAGGCTGTGTTCACATATTCGTGACCTGTCCATGCGCTGTCTCTTTTTTTTTTTTTCTCAGACTGCATGCGGACACAGAGTTTAATTGATCACCTTTTTAAAAAGCGATCAGTGTCTCAGGTGCGTTAGACTCGGAGCATGTCTTATTCCCATCCGGTTTCCAAATCAGACTGGGCCATTAAAGTCTTTGGGGATCCATAGAAATCGGATGAAACATGGAAGACAGACTTTGTGCTTAGGCGTTTAATGCATTTTTAATTTATCCATTGCTAAGAATCTATGAGGGGAGGGAGGGAATCAGTCTGATCTCCTTCAGTGACAAAAAAAAGGATGACACCTGTGGGAAAAAGCTCCCCAAAAGTCAGTTGTTTTGTATGGTAATGCTCGCATGGATGTGTCAATGTAGCTGTAAGGTACTAGCGATTTGGGGTAGTCATGGACGAGCTGCTGCTTCTGCACGCTCTTACACCCAACAGGAGAATCGTGTCCCAGTCTCGGTGTGCTGTTAGGTGTGGGGTGTATCACAATCACTTGTGGGCCATAGGCCTCCACTGACTCCAGACTTCCATCTTCAAGAACCACCGCACACAATCCAGGGGACACCAAATGTTTTTGAACAGTTCATGGTTATTACAGTGGACCACGTGAGATGGGGAAGAACAGGTTTTAGTCTTTCCCTCAGGTACCAGACATAACTTCAACCCTAGCACTTGTTCTGCATGGAGCGTCCCTTTTCCTGTTCTCTCCACTAACTCTAGGGATTCCTCTCCACCAATATCAGTGCACCCGAATTCCATTTCCTTCTGCCTTGTCCATGTGCATCTTTCCCTGCAGGCATGATTTGCCAGATATCCCTGATGCCAATGTTGAGGTCCTGGGCCTGACCGTAAGACCCGCACTAAGGGTATGTGCACACGTCAGGTTTTTTTCCTGACAAAATCCGGAGAATTCTGCCAGAAATTCGCGTTTTTTTCCGCGCGGTTTTTGCACGTTTTTTGCGCAAATTTTTTGCGGATTTTTTGCGGAATATTAGCTTTTTTTTTTTTTTTTTTTTCCTGAAAGTCATTTTGGCTTAGAAATCCGCAAAAAATCCGCAAAAAGAATGAGCATGTCCATTTTTTTTGCGGTAAAAAACGCATCCATCTGAACAAAAAATCCAGAATGCATTCTAAATGATAGGATGCATATTTTTAGTGTTTTTGATGCGGATTTATAGCGTCTTTATAGCGAAATTCCGCAAAAAAACGCTAAAAATCCGGACGTGTGCACATACCCTCAAGGGTTATATGGAAATCCTCTTCCCCGAGTGATAGGCCCATGTTGGCCCTGACAGCCCACTGCACTTGACCTCAATAGTGAACTTGCTTATCTTTCCATTTACTATTGATTCCCTAAAACAGGAAGTGCTTCCCCTTTTATTAACACTATTGCCCTCCCATCCGTGGGCCTGCACCTAACATTAACTATTTCTTATCTCTACAGTATATTACTAATAACATTTTCCCCTTCTATCTATAAAGTCCCATGAGGTAAAGTAGGCATTGTGAACCATGAGCTTTACCAATTTGGATGAGGCAGCATGGGAAATATTTGCGTCAATTCCTCCTGGTGTTGTCTCCTTTTTGAAATATTACCTATTTGTATACTTGTTTCAACCAAGAGTATTGGTACTTGAGTACTAAACTAATAAGAGAAGTATTTAGCACACACTACAGACTTGTGAAAGAGCCCGCCGTTGGCTTATACCATTAATTGTTCAAGTAGCTGTCAGTGTTATAAATTCATAGCCACAACTAAAGGGACTAATTGGCATTTAAGCAGTTTTCTAATATATTCTTAAAGTGATTGTTTAGAGTTTTTTTCCATCTTTTTAATTTTATATCCTAGCTATGATACTTTGTCCACTCTCCCGTTGACATGCCCAATAGTGTGCTATACTCCATGCACCCCTCCAGGCTCGGACTGGCCCACAGGGGAACAGGAGAATCCTCCGATGGGCCCCTTTGCAGGACTGCTAATAAGTAGTGTTCCTCACATGATTCACAATTTGCAGAAAGGGGTATCTAATTATTCATTAAATAAGCTAGCCAAATTACTATTATTTAAAAGCAAAAATTTGTGTACTAGGGTCAGGTTATTTATTTTTACATGTAGCTGAACAGTTGGACCACGAGAGTCAATTTTACCGGTGGGCTTTTGCCAATCCAGTCCGATGCTTCACCCCTCCCATGTTCATGTAGTCCTAAGTGATGTTACATGCATACGCCGGGTGAAGCATCATTTTCATAGCACATGCGCACTGCTTTCACTACACATGCGCAGTGAGCCAACCGGGAATCGGACTGTCCACTTAAGAGACATTTTAAATGTAGTATAGCTCTTTCCAAATGGAAGAAAATTGTCACTCCAGAGTTGCACATCCGTAGCATTGCCTTGACTCTGGTAAGATCAATCAATTCCTTTCCTAAGGTTACTGTCTACTCATATTAAGCAGCCAGTCAGAACCATACTCCTGTTTGATGAAAAACGAATTCTCTAAAGCAGTGTTCCCCAACTCTGGCCCTCAAGAGCAACCAACAGGTCACATTTTCAGGATTTCCTTAGTATCACACAGGTGATTGAATTTGTGCCTGTCCAGGTGATGCAATTATCACCTGGGCAATACTAAGGAGATCCTGAAGACATGACCTGTTGGTGGCTCTTGAGGACCGGAGTTGGGGAATCCTGCTCTAAAGGATAGAACCTTGAGACATGATTTGAGTTGTCAGCTGTTGTGAATTCTGTTGTCGGGCTCCCTCCTGTGGTCATGAATGGTACTTCGGCTGGTTCTGTCCATGGACTTCCTCTGGTGGGTGTTTCTGAGTTTCACAGGTGACGAGGTTAATTCGTTAGCTGCTGCTCTATTTAACTCCACTTAGATCTTTGCTCCATGCCACCTGTCAATGTTCCAGTATTGGTCTAGTTCACTCCTGGATCGTTCTTGTGACCTGTCTTCCTATCAGAAGCTAAGTTCCAGCTTTTATTTCTTTGGTTTGCTATTTTTCTGTCCAGCTTGCTATTTAATTTGTTGTCTTGCTTGCTGGAAGCTCTGGGATGCAGAGGGAGCGCCTCCGCACCGTGAGTCGGTGCGGAGGGTGTTTTTGCGCCCTCTGCGTGGTCTTTTTGTAGGTTTTTGTGCTGACCGCAAAGTAACCTTTCCTATCCTCGGTCTGTTCAGTAAGTCGGGCCTCACTTTGCTAAATCTATTTCATCTCTGTGTTTGTATTTTCATCTTTACTCACAGTCATTATATGTGGGGGGCTGCCTTTTCCTTTGGGGAATTTCTCTGAGGCAAGGTAGGCTTTATTTTTCTATCTTCAGGGCTAGCTAGTTTCTTAGGCTGTGCCGAGTTGCATAGGGAGCGTTAGGCGCAATCCACGGCTATTTCTAGTGTGTTTGATAGGTTTAGGGATTGCGGTCAGCAGAGTTCCCACGTCCCAGAGCTCGTCCTTATTATCAGTAACTATCAGGTCATTCCGTGTGCTCTTAACCACCAGGTCCATTATTGTCCTGACCACCAGGTCATAACAGTCAGCCAAACCAGAGACTGATCTTGACATGCATGGATGCTATCTATTTGTGGCACTGAAGAGACAGTTTTGTCACTACGGGAAGAGAGCTATTTTTTATTCTTTTTATTAGGGAATCTCTATGTTAAAGAAACCTTTTGTGAGTGTACTACATCTGTAGTATGGGAAATTTTAAAATTTAGAAATGAGTGAATCAAATTTGCATTACATTGTTTTTTAGAATTTGCCGGCTTCAACAAATTGCTAACCATTTGCAATACGCTTGACATGAGTTGCCTAAAATGGTTACCACTACTTTACATATCCGCCACAAAAGAATCAAATGACCTCGGGCAGCTTCTCTATAATATCTTGAAGCTAATACATTACATGGTATGGCCCAGTCAATCAGGAAGGACAGTCATAGCCTGTACAAAGGCTGAAGAGGAGAATTCAGCAGCCATTTTGTGGAGAATCTGGATAGTGATGGCTTAGCTGTGGAGATGGGGAAATTTAAAGCCATAAAACACTGAATGAGATGTAGATGGTGTGTGACAACACAACAGAAGAAGTCTTTGTTTTTTGAGCAAATGGAGGCTTTGAAATACTTTTGTTTTGTACAAATGGAATTTTCTGGGAAAATTTGGCAAATTTGAATTTTAAAATATTCACTCATCTCTGGTTAAAATGTAACCCCTTCATGACATGAAATTTAACCCCTCAGTGACAGCGACATTAAGAGAGCGGGGAGAGCGAGAAAGAAAGCTCCAACTGGCACAATGCAATTGTGATTATGCTGTGCCGATTGTCTTCATGGTGACCCCTGGCCAAAAGATAACCGCAAGGTCACCCAGGTACAGTGGTCTGTAAGCTCCTGCTCAGAACAGGAGTTGACTTGCCTCCTTATCTGATACACTGACCCAGTGCCCTGTAATGCCAAAGCATTGTTAAGTATTAGATCTGCGCTCAGGGCAGGGAAAGTCTACGTCCCATTTTAAGACAAGGTAAAAAAAATTTTTTTAGAAAATTGTAAAAATATATAAAAAAAATCACAAAATAAAGAATAAAATAAATAAACAACAAAAAACCTTAATCTGCTAAATACATGTAATTATGTAAAAACAAAAATAAAAAAGTGCACCTTTAGCAATACCATGTCCAGAACAACTTGACCTATAAAACTGTTCCATCAATTGGACACTTCAGTGAACACAGTTTAGAAAAAAAGTGGCAAAAACAAAGCTTTTGTTTTTATCATGCTGCTAAATAAAACTCAATCAAAAAGTCAAATGGAGATAAAAATGGTATAGCTGAAAACATTATCTTGTCCTGCAAAAAAACTTTTACCGCACTCCCACCTCCAAAAAAATTCCTGAACTGTTGGTTTTTGTTCATTCTGCCTCCCAAAAATCAGAATTGGAAGAGATCAAAAAAGTTATTTGACCTAAAATAAAGACATCAACGCATTTCACAAAAAACAAACCCTTACATGACTGTCAGGAGAAATATAGGGCAAATTAGATCTCTCAAAATGAGGATGCAAAAATTTTGTTTAGCAAAAAAGTCTTTTAGCGTGTAACAGCTGCCAAACCTAAAAAAAAATAAAAAATAAAACCGGCATCGCACTGACCCAAAGAATAAAGTAGTCTAATCACTTATACTGCACAATGAATGGTGTAAAAAGTAAATAAACCAATTCTTCACCTGCTGTTAATTTGTTCATTCTGCCTCCCAAAGATCATAGTAAAGCTTGGAGCACATTTGTCCTATGCTCTGTGCTGAGCGCTTGTGCTGGAGTTTCTGTGTAAATCTCTGAATTGCGTGATTCAGACAGAACCCTCGACAAAATATTCCCTCTGAGACAGATGGAGGCACTGTGGACACTGGCCTGTGATTCGGTGGTGCCTGTCTTTTTAGGCGTTCATAACAGCACAGTCGGCCATAGTTTAGTGAACTTCTTAAAAGGACACTGCTAAGCAGTGGCCAGACGGCGTCCAGAGCAATTCTGCTGCCGCATTATAGTGAATGGATCCCTCGAGGTTTCATCTGAATCATGTCTTTCGGAGATTTAGATGGAAACCCCAATATAAGTGCTCAGCATGGAGCACAGGATAATTGTGATCCAAAATGTTATGTAAAATGTTCACAATATAAGCTTTAACTCGGTCCACTAAAAAGCAAGTCACCACTCAGGTCCATCATCTATTTTTGGAAATATAGTGGACTTACACGTTGCTGGTAGCACAGAGGCTCTGGAGAAGCAAAATGGATCCTTGCCCCCCAAAAGAAATCCAGCGCTCCAAAATCCAAATGCCTCCCTTGCTTCTGAGCACCATAGTATGTCTAAACCGCGGTAGCATCCATGTTTTGCATTTCTGTAGTGATGAGATCCCGCACGAGCTGGGCACAATGTATGGGTACTACAACATATAGGCACTATAATGGCAGTTTGCAATTATCACTCACAGCAATGTTCACTGCTGCTTGTTTCTGGCAAATACCCATGGAGTCAAAAATCGTCACTACAACTGTAGATAAATTCCCAAAGTCGTATAATTTCCAAAATAGCATCACTTGAGGGGGGCTTCTCTTCTGGCAATTAGGGGCTCTGTATATGGAGTACGCAAACTGTTCTATGATATTTTGTTCTCCAAGAATCAAATAGTGCTCCATCCTTCCGAAATCTTGCCGTGTGGGTAAACCATACCATACAGCCACATGTAGGGTATAGCAACATTCCGCAGAAATTGTGACACAAATTGTGATGGTATTTTTACGCATTTCCCTATGTGACAATGTAAAATCTGGGGTTAAAATAATTTTTTTTTTGTCTTTTAAAAATGTAATTACATTTTCTTCCCTGCCCAATGGTATAAAATTCTGTGACACACCTGTGCTGTCAATATGATCACTGCACCTCTAGATGAATTCAATGAAATGTGTAGTTTTGTAAAATGAGGTCACTTATGGGGGTTCTACTATTCTGGCACTTTAGGGGTTCTGCCAATGTGACATGGCACCCGAAAATCATTCCAGCAAAATGTGCACTACTCTATGGCGCGCCTTCCCTTATGAGCTTTACACTGTGCGTGAAAAGTGGTTTTCAACCACTTATGAGGTATTGTGGAACATATTTTGTTTTCCATTTTTTTTTCCTATAAATCCCTTTTGATAATTGAAAGCTTGAGGCAAAAGTAACTTTTTAATAGGAACAAATGGTAATTTTCCATTGACTCAGCCCAATGTTATACAATTCTGTGAATCACTTGAAGGTTAAAAAGGCTCTCTACACCCCTAGATGAATTCCGCAAGAGGTCTGGTTTCCAAAATGGGGTCATTTATCTGTGTATCTGCTGTTCTGGCATGTCAGGAGTAGAGTTGAGCGACCTTGACCTTTTTAGAGTCGAGCCGGGTTTCGCGAAACCCGACTATCTCAAAAGTCGGGTCGAGTGAAATCGGCCGATTATGACGTAAAGTCGGGATCGACCGAAACACGAAACCCAATGCAAGTCAATGGGGCAGCATAGTCGGCAGTGAGTGGGGGCCAGGAAAACACCTAGAGTGCCCATTTTAATGTCAAAACCATCCATTCTTCTTAATGAAGCTTGTCAAGCGTAATTTACCTTATAATAATTGGAAGGCATTTGAAATTGGGGGTCATTTGGCTAAAGTTGTGGGGGGTAGGGCTGGTTCAAGTAATTAGTGGGCCCAGGAAATCTGGACCACGTCACGGCAGTGGAGCAGGGAGAGGTAAGTATTTCAACTTTGCAAGTGCTGTGAACCTGAGCAAGCAGGGGGGGCCCACTCGTTGGCATTGGCACTGGCACAGGGCCCCTCGAAGTACAGCGGTGTGTTTGCACGGCGGGGGCGCCTCCCACCGGCAGCAACACTTTTGCGTACTATGAGAGGCCCTGTGCCAGTGACGTCGCCAACTAGTATTCCTCCCCCCACCTGATGAAGGAACCTGCACTTTCATCTGCACCTTCCTCTTTGTCCCCGTGTAAGGTGGTATGGTATGCGGGAAGAGCAACCTGACTTTCAGCAGGGTCACAATGTTGTTGTGTAGCGTGCACGGGGAATGTTGCGTTATGGGTCAATGTACCAGCAGACTCATCTATCACTGGCTGGGCAATGGGCAGGATGAGGAGGAAACACAGATATAGGCCCAAAGAATAAAGTTGGCTAAATGCAGTTCAAAATTGGTAACACAGGAATAACCAGGGGGCATTGCAGTGGAGGACAACTGGAATGAGAGGCTGACACAGAGAGTAGGCCCAAATCAGTAAGTAGTCGAAATGCAGTTCAAAATTGGCAACCGTAGTAAACAGGCGGCACAGCTTTGTTCAGTGGAGGAGAACAGCAAGGAGTGGCAGACACCGATAGTAGGCCCCAACCCAACTAGTAGGCCAAATGCAGTCTAACATTAACAACTACTTAACGAGCGCCTGAAAACGGAATTTCAGGACAGGAAACCAGGAGAACAGCAAGGAGCGGCAGACACTGTTAGTAGGCCCCAAACCAACTAGTACGCCAAATGCAGTTGTTCCATTTAACCACAATTTAACGAGAGCCTGAAGATAGAAGCTCAGGAAAGGCAACCTGGAGAACACCTTGGAGTGTAACACACCATCTCTCTCCACCCCATACCCATTTTGTAGGCCTAATGCAGTGTAGTTTTCTACAACTACTAAACGAGAGTCGGAAGACCGAAGCAATGGCAAGGAAACCTGGGGAACACCTTGGAGTGTAACACACCATCTCTCTCCACCCGATACCCATTTTGTAGGCCTAATGCAGTGTAGTTTTCTACAACTACTAAACGAGAGTCGGAAGACCGAAGCAATGGCAAGGAAACCTGGGGAACACCTTGGAGTGTAACACACCATCTCTCTCCACCCCATACCCAATTTGTAGGCCTAATGCAGCCTACTTTCCGACAACTACTAAACGAGAGCATGAAGATCGAAGCTCAGGAAAGGCAACCTGGGGAACATCTTGGAGTTTAACACACCCTCTCTCTACACCACGGAAGGGCTGATTCTTAGGAAGGAAGGCTGTCGGAAAGAAGCAGGGCACGTCCGAGGGTTATTATATTCTTATTAGGTATATACTCACCCTCGGACGCGCCCTGCTTCTTTATTTGTAATGAATGTTTATTTGCAATGTGGTTTTGACTTACTCTATTTTTTTGGTAAATAATGATTTTATTATTTTCATTGTTTTGCATCTTCTTGGCAATAATATAAAGAAGACGCGACAGGACAACACTCGGTGGATGCCATATCTGTGTTTAAAATTGAAAAAACCTTTCAGTTAACTACTTGCAGGAGAAAGTTATTGTAGCTGGTGGCCATTTTTAGTACTGTACCAGATTTTTGTTGTATGTGTTTGTTTTTAATGTTAAAATGTCTGCATTTGATATCTCTCCAGTATTTTCTTTTTTATAAGCAAAATACTTATTTTTATATTTTCTGATGTTGGTTCAAGGGGTACACGGGCAGCAGTAGACAGGTCAGTGGAGGCCTAGTGGAAGGAGGGACCGCAGACAGGCTTTGAAGGCCTAACATAATAAATTGGGCTGGCTGTAGGCAATTTAAAATTGGTTCCAGGGGAACACGGGCAGCAGTGGCCTGGTCAGTGTAGTAGTAGTGGAAAGAACGGGCCGCAGACAGGCTTCGAAGGCCTAACATAACAAAAATTGGGATGTAGGCAATTTACAATTGGTTCCAGGGGAACACGGACAGCAGTAGACAGGTCAGTGGAGGCCTAGTGGAAGGAGGGACCGCAGACAGGCTTCGAAGCCCTAACATAATAAATTGGGCTGGCTGTAGGCAATTTAAAATTGGTTCCAGGGGAACACGGGCAGCAGTAGACAGGTCAGTGGAGGCCTAGTGGAAGGAGGGACCGCAGACAGGCTTCGAAGCCCTAACATAATAAATTGGGCTGGCTGTAGGCAATTTAAAATTGGTTCCAGGGGAACACGGGCGGCAGTAGACAGGTCAGTGGAGGCCTAGTGGAAGGAGGGACCGCAGACAGGCTTCGAAGCCCTAACATAATAAATTGGGCTGCCTGTAGGCAATTTAAAATTGGTTCCAGGGGAACACGGGCGGCAGTAGACAGGTCAGTGGAGGCCTAGTGGAAGGAGGGACCGCAGACAGGCTTCGAAGCCCTAACATAATAAATTTGGCTGGCTGTAGGCAATTTAAAATTGGTTCCAGGGGAACACGAGCAGCAGTAGACAGGTCAGTGGAGGCCTAGTGGAGGGAGGGACCGCAGACAGGCTTCGAAGCCCTAACATAATAAATTGGGCTGGCTGTAGGCAATTTAAAATTGGTTCCAGGGGAACACGGGCAGCAGTAGACAGGTCAGTGGAGGCCTAGTGGAAGGAGGGACCGCAGACAGGCTTCGAAGCCCTAACATAATAAATTGGGCTGGCTGTAGGCAATTTAAAATTGGTTCCAGGGGAACACGGGCAGCAGTAGACAGGTCAGTGGAGGCCTAGTGGAAGGAGTGACCGCAGACAGGCTTCGAAGGCCTAACATAAGAAAAATGTCAATACAATGGTATTGACAGTGCCAGGCATTGAAGGATATCAGCGCATAGACTAAACATTGGTGGAGCTGTGAGAGAAAATTTTGCAAGTCGTAGAGCACTGTTTGACCTGGGGGGGGGGACTGTCTTGTGGCCGGCGGTACAGGCCCAGGGCCCCTCATATTACAACGGTGTGTCTGACGTTGGGTGCGCACCACCACCGCCAGACACTTTATTGTACTATGAGGGACCTAGTGGCAGTGCCGTCGACCAAAAGCGGGCACACCCACCTCTTCAGACAAACAGTACTCTCACGGGTGCTGGCGCCAAGTGGCGATGCCACGGCCCCGTGTGGGGACTTTGGCCATTTAGGGAGGTGTTAACATGTCGGATGCTGGACAATCAGGTGCTGCAAATTACGAGATTGGAAAAGTCGTTCAGAATAGTCCACAGGCAAGACCTTTACATAGGAAAGCTAGGTGTCAGCCGGGCAAGGTGGGGCAAAAGATTTCGAAATCCAGTTGTGGTTCATTTTAATGAAGGTTAGATCATCTACATTTTGGGTAGCCAGACGAGTCCTTTTTTCTGTTAGTATTGAACCTGCAGCACTGAATACTCTTTCTGATAGGACACTAGCTGCCAGGCAAGCAAGCTCCTGCAATGCATATTCTGCCAATTCTGGCCAGGTGCCTAATTTTGATGCCCAGTAATCAAATGGGAATGACGGTTGAGGGAGAACGTCGATAAGGGATGAAAAATAGTTAGTAACCATACTGGACAAATGTTGTCTCCTGTCACTTTGAATTGATGCTGCAGTACCTGTCCTGTCTGCGGTCATAGCAAAATCACTCCACAACCTGGTCAGAAAACCCCTCTGGCCAACGCCACTTCTGATTTCTGCCCCTCTAACACCTCTGGTATGCTGGCCCCTGCAGCTCGTGTTAGAATGATCACGGGCGCTGTGTGCAGGGAATGCCAGAAGCAAACGGTCAATAAGAGTTGATTGTTTGGTTGCTAATATTAGTTCCAAGTTCTCATGTGGCATTATATTTTGCAATTTGCCTTTTATAGCGAGGATCAAGGAGGCAGGCCAACCAGTAATCGTCATCGTTCATCATTTTTGTTATGCGTGTGTCCCTTTTGAGGATACGTAAGGCATAATCCGCCATGTGGCCCAAAGTTCCAGTTCTCAAATCTGTGGTTGTGCTTGGTTGAGGGGCAGTTTCAGGCAAATCCACGTCACTTGTGTCCCTCCAAAAACCAGAACCCGGCCTTGCCGCGCCAACAATTTCCACTGGCCCCGGAAAAGCTTCCTCATTAAAAATATAATCATCCCCATCATCCTCCTCGTCCTCCTCCTCCTGTTCGCCCGCTACCTCGTCCTGTACACTACCCTGGCCAGACAATGGCTGACTGTCATCAAGGCTTTCCTCTTCCTCAGCTGCAGACGCCTGATCCTTTATGTGCGTCAAACTTTGCATCAGCAGACGCATTAGGGGGATGCTCATGCTTATTATGGCGTTGTCTGCACTAACCAGCCGTGTGCATTCCTCAAAACACTGAAGGACTTGACACATGTCTTGAATCTTCGACCACTGCACACCTGACAACTCCATGTCTGCCATCCTACTGCCTGCTCGTGTATGTGTATCCTCCCACAAAAACATAACAGCCCGCCTCTGTTCACACAGTCTCTGAAGCATGTGCAGTGTTGAGTTCCACCCTGTTGCAACGTCTATGATTAGGCGATGCTGGGGAAGGTTCAAAGAACGCTGATAGGTCTGCATACGGCTGGAGTGTACGGGCGAACGGCGGATATGTGAGCAAAGTCCACGCACTTTGAGGAGCAGGTCGGATAACCCCGGATAACTTTTCAGGAAGCACTGCACCACCAGGTTTAAGGTGTGAGCCAGGCAAGGAATGTGTTTCAGTTGGGAAAGGGAGATGGCAGCCATGAAATTCCTTCCGTTATCACTCACTACCTTGCCTGCCTCAAGATCTACAGTGCCCAGCCACGACTGCGTTTCTTTCTGCAAGAACTCGGACAGAACTTCAGCGGTGTGTCTGTTGTCGCCCAAACACTTCATAACCAATACAGCCTGCTGACGTTTGCCAGTAGCTGCCCCATAATGGGAGACCTGGTGTGCAACAGTGGCAGCTGCGGATGGAGTGGTTGTGCGACTGCGGTCTGTGGACGAGGTCTCGCTTCTGCAGGAGGACGAAGAGGAGGAGGAGGGGGTGCGAACGGCTACAGCCAACTGTTTCCTAGACCATGGGCTAGGCAGAACTGTCCCAAACTTGCTGTCCCCTGTGGACCCTGCATCCACCACATTTACCCAGTGTGCCGTGATGGACACGTAACGTCCCTGGCCATGCCTACTGGTCCATGCATCTATTGTCAGGTGCACCTTTGTGCTCACAGATTGCCTGAGTGCATGGACGATGCGCTCTTTAACATGCTGGTGGAGGGCTGGGATGGCTTTTCTGGAAAAAAAGTGTCGACTGGGTAGCTCGTAGCGTGGTACAGCGTAGTCCATCAGGGCTTTGAAAGCTTCGCTTTCAACTAACCGGTAGGGCATCATCTCTAACGAGATTAGTCTAGCTATGTGGGCGTTCAAACCCTGTGTACGCGGATGCGAGGCTAAGTACTTCCTTTTTCTAACCTTAGTCTCATGTAGGGTGAGCTGGACTGGAGAGCTGGAGATCGTGGAACTAGCGGGGGTGCCGGTGGACATGGCAGACTGAGAGACGGTGGGAGATGGTATTGTTGCCGCCGGTGCCCTAGATGCAGTGTTTCCTACTACGAAACTGGTGATTCCCTGACCCTGACTGCTTTGGCCTGGCAAAGAAACCTGCACAGATACTGCAGGTGGTGCAGAAAATGGTGGCCCTACACTGCCGGAAGGGATGTTGCGTTGATGACTAGCTTCATTGGCCGAGGGTGCTACAACCTTAAGGGACGTTTGGTAGTTAGTCCAAGCTTGCAAATGCATGGTGGTTAAATGTCTATGCATGCAACTTGTATTGAGACTTTTCAGATTCTGCCCTCTGCTTAAGGTAGTTGAACATTTTTGACAGATGACTTTGCGCTGATCAATTGGATGTTGTTTAAAAAAAATGCCAGACTGCACTCTTTCTAGCATCGGATACCTTTTCAGGCATTGCAGACTGAGCTTTAACCGGATGGCCACGCTGTCCTCCAACAGGTTTTGACTTTGCCACGCGTTTTGGGCAAGTTACGGGCCCGGCAGATGGAACCTGTTGCGATGTTGATGCCTGCTGCGGCCCCTCCTCCTCCGCTTCAGAACTGCTGCCACCTGCACCCTGTTCCCCCAATGGCTGCCAATCGGGGTCAAGAACTGGGTCATCTATTACCTCTTCTTGTAGCTCGTGTGCAACTTCGTCTGTGTCACCGTGTCGGTCGGTGGTATTGCGTTCATGATGGGGCAACATAGTCTCATCAGGGTCTGATTCTTGATTAGCACCCTGCGAGGGCAATGTTGTGGTCTGAGTCAAAGGACCAGCATAGTAGTCTGGCTGTGGCTGTGCATCAGTGCACTCCATGTCAGATTCAACTTGTAATGGGCATGGACTGTTAACTGCTTCACTTTCTAAGCCAGGGACGGTATGTGTAAAGAGCTCCATGGAGTAACCCGTTGTGTCGCCTGCTGCATTCTTCTCTGCTGTTGTTTTTGCTGAAGAGGACAAGGAAGCGACTTGTCCCTGACTGTGAACATCCACTAACGACGCGCTGCTTTTACTTTTACCAGTTTCACGAGAGGAGGCAAAAGAGCTAGAGGCTGAGTCAGCAAGATAAGCCAAAACTTGCTCTTGCTGCTCCGGCTTTAAAAGCGGTTTTCCTACTCCCAGAAAAGGGAGCGTTCGAGGCCTTGTGTAGCCAGACGACGAACCTGGCTCCACAGCTCCAGACTTAGGTGCAATATTTTTTTTCCCACGACCACCTGATGCTCCACCACTACCACTACCCTCATTACCAGCTGACAATGAACGCCCCCGGCCACGACCTCTTCCACCAGACTTCCTCATTGTTTTAAAAACGTTACCAAACTAACGGTATTTGTTGCTGTCACACAACTTACACGGTGAGCTATAACTTCAGTATGATTTAGCTACCCCTTTACAGGTGGGTGAGACCACAACGAAAATCAGGCACAATGTTACACACTCTGTTGTTGGTGGCAACAAATGAGAGAGATGCCACACACGCAGGACTGTCACTGAAGCGCAAATGTAAATATTAATCTCCCACTGATTTGTTTTTTTTTTTTTTTAAAAGGGAGACTTTAGAAAAAAAAAAATAATAAAAAAAAAAGATTTTTTAAGGAAAAAGGCTTTGTAGGGCCCACTGAGTGAGAGACGACGCACACAGGAGTCAGGAGTGGCACACAAGCCCAGAGGCCAATATTTATCTCCCACTGATTGATTTAGTGATTTTTTTCAGGTAGATTTTGGAACCCAAATCAAGCAAAAAAATTAATAGGCTTTCTATGGCCCACAATTGGAGAGAGAGAGATGGCACACCCAGGAGTCAAGACTGGCACACAAGCAGAAAGGGCAATATTAATCTCCCACTGATTTGATTTTTTTTTTTTTCAGGGAGACTTTAGAAAAAAAAAATACAAAAAAAATGATTTTTTCAGGAATAATTTAGAAACCAAATAAAACAAAAAATAGGCTTTCTAGGGCCCACTGAGTGAGAGATGACGCACACAGGAGTCAGGAGTGGCACACAAGCCCAGAGGCCAATATTTATCTCCCACTGATTGATTTATTGATTTTTTTCAGGTAGAATTTAGAACCCAAATCAACCCAAAAAATAAATAGGCTTTCTATGGCCCACTATTTGTGAGAGAGATGGCACGCTCAGGACTGGCACACAAGCCCAGAGGCCAATATTAATCTCCCACTTTTTTTTTTTCCCAGGGAAAATTTATAAACCCAATAAAAAAAATAATAAATAGGCTTTCTATGGCCTACTATCTGAGAGAGAGAGATAGCACGCTTAGGACTGGCACACAAGCCCAAAGGCCAATATTAATCTCCCACTGATTGATTTATTGATTTTTTCAGGTAGAATTTAGAACCCAAATCAAGCAAAAAAATTAATAGGCTTTCTATGGCCCACTGAGTGAGTGATGGCACACACAGGAGTCAGGAGTGGCACACAAGCCCTGAGGCCAATATTTTTCTCCCACTGATTGATGTTGTGATTTTTTCAGGTAGATTTTGGAACCCAAATCAAGCAAAAAAATAAATAGGCTTTCTATGGCCCACTGAGTGAGAGATGACACAGACAGGGATGGCACTCTAGCAGAAATGCCAATCTTAATCTCCCACAAAAAAAAAAAAAAAAAAAAAAGGAACTGTCCTTCAATTACTATCTCCCTGCAGTAATCTCAGCCAGGTATGGCAGGCAGCAATAAGGAGTGGACTGATGCACAAATTAAATAAAAAGTGTGGACAAACAAACAAGATAGCTGTGCAGAAAGGAAGGAACAAGAGTATTTGTGCTTTGAAAAAAGCAGTTGGTTTGCACAGCGGCGTACACACAGCAATGCAGCTATTAGGGAGCCTTCTAGGGCAGCCCAATGAGCTACAGCGCTGAGGGGGAAAAAAAAAAATGTAGCTTCCACTGTCCCTGCACACCGAAGGTGGTGTTGGGCAGTGGAAATCGCTACAGCACAAGCGGTTTGGTGGTTAATGGACCCTGCCTAACACTATCCCTGCTTCTGACGAAGCGGCAGCAACCTCTCCCTAAGCTCAGATCAGCAGCAGTAACATGGCGGTCGGCGGGAACGCCCCTTTATAGCCCCTGTGACGCCGCTGACAGCAAGCCAATCACTGCAATGCCCTTCTCTAAGATGGTGGGGACCAGGACCTATGTCATCACGCTGCCCACACTCTGCGTTTACCTTCATTGGCTGAGAAATGGCGCTTTTCGCGTAATTGAAACGCGACTTTGGCGCGAAAGTCGTGTACCGCATGGCCGACCCCGCACAGGGGTCGGATCGGGTTTCATGAAACCCGACTTTGCCAAAAGTCGGCGACTTTTGAAAATGAACGACCCGTTTCGCTCAACCCTAGTCAGGAGCTCTTCAAATGTGACATGGCATCTGTAATCTGTTCCAGCCAAAATTGAGCTCCAGAATTCAATTGACACTCCTTCCCTTCCGAGCCCTTCTGTGTGCCCAAACAGTAGTTTTCCTCCACATATGGGGTCACTTGAGGAGGTTTTCACTCTTTAAGCACTTCAGGGGCTCTGCAAATGTCACATTACGTGTGCGATCTTTTCAACCCAATTTTGTGCTGCAAAGGTCAAAAGGCCCTGCTTCCCTTCCGAGACCTGCCATGCACCCAAACAGTTGTTTTCCACCACATATGGGACATCGGCATTCTCAGGAGAAAATGAAAAAAATTGTTGTGCAATTTCTCCTGTTATCCTTGTAAAATGCTATATTTGGGGCTAAATGAACATTTTTGTGGGAAAAATTAAAATGTTAATTATTTCCTTCCACATTTCTTTAATTCCTGTGAAGCACCTAAAGGGTTAATAAACCTTTTTGAATGTGATTTTTAAACACTTTGGAGTTTGCGGTTTTAAAAATGGTGTCACTTTTGGGTATTTTCTGTCATATAGGCCATTCAGTCACTTCAAATGTGATGTAGTCCCTTGAAAATTTTTTTTTTATTTATTTTTTTTTATAAATTTTGTTCGAAAAATTAAATTAAAACGTTTACCCCTTCTAACTTCCCAAGAAAATTGTTTTTAAAAAATGTATGCTGATGTAAAGCAGACATATAGGAAATATTATTTATAAATTATTTTGCACAGCATGATTAACTGGTTTAGAGATGTAAAAATCAAAAATTTAGAAAATTGCGAAATCTTTTAAATTGTTTCCAAATTTCTGTTATATTTTTTTTTACAAATAAATGCAGTTTCAACCTAAATTTACCACGAAGATAAAGTACAATGTGTCATGAAAAAAACAGAATTGCTCATATTCATTTGAAGCGTTCCAGAGTTACTATAGGGAAAAAAAATGTCAATGTTCAGAATTCTAAAAATTGGCCTGGTCAGGAAGGTGAAAATAGGCTTTGGCGGGAAGAGGTTACAGCCAGACGGTGTGGATAGGATCTTGTAAGACTTGGAATAGTTCCCGATCAAACAAATAGTTTGGATAAACCTATAGGTATCACTAGTATGCATTCCGGGACGGTGATCACTCAACTGCTAAATTTTTGGACCAATTAGTCTGTATCTAATGTCTTGTCTGTATGTGTCCTTGAAGTTGACCATAGCCATCACACTAACCTTTTGTGTCTCTATTTACAGGCCGTAAGTGCTTTGGCTGACGTGGCCTGCAAATGTCATGGAGTCTCTGGTTCTTGCAGTCTTAAGACTTGTTGGCTCCAACTAGCTGACTTCCGGAAAGTGGGAGACCTACTAAAGGAGAAGTATGACAGTGCCGCAGCCATGAAACTCAACAGTCGCGGCAAACTGGTGCAAGTCAACAACAAGTTCAACGTTCCAACGACGAGCGATCTGGTTTACATCGATCCAAGTCCGGATTATTGTGTACGCAATGAAAGCACCGGGTCTTTGGGTACCCAAGGAAGGCTGTGCAATAAAACGTCAGAGGGCATGGACGGCTGCGAGCTCATGTGCTGCGGTAGAGGGTACGACCAGTTCAAAACCGTACAGACTGAGCGATGTCACTGCAAGTTTCACTGGTGCTGTTACGTCAAATGCAAGAAATGTACCGAGATTGTCGACCAGTTTGTATGCAAGTAAGGGGCAAAAGGAAATGACTATGGACAATATCGAATATCTGCTTTAATTTATAGAGGTCACTTACGAGTTGCAAACAGAAAGCAACTGGATCTAATTTTTCTTCATATCACACAGCCTCTCCTTGGAAAAGAACAAGTAATAGAAAAAAAAAAAATTTGAACTGAAAAATATTTATTGACAAAAATTAAAGACTTTTTTTTTTCTCAAAAAAAAAAAAAGTATATAATTAGATAAACTAAGACTGAAGCGCTCTGGATTTAGAACATGTATAGTAGGTTTATATGGATGAGAGGGAAGCAGACGGATGAAGACAAGTTGTTGTTTTTTTTTTTTGTTTTTTTGTTTTTTTTTATATATGAAATAGAAAAAAGCTGTGTTTTAATGGTTTATGGAGAATTCACTCCAAAAAGTTTCACAGTTCGGCAGTTCAGATGCAGAGATATTATTTTTGTTTTCTGACATTTTTTTATTTTTTTATATTGGGAACTACTACTTGTTGTGTGATACCTCTGGAGATGTTGGGATTGCACTTTGTATTCTGCATAAATTCTTTTCTATGTTTCAGATATTCATCATACACATTACCGATTTTTAATTCATATTGACGTATTCATCCTGTTCATTTTTACTTTCATAGTTCTAAGCCTAGAATGGTTAAAAGAGAAAAAATTGTGAAAAAATTAATTTTTTGTTTTGTTTTTTTGTTTTGTAATTTAACTTTTTGGACCTGTTTTTTTTTTTTTTTTTTTTTTCAATTTCCCCATCACATTGACCCTGATATAAAAAGAAATACATTTTTATATCTCATTCTGTATTTAGCCATTTTAAAATTCTTCAGTGAGGAAAGTCATTGTATGCAGTTTTTTAATAAGTCATACTTTTTTTTACATACTATTAATCCTATACACTAAACTTTTTACATGCAATATGGTTACATTTATGGGAAATTGTGGTCTGCTGTTTTCTATTTCAAAGCTTTTGTGACTATATGTATATATAACCCTAAATACTGCCAGTAATTAAATGTACGTATTTATTTACACATTTACCTAGGCAACGTTTCTTTTTTTTTTTTTTTATTTCAAATCGATAGTTTGGGGATTTTTATTTTTAAAGGGGTAAAAAAAATATGCCCTTTTCGACATGTTGTATGGATACATTTTGCAGAATCTTAACACTTTTGGTGTCCGGTTTCATGGGGGTCTCGTATAGTTAAAAGGACATATTTGATAAATGCTTCATGGGAATAAGGTATAGGGGAAAGCGAATAAAAGGGGTGGGTTTCACCAAGTATAGTGCACTTGAAACCATTTTTTTTTTCCTCCCAAATTCCTTTTGGCAGGGCATTACATACCAATATGAATTTTCTTAATTTAAAAGCCCTTTAAATATCCTTTAAAATAAGTTTTAAAAACTTTCAAAGAAACTTTTTACAAAAGCAGCAGCAATATTTTTTTATTCCTCTCGAAAAGTTATGACTTTTATAATTCATGAGTATTTCACATTTCCATGTTGTATTGTAAAAAATTTTTTATTTTTGTCTCCATTTACACCATTTTTTTTTTTTTTTTTTTTCACTACGGTTGAAAATGTTTTAATTTATTACCCATGCTTACCATAATATCTGTAGAAAACTACAACACCATTAAATTTCACTAAGCACTAATGAAATCATGGTTTGGATTTATTATGAAAAAAAAAAAAAATCCTATTTTTATATATATTTTGACTGCAAATTTTTTTTATTTTTTTACCCGTCCAGGCTATTGATTCAGAATTATTTAATGTAAAATATTTACTTATCCTTGAGAAATGTAAATTCTTTTTTTCTTCTTCCGCCTGTATATTGTACATGTAATGTACATATTTTGCAGCCCTATATGATTTGTATATTTCTCTGGTTCAAAAAAAAAAAAAAAAATCAACAAAAAGAACATGGCAATTGATACCATGAAAAGACACAAAATAAAAAATAATTTGTATTTTAAAGTGGCTTGATTTTAAGCATTTAACACAGAAATTCCAATTTTTTTTTTTTTCTGTAGGAAAAAAAAATGCTACATAAGTCTTTCTGCAACTGAAGCAAATCTAACATTCTGGCTTCACCAAGTTTAGGAAGAAAGGTCAAGGAACCATTATTATTTCAGATGTACATAATTAAAATGTTTGTATATGAAGTTTTGGCTGCAGTTGGGGGAACACACATCCCTGAAAGAGGATTATAGCTGCTGGTGTAATCGAAAACGTTTGGCTATAAAGAACTTTTAGAATAAAAAATTATAGGTTGAGTGATTTTTAAGTCCCTTTTTTTAGGAATATTTCCTTGTAAATTTTTTTTTTTAATAACTTCTACATTTAAATAGTTTATTTACACTGTAAATGTCTAAGTTTATTGTGGCCACAAATCTGTGATAAAGAAATTATTTTATGCTTTGCATTTTATTCCTTTTGTCTTCTGTGTTTGCGATTAAATTTGCAACTACGACACCTTACCTTTTGGGAATGTGCCCGGAAAGTACTAACAAATGGATATAACTTTGACCATAATTATAGTCTTCGTCCAAAACATTAGCCCAGTGATGTCTTTGTTAAATAGAATATTTCTCTCCAGTTTTGGGGTTTTTCCTTTTTTTTGGGGGGGTATTGTTCAGTAGAAAAAAAAATAAAATATACATATCAGTTACGTCCATATCTATTTGGACAGAGACAACATTTTTCTAATTTTGGTTATGGACATTACCACAATGAATTTTAAGCAAAACAATTCAGATGCAGATGAAGTTCAGACTTTCAGCTTTCATTTGAGGGTATCCACATTAAAATTGGATGAAGGGTTTAGGAGTTTCAGCTCCTTAACATGTGCCACCCTGTTTTTAAAGGGACCAAAAGTAATTGGACAGATTAAATAATTTTAAATAAAATGTTCATTTCTAGTACTTGCTCGGTTGAAAACCCGTTGTTGGCGATGACTGCCTGAAGTCTTGAACTCATGGACATCACCAGACGCTGTGTTTCCTCCTTTTTGATGCTCTGCCAGGCCTTCACTGCGGTGGTTTTCAGTTGCTGTTTGTTTGTGGGCCTTTCTGTCTGAAGTTTAGTCTTTAACAAGTGAAATGCTGCTCAATTGGGTTGAGATCAGGTGACTGACTTGGCCATTCAAGAATATTCCACTTCTTTGCTTTAGTAAACTCCTGGGTGGCTTTGGCTTTATGTTTTGGGTCATTGTCCATCTGTAGTATGAAATGACGACCAATGAGTTTGGCTGCATTTGGCTGGATCTGAGCACACAGTATGTCTCTGAATACCTCAGAATTCATTCGGCTCCTTCTGTCCTGTGTCACATCATCCATAAACACTAGTGACACAGTGCCACTGGCAGCCATGCATGCCCAAGCCATCACACTGCTTCCGCCGTGTTTTCCAGATGATGTGGTATGCTTTGGATCATGAGCTGTACCTCGCCTTCACCATACTTTTCTCTTTCCATCATTCTGGTACAGGTTGATCTTGGTTTCATCTGTCCAAAGAATGTTCCTCCAGAACTGTGCTGGCTTTTTTAGATGTTTTTTAGCAAAGTCCAGTCTAGCATTTTTATTCTTGATGCTTATGAGTGGCTTGCACCGTGCAGTGAACCCTCTGTATTTACTTTCATGCAGTGAAATCAACACCTCAAATCAACTCCAGGCCTTTTATCTGCTTAATTGAGAATGACATAACGAAGAGATTGCCCACACCTGTCCATGAAATAGCCTTGGAGTCAATTGTCCAATTACTTTTGGTACCTTTTAAAAACAGGGTGGCACATGTTAAGGAGCTGAAACTCCTAAACCCTTCATCCAATTTTAATGTGGATACCCTCAAATGAAAGCTGAAAGTCTGAACTTCAACTGCATCTGAAATGTTTTGTTTAAAATTCATTGTGGTAATGTCTATAACCAAAATTAGAAAAATGTTGTCTCTGTTCATATATATAAAAATATATGGACTTAACTGTATGTATATATTTATTTATTTTGTGGGGGAGGGTTTCTGACAAAGAAATGGTCAAAATTAAAAAAAAAAAAAAAAAAAAAAAACAGTAAAACCCAGTGCTTTCATTCCTCAAATAATGCAAAGTTAAACAAGTTCATAATCATTTAGAAACAACAATACTAATGTTTTAACTCGGGAAGAGTTCAGAAATCAATATTTTGTGGCATAACCATGATTTGTAATCACAGCTTTCATGCGTCTTGGCATGCTTTCCACCAGTCTTTCACACTGCTTCTGGCGCAAAAATGTAAGCAGTTCTTCTTTGTTTGGCTTGTGACTATCCGTCATCCTCTTGATTACATTACAGAGGTTTTCAATGGGATTCAGGTCTGGAGATTGGGCTGCCCATGACAGGGTTTTGATGTGGTGGTCTATTAAGGCTTCTTTATCTGCCTTATGGAACTACTGTGAACACAGACACTGACAAGCTTTTACTGCTCTGCAAGTTGCCTTTCTAGTGCTGTCATCTGTTTTGAGGGGTCAGAACAACTGACAGACAACTTTTACGATGATTCCCGAATTAGTCAGTTGGTCGCATATCAATAGTCTATGAGCTCATATTCCAAATGCATTTACAAGTCCCAGCTGTAAAAAGAGATCTTCCTGAGTACGGAATGACCTGATGATGCAATGTTGTTCAGTCGGTTATTTGCGGTCTGATTATACTAGACAATGTCTGATCACCTGGAAACTTCTGCCTCATCTTTAAGAGATATTACCAGCCCAGATATTTTGGCGTATTCTCATGCCATAAATGTCCTGTGTCCAAGTCATGTATGGAGGTAATCGTGATGTGCAGGCTGCACTCACGGGAAGGATGAGATTCGGAGAGTATGAACAAGAGGTTTTATTCAACCAACTCGTTTTGACACTGCACCTTTCCTAAGGTAAAAAAATAAACAAATAAGCAACACTTGTTTTTATTTTTACCATGAGAAAGGCGCCGAAACGCAATGGTTGAATAAGAAACTACGGTGGACCAGAGTTCCACAACTATATTCACTCATCTCTAGCTACTGCATTAAGAGCTGAAAAGAAAAGCAATAACTACACATGCTTTTATCAATTTCTCTAACTTCCATCGAGCAAAGAAGATTGACACTGGCATTCATGGTTACTTGATCAGAAATGACCGGGTAGGAAAACTTATTTTCTCGATGAAGATGATAGAAGTCTTACTTTTAGAACAAGTCGGTCATTTACGACGGAACCTGTAGATATGACAAAAAATGTTTTTACAAGAAGAATTGCCATTTAAATAGACAGGAACTGAGATTACATATAGTTAAAAAAATGTGGTCTTCCTAAAAATCTGTCATTTCAAGGATTTAATGTGTTCAAAACTAATAATTGATGTAAAAATTACAGGCCCGCAAGGATTAATGCATGATGAAACTATTCAATAAATATAAGGAAAAGCTTTAATGAGGCATGTGCTGCCCCTTCCAGCCTGGAAATAGGCACAACATAGCGTATTCGGGTCCGGTGGTGTTCCCTCAATTTTATACGGGTAGACTCTGCCCTTACTTTTTATCCTTTTGGAAACCTGGTTTCTTTATTTTGCTTCCATGTTTTGTTTTTCTTGCCATTTAACAGCCGTAACGTTACGACTTTTCTGCCAGCTTGTAGTTTGTGTTATGTTTTTCTTCTGGAGAGAGACAATTTGTGTACTTTCCCCCACAGAGCATTGCCAATAAGATTCCATACATGGATGGCCTATTTGAGGGATCATTCAGATGAGTATAATCGGACTTAGTACTTGCAAAGCACATAGACCCATTGTAGCCAGTGTGCCACTGCACATGGCCAATATTCTACATGGACCAATGGCCTTCAGAAACATTGCAGTTTTATGGACTAGAATAATGCATGCAGTGTAATGGCAGCTCTGGCCCTGGTCTGTAATGTGGGCAAGCAGACTGAGTTAGTCACGTCCACAATTTTTGGATGCAACTGTCTCATTTTTTTTCAATAGGACCTTTTGAACCTTGCCTAAGGAGAATCTGTTTCCCTGTCAAAGCTTCTTAACGATGCAAAGCCTGTGGAAAAGAGGAGTCTTTATAGGAAAGTTGAGAAATCCGACTCGAATGTCCATGAAAGGTAAACTTGAAGACCTTGTTATGAAATAACCTCCATGTAGCATCTTTTCCACACGCCTAAATTTTCTGCATCTACTTTCCATACTGCTTCAACCATTTTTGCTTCACCTTTTGATGTCAGTCCTTCTTCCTGGCTGACAAATTTTCACCTATTTGACCCGTCCTGTGTTACCAACTACTGATGGCTAATAGAGTACACCAAGAATATATTTTTCAGCTTACGCTCTTGTGGACTCACAATCTGGTTGCTGCAAGTTACAGAAATTCCCTTACTAAAGTCTAATAAGTTCCTGTAAATGTGACTGCAACTACTGATTCCTTTAGATCTCCACAGTGTTTGACACCTTCGGTGACCAACTCTACGCTACTGATCTTAGTGATGAGGCACTCTCGTCTTTCTACCTCTTTGATTTCTGGTTTAGTTATTAGCTGACTTTTTTTTACTCCTCTTCCCCTTCGTGCTGGGATTATTCTGTGTTTAGTCCCACGTCCGCTCCTCTTTTCGGTTTTCACAGCTTCTATTGGACAAATAATCGGCAGTGGATTTGGCTTTCAGTACATCTGGATGCTTATGACGCTATCTAGCACTATATTCTATATGCTGTCTAAGATGACACCCTCCAAAATCTGTACTTCTTACTCTAGTAGGAAAACTTTTCTTGCGCTGTTTCCTTTTTCTAGAATGAGCTACCCTAAACAATTACATTAATGAGGTTATCTGTAAATTGTCTCTTCAGAGAGGAAGAGGACTAGAACTCTAGTGCCACCTATTAATGAGGTTATCTAGGACAAAGATATTGATAGCTTATCTTTAGGAATGGTCATCAATAACAGATGGCAGAAGGTTCGATGCCTGGTACCTCACGACTCGGCTGAAATTTGGAGCCGTGTTAGAGAGTTGGAACCATTTTATAGGCCTTGAATGACACACCTTTCAATTTTGGGTATTGCAGCTCGGCTCCTATTGAAGCGAATGTCCGCTTCACTGCAGTGGTGGAGTCCTGGGTGTTGTGTTAATATCTTCAGGCTGGACAATGTATTTAATTCTCAACATCCAGAGTTTTAATGGTGTTATCCAGGACTATATTAGTTTTTTGGTTCATATCAAATACCTGCCTGTTCTATCCGCACCGGCTTTGAGACTGACTGCTATTGCCGACATTTCTGCTGCTCCAGATCAACTCTTCCTCTTCCTGACTGCCACCGTCATCTTGATTAACAACCGACTTCCTGCAGTCAGGCAATGGGAAGCCCTCTCTCAATCATCATGACATCGGCAGTCACGGCTGATCAAAAGAGCAGAGCGGCTGTCAGTGGAAGCAGCAGGTGTGTTCTGTGACTTCTGTGTGCTGGGCACAAAAGGCAGGCGGTTAGTAACTATATGACTGTTAGTTCTTCTTAAGCCCATAGTAGCAAAATTAGTATAGTCCTGGATAATCCCTTGAAACGTGCCCTAGAAAAAGCACATCCAGACTCATCTAAAATTGAGTCTTGGCCATCTATCACCATTATCTCTTCGAATCTCATCTTTGGCATACTGATGAGCGTCTCATGCAGCTTTTCGTCTACTAACTTATTTTATTTCTACTAAAAGATAGCTGGGTCATGATACAAAATGAGCACTTTTAGCTCCTGTTTTTCTCATGGTATAACTCTTGGGAGCAGGAGCTTCATTTCTCTCCTTTAAATAAAACAATTATTTCCTTAGTCTGTAATGTCTGATTTTGCTCTCGCACCCTCTAAAATGTAAAACACTAAGGAATATGAAGGAGCTTTACAAAAATTATGATTATTGCTCTCAAAATGCAGAAGCTGTTACTTTTAAAAGCTGGAATAATTATTGTTGCGTCATTACAGTGGTTGTTGTCTAGGTATTGCTGTTACGTACTTGATATGGTGCCTTCTGCTATTCTTTTGATTCCTTCTAGGAAAGTCTAATGGGTCCAGAGGAAGACACTTCTGGTCTACAGAGAACAGATCTGCACAATTGTAGGAATCTCTTCCCAGGCCAGGTAGTAGATGTTTGGAGAGATGGGATTGAGTTTCTGTGCACGTGTGGCCACCAGCTCTGGGCACATTGGCTGGATGTTCTGAGAGGTAATCAATACAACACAGTAAGAGCACCACACAAATAATGTAATAGTAATATCTAGACAATGGATAATTCCAATTTGGAATAACAATTCCATATTGTTACATTTTGTATGATCTAAGAGAAAATTAACCCTTATTTACGTGTTCTGTTAGGAGCCTTCATCAGGTCTTTTTTGACCACACTAGAGGATGCAACACTGTTCCTGCTGGCAGAGAGATGGAACCCTAACGCAAACCATTGTATATCAGTTCGCTAAATTGGTCAACGTTTGGATCAATCAAAAATTTCAGAATTGTTTCCTTTTATATACGAAAACCAGAAGGCCAATGTTCCTGCAGTTTGAGGAGATGTAGGAGATGAACGTTCTTCTTGACTGTGCTACTGTGAAAAAGGAGTAGTTTCATATATGGTTATACTTCAGGTAGCTTTTATTAATGTGTTTCAGGTTCAGACCGAACTGTGCCATGTTCCTGTAGTGGTTCTCTCTAGGTAGGAAGAAGGAATGTTGAAGATTGTATAAAGGAACAGACTTCAAAATAGCTGTGCTCCACTAGGGGAAAGAACCTCTGGTGCCACATCAGCTGGCTACTAGGTTAGTCTGTTAGAGCAGGGGTGTCAAACTGCATTCCTCGAGGGCTGCAAACAGGTCATGTTTTCAGGGTTTCCTTGTACTGCACAGGTGATAATTTAATCACCAACTCATTATTTGTGTAGGTGATTAAATTATAACCTGTGCAGTACAAGGAAATCCTGAAAACATGACCTGTTTGCAGCCCTCGAGGAATGCAGTTTGACACCCCTGTGTTAGAGGGTGTATTCCGCTATAGAATCATCTCTAGCTTTAGGAAGAGACTCGTGATCTAAAAATGATGTATTTTTTTTTCCTTATTTAATTTTCTTCTACAATTACTTAACCTTCATAGCAATATCCTCCTACAACAGTGTCATGGTGGTCTTTGTTGAATATCAGCTACAGTGACTTTCCAATAATAACTGCAGCGTCAGACATCTAATCCCCTCTGATATCAAATAACCATAATTTCTCCAACAGTACTAGCCACAGTGCTCCCATGAAAACATGGTCGATGTGCCATCGACATCTGCTTCTCTTCATAGATGGAACAGCTAGAGGGCGCTCTCATGTAATTTACTGATCCTCCGATGACCTCTCTGATCAGTGCAGGACAGGGAGAATAGCGCTGACGTTGAGTGACAGCGCTCTGTTCTCTGCAGAAGTGACTTGTGGACCCCGGGTGGTTACCTCGCCGGCATATCCTATGTTCTGTCCCTGTGCAGAATGATTTAAAAAAAGAAAGCCTTAGTATAATACTTCACAGTAGAGTCATCTGTTGCCATAATATAGAAGGCTCTGATGTATAGGCAACAGCGGCAGACATTGCCCATAGTATGTTATGGTATAAAAAAAGTGTATAATGTGCGGTATATATTTTGTACTGTATACCTCTGAATTAAATTGTAGTTTACTAAAGTAATAAACACCAAAAAGGTCTTCTTGTGCATATTTAAGTGTGTGCCTAAGGACATGTTTTAGCATTCCCAGTGCATACATCCTATGCAGCGTGCCAAAGAAATGCAAACCCGCCCTAACAACCGACTCAAAAAATAGTAATTTCTAAGCACTGCAGATAGTTCCAATATGAATGGGTTAATGCCAGAGATGAACGGATCAGACAAAATTTGAATTTGCATAGTTTGATTCGCAGATAATTTTTTTGCAAATTTGATTCCCCTTATTATCTTTTGGGGTCAATATAGGCCCAAGAGAATAATAAAGTAAAAAGAAATCCTTATACTCCCCTTACCGCTCAAGCCTCACCGCCATCCATGCGGTTCACGTCATATCTTCTGCTGCTGGCGCTGAAGACCACTGGTCTTTCACACTGAGCTGGGAGTTCTGTCTCTAATGAAGCTCAGGAGGTGCCTGCCCAGGCATGACATCAGGGCATGTGCTGTGACCGTGCGCAGAACTACCCCCAGACCTGGTCAAAGCCAGAAATCCAAACCCACTGTGATAGGTCTTTGAAATTCAACACAAGTGGGGCGGGGGATCAGAAAACGTGATGAGGGCTGGATGGGTGACCATGAAGCATGTAGGAGACAGGTGAATATGATTTTTTTTTTTTTACATTTTTTTAACCGTTTGATGGCTCTTTATGTGGATAAAAATGGCTGCCAGCAGCTGTCAATTTGTTGAATCCGTATGAAAGCAAATAACTGAAAGTCCACATTTTGGCGACTTTTGTAAATTTAGAGTAGTGTTCAATTCCACTTGAATTTATTTGCTCATCTTTAGTTAATTTTATAGATTAATGAAATGATTTGATCTATTGGCCATGTCAGTATGTCTTGGCTGTCAAACTGGAGCCCTGTGAGCTGATATCTACCTGCCGGAATCCACAGCTCTTCTTTTGATTAGTTGGCTTGGCGACCTTGTGTGTGCAATAATTAATGATAGGCAGCCTAATGGAAAGAGAAGCAAGGTATAGCCAGGAGGTAGAAAGCGGTTTGTAGGGCTCTCGACCGGCAGTCATGGAATACTGACCTGGCGCTGGTTATCAGGGTCCTGAGAATAAATTTGCTCATCTCTAGTTAATTCACACAAACAAACCTTTTGGTCCCCGTGGGGAAAAAAAATCGTAGCATTGAGTAGTCTTGTCTATTTTCTGATTGAGAGTGCTAAGTTCAACAGTGCTGAAGACGGCTGCAGTGTGCGGATGTGACCGGCTCGAGAACTCACACGTCGAGGTGGGGTTCCTCTTTTAGTAATAGTCTATTAACAAACCAGACTACGTGTTCTCTCGATGTTGGTAATAAAATACATTTTCTCCATATTTTCTAAATCTTAATTCACCAGACAGCTGTCAAATCCTACTTATTAGAGACTCCCACCCTCGTTCAGGTCACACATACACATGTTCTGGTGAGAAATAATAAAAAGGAAGCAAAGTTTTTTTTGTACTGGGTCAGTGAAAGTCTAGGCACTTTCCCAGCTGTGATTCGCCAAATGCAAGAAGACCATTCTCCGACTGATTACTTGTCATACTTATTTTATATCACCGATACATGATACGAATAGAGACATCTCAGGTTGCGTAAACACTGGCAAAGCAAAGAGAAACTGTTACAGAAAATAAACCCAAACTACATCAAATAATATTCTGCTCCTTTTAGTCTTATATACAGATGTCACCGAGTCACGCAACTTGTCTGTGGGTGAATTTTATATGTTGAGAGTTGTGGTGTATCCCTAGCATTAAATACTTTTCTTGAAGAGTAGAGGTCACTCAATGACCATTCATAAAGCTTGTCTTCTCCCGTGTAGCAGAAGAGTCTTTGGATTCTCTTAGGCACCAGTGTCTGGATGTGACTGCAGCTTCTAAAATTATGACCCCATGTGAAGCCACTCCAGATTTTGTTTTAAAATAATAATAATATTAATTTCACAGGCAACGAAGACACGGCTCGTACATAGCTTGGTCTTTGCTGCAGTAACATACAGATGCAAAACCTAAATGATAAAGAAACAAGAGAGAAGAAAAATCAATGCCTTCGAAATGTGGCATTGGAGGAGGATGCTGTCAATATCATGGAAGGTAAGAAGAACATACAAATGAATCTTGGTGCAAATCAAGAGAGACATGTCACTCGAAGCAAGGATCATCAAGCTAAAACTACTTTGGATACATCATACGAGGAGAGCTGTCACTGGAGAAGGACGTCATGGTCGAAAGAATAGAAGGAAGAAGGCAAAGAGGAAGACTAGCAACCTGATGGCTTGATACAATCAAAACAACAGAGGAGAAGTTCCTGGTGGACCTATCTAGGCTTGCACAGGATTGATCTTCCTATTATTATTATGTATTATTATAGCGCCATTTATTCCATGGCGCTTTACATGTGAGGAGGGGTACACATAAAAATAAGTACAATAATCTTGAACAATACAAGTCACAACTGGTACAGGAGGAGAGAGGACCCTGCCCGCGAGGGCTCACAATCTACAAGGGATGGGGGAGGATACAGTAGGTGAGGATAGAGCTGGTTGTGCAGTGGTTTCCTACAGTTTGTTCATCCGTCACCTTGGTTCGAGATTAAGAGGCAGGCCGTTAAATAAATAATAATATAACAATCCAAAGCCGAACTGATTCTAAAAATTAGATCTTTTCCAAGAGGAGGTATGTTGCCTCTCTAATGCTACCTTACCCAAACCAGACCCTTCTCCATAAGGAAAATATTCCCATCTGCTCACAACTGTTCCTGAGTTCTTCATCAGCACTACACAGGCTACTGGTTGGCAACATGGTGAGAGGCCTTTGATGAAGGTCTAGGAAGTTCTTTTTTTCCTTGTGGAGACTTAAACTGGCAGAAGGGAATTTTTAGGGCCAGGAAAAAAGTTAGGTTTCCTTCTAGAGCAAACGTCTATCTAGTGACAACTATTTGAGGTAACTACTAGTGATGAGCGAGTATACTCATTGCTCGGGTTTTCTCGAGCACGCTCGAGTGGTCTCCGAGTATTTATGACTGCTCGGAGATTTAGTTTTCATCGCCTCAGCTGACTGATTTACAGCTACTAGCCATCCTGAGTACATGTGGGGATTCCCTTGCAACCAGGCAACCCCCACATGTACTCAGCCTGGCAAGTAGCTGTAAATCATTCAGCTAAGGCGATGAAAACTAAATCTCCGAGCAGTCATACATACTCGGAGACCACCCAAGCGTGCTAGGGAAAACCCGAGCAACAAGTACACTCACTCATCACTAGTAGCTACCCTACAAGTCAATGTCTGACTGCTTAAAGGGGTTTTCCAGACTCTGAAAAACCATGCGTCCAGCTGCAGCTTCTTTTAGAAAAACCCTTTACATTATTCCCCCTCCCTGGGTCCGGTGCTGGGACTCCACAAGTGCTCCTGGTGTCTCTTATTGTCCGCAGCGCTGATGTTGTATCAACACCACTGCAGCCAATAAATGAGCTCAACAGCTCTGCTCAAGTTGACGTTATGAGCCGCTGTGATCGGCAGCTCTGTGGCCGTGACTTCAGCGCTACGGACAATAACAGACAAAAAAGCAGAAACTCAGCTCTGGACCAAGGGGGGGTGAATAAAACAGATGTAAAAACGTAGCTGACGGTCACAATCAGTAATGGAGGAAACATTACATGAGCATCTTCATCAGTTAAGATATTGCAGTAGTCTTGCAGTCCTATGTAAAACAACATGTAATGCCTTGCAGTAAGGGACTGTCTGGTTTTCCTGTCCAGACTGACTTTCGGTATGGGAACACACATTTTTTTGGAAAGCATAATCGCTCAGTGGTTATTACTGTTAGCATGCAGCTTGAGGCCCTCCTTTCAAAACTAACCAAGGGCCACATCTGCATGGAGTTTGTATGTACTCCCCATGGACAAGGACTGATGAGTGTGATGACAATCTCTATATTGCGCTGCTGGCGCTTTAACCAACAGGAAATATATATATAGAAAGCGCATTTGTCAACCAGAGAATTAAATCAAACACTGCTCTTAACGGCTTTGCCAAGAAGGTGATCTGCAGGCTGTCAGCATTAGCTTCTGACTGTGTAAAAGACATTCCCTCGCTTCCAATGACATTCCCAGATCCCAGCGGTCTGATGTAAAGTGCTGCGAAGAACACACTCGCTTCCATTCTACAAACATTCCTACCTTCCCCATCTGTTCTGCGTCCAGTTCAGTCCCTCGAAAAAGGACATCTGGAGCGCAGATTAATCCACCGTAGACAAGATTACCGGAGACAACCTGCAAGATATAAGAAAACCCAGTTCTGTTTAGGTGAAAAAATGAGGTGATAATGGATATAATGATCAGATTATTAGAGAAAAGTTTTTGGATCATTAGATTTTTTCTTATTTTTCCTTTTTTTTTTTCAATAATTGGCAACTTTGAAAATAATTTCACCGGTGGAAGGACTCTGTGTAGAAAAAAAATGGGTATGTAAAGAGTTAAAATGACCCTGGTATCGGAGATTTTCTTGATATAAGGATGCAGTCAGATGGCCGTATAACGCGGACAACGATCACGTTGCAATGCTCAGAGTGGCCGGCCGCTCTCCGGACCCGAGCGTTACCGCTGCATAGAAATATATGAAGCGGTTACCCTTGGGTCAGGGGATCCACCAGTCAGTCCAAGCATTCATCGTTCTTGTTATATGGCTGTCTGACTGCGCCCTACGAGTGAGATTGTATTTACATATATGCATCTTAAAGGGGTTCTCTATGACTTTTTTTTTTTTTTTTTTCTTCCTATAGGGCGTAGAGCTGACCCATAGTTAGTTGCTAACTACCTGCCTGTTTCCCTGCAACAATCTCACCGAAGAGATTATAGCTCGTTGACTGCCATCTTATAGGAATAAGTGCCTACATCATAATCAATTGTCTAGTGCACCTCGACCAGGTATGTTGGAAGCATGAACAGGTGCTGCATGAAGATGATTCCCGCATTAAAAAGTGCAATCTTTTGTTTAAGATCCAATACAGGAAAGACACAAAACGCTAACACGTTTCAGGCCCTAGGACACTCGTAGTCATAGCTAGAGATGAGTGAACTTTTCAAGGTTCTAGTGTATACTTTCAGCTAGGTACGTGAATTCTGTGTACTCCTGTGTGGATAATTTTTAGTCAAAAATAATGCATTTAAGCAAAAAAAAAAAATGTCCCTGGACTTTTTGTATCCTTTAAATCCAACAAATTAAAGGTGTAGCAGGTCAATTATGTTACATTTGGTTAAAACCTAATTCTGAACATGAAGTTCTGGCACTCCATATTGCCAAAATATATGAGGTCCTGTCATCACAATGTGTTACAGACCACGAACCTAACTCAGAAGGCCATTTGACCTAGGGGTGCTCCAATGACAGAATGATAAAAACATTCACATTGGTGGCTCGTGGCACTTCTCGTAAATTCAGCTGCATTCCTGGTTCTATGGCATGGGGGCGCTTTAGTTAATCAAACTCAGAAATCATCAAACATCTTTGGCCTCATCTCAGATGTCCCTTTTTCACAGAGTTCTATCAGTGATTTTCATGGATAGAACAAGCGCATATTAAAGGTCTTTTCCACTACTCTTGACAATCCCTTCTCAATCAACATGTTTCCCCCAGTAAAATAACAACACCTATATTCGTTCCGGCACTGTTCCAGCGATGCCGGCGATGTTCCAGCGATGACTGCACTGGCTCTCTCGGGGATCAAGTGACATTATTATGTCACACAATCCCTGCACCCAATCAGTGGTGGCTTCACTCTTTCCGCCTTTAGATGAATCAGACATGAAGAGGAAGTGGGAGCTGACATTCCTGCTCAGTTCCTCTTGATATCTGTTTTGTCCGCAGGCGGGAGAAGTAAAGCCAGCGCTGAATTGGCCACAGGGATCTCGTGACATAATAATGACACCCGATCCTCAGGAGTGCCAGGGAAGGCACACTGTTAAGGCATCGGCACTGGAGGTGAGTATAAGGCCGGGGTCACACTTGCTAGTGCAATGCGAGAAACTCGCGTGAGTCTCTCTCACCAATACCTGGCGCTGCCGCCGGCACCTGGGACCGGAGTTTGTGGCTGCATGTATTTCTATGCACTGAACGTTCCGGTCCCGAATGCTGATGCCAGTGCCGGGTATTGAGGCGAGAGACTCGCGTGACTTTATCACATTGCACTCGCAAGTGTGACCCCGGCCTAAGTATTGTTATTTTACTGGGAGGAAACATGCTGATTGAGTAGTGGACAAACCCTTTAATGTGTATGGTGCTGATTACATGCCATGTTTTTTTGAAGACCGTGTGCCTGCAAAAAAAAAAAATCACAAAGACGGGTCTAATTTTCATCTGAGTTATCACTCATACAAGTCTATGGGTCTATGAAAATGACATACAGCACTAGGATGCCATCGGTGCGCCATCTATGTGAGGTCTTTTCTTTAACATTGCAACGGGAGGGAGGAGTTTTTCAAATTTTCTTATTTTGCAAACCAGAACATCATTAATGATAAAAAGTAACACACTGACCAAACACTGACGAAAATTGGTCAGTTTTGTCACCAATGTCCAAATGATTTTGAAGCTTGTCGATTACAATGATATGATGTATGACATGAATCTACATAATTAATCACATGCAAAATAGTTGTACGTCAAAGTTATGTATGAGGTAGCCAAGATGATTGTCTACATAATGATGCTAGTCTCACATTCGAAGCTGCAGCAGATGGTGTGATATGGAGCCTGAAAGTCAAAAGTTCAAAACTTTGAAACTTTGTTACCCTTTTGCTCCTCACTGTATATCTAGGCAAAAACTTGAAGCTGTTGAGGGATGAATCTCCACGGTTACTTTTTGGAGCGTGTGAACTATTTGGTCTCCTTTGCAATCCATTTATTATGGTAAATGATTATTTTTTGGTTCACCGTCTCCCTGGAGCGTCATGTTTCTTCTTTATAGCTGAGTAATTATTCTATGCATGTATTATCATTCAGATAAAAAAAATGCTGCAATTTCTTTTTCATTCACTAGATGATGTGAAACATTCTTGTCCGTCTCGGATATATTGGTTTTCTGCATTCTGTCCTATAATACACCCATCATATAGTCAAAGTCTTTCGGAGCTTGGATTTCTTTGGCTCTCAGCTCCTACAGTATTTTGCCACAGTTACTGATACATCTTACATTGGTTGCTGCAATACTTTAGGCAAACAATCTTTATTCCAAGTTCAACTTTGCACGATTCTACTGTTTCTTTCCACTTTGCCATTTAAACATGAACTCTGGATCTCATTTTAATAAAATCAAGAAACTTTTCAATCTCCCAAGAGAAACTTTGTAGGTGATCGGCCACAAAAGAGAATTTTATAAGACTTTTCAGCCAATCTCTTTCTATCATCTACATATTTCTGGTGGCAAAAAGGAAACGCTTTGAATACCCTCTTTTTTTACTTTTTTTTTAATAAGATTTGCCATAGTATATATGTAGCATTAGTTGTAGCATGGGACTGCTACTCAACACAAAGAATACAAAGATATTGACTACTGTCATGTAAGACCGGGACACATAAGAGATGGACGGCGACAAATCATAAAGGACTTGAATATACTTGGATTGATGATCACTTAAGATGCAGCAATGACACCGAAAGTCAACAATGAAGTCATTGGACAAGGTCTTCAAATCACTTCACTGGTGACGAAGACATGGTCTCTCCTTTTCTGCGCAAAACCTGGACCATAAAGAAACAAAATAGAAAAAAAAATGTATGCCTTTGAAATGTGGTGTTCAAGAAGGATGTTATCAATACCACGGAGGGTAAGAAGAACAAACAAATCAAGTTTTGGAAAAAATCAAACTAGACATGTCACTCAAAGCAAGGATCACCAAGGTTTGACTTGCCTACTTTGGAGAAAAAGAAGAAGGCTAGTACTTGACTTCTGTGGAGGTGACGGTGCTAGTGAACGGAGCCAGTAGTCCCATCGATAATAAAATATATAATCGCTGCACTCGTACAGGAGAAGGTTTGCTTCAAGTGAATAATTTATTGGTGAAAAGTGAGGTGACAGGAAAAATTTTACGTTTCGGCCAATCAATGGTCTTGATCACAATGTCGCCTTTCGTAGGTTCTTTTCTAGAATTTGAACATTGTAGTATCGCTGAGGTAGATAAATATGAAGGTGTATACATACAATCCACACTGAGGAGGACCAGCAATCCGATGACTTGATACTATCAAGATAACCGTGGAGAAGACCCTGGTGGACCTATCTAGGCTTACACAAGATCGATTTACAGATCATTCATCCACCAGTGGAGAAGACCCTGGTGGACCTATCTAGGCTTGTACAAGATTTATCTTCATACAGAGAGTTCATCTATCAAGTCGCCATGGCATGAGCCAATGTCTGCTAAAGAAAATAATAATAATGTGTAGCATTTACTGAAGAATTTCCTTTTTCTAATGGCTTACCCTATTGTAGTTCATTATACACGAAAATCTTAGTGATCTTGTGCCCCCAAGCAAAACTGAAGTGTAAACCATGCTAAGGGACACAACCTAGGCCTCTGTTGAGACAGGAAATTACCTTTTAGGAAGAAATGAGCAAATCAATTAATTGTCAATCAAAATTATGTTGAATTTTTAGGAATTCACTGAGGCTAATGAGTTTGTACAATAATAATCATCTTAAAATAGCCATCAACATTTTATACATTGTAGAACATTGCATCAGACAGATAAGCATCACATGGCTTTTGGCACAGCCAGGTGGGATTTCTCATACCATCTTGTCTTTTATCTTCAACTTGCTTAACTGTTCACAACAACGGTAATTTTGACCAGGGGTGCCCAAACTTTTGCATGCCACTTTATCTCAAGTCACTAAAAAGATGTTTTGGTGGTCACGAATGATGAGCGAGTGTGCTTGTTACTCGAGTTTTCCGAGCATGCTCGGGTGTTCTCCGAGTATTATGGGCGTGCTCGTAGATTATGTTTGAGTCCCCTCAGCTGCATGATTTGCGGCTGCTACACAGCCTGAATACATGTGGGGATTCCCTAACGAAGAGGCAACCCCCATATGTATTCAGGCTGTCTAGAAGCCGCAAATCATGCAGCTGTGGGGACACAAACATAATCTACGAGCATGCCCAAGATACTAGGAGAACAACCGAGCATGCTCGTAAAACTTGAGTAACGAGCACACTCGCTCATCACTAGTGGTCACCAAGGAGTCAAGGAGCTTAGAAAAGGTTGGCTAAAGTCCTAAGAGACCTGAGCGTGTCATACTTCTTTTCCAGGCAACTAGGGATTTTGGAATTCTTTCAATTCATTTCAAATCAAATTTCGTGGCAATATTCAGCAAAGTTGGCGAATTTCAATTTCAGCAGATTCCCTCCTCTTTACTTTTAGATTATATAACTTAGCTAAAGTTTCCTCAGGTGCCTTATTGTAGCAGAGCTGAATAACAGCCAAAATGAGCCAAAAAAATAGTAGTACACCAGTAACTAAATGTAGTGATTGCAGCGGAAACCCGTCAGCCTGGAAAATCTGTGCAGTCCATTGGAAGCATGTTATAAACTGATTGATATTTTTGGCTTGTAGGAAAAGATTCAGTGTAACTTGTTCATTAAAATCCATGCTCGTTCTGAGTTTAGGAGTCCAGTGGGTGTTCTCTTAATCAAGGACTCTCACTGAAAAGGACCGCCCAACTGACTCTTAAGCTCAGAATAAGAAGGGAGTTCACTGCACAAAATGCAAGTTATGCTGAATCTTTGTCCACAACCTAAAGGGTTCGGCTACTTCTGGCGTATAACATCGTACTGGCAGATCCAACATGATGTTCAGTGTGAGAGGTTCTCTTTAAGGTTTCGCCCACCTCCGCGTATAAATACGCCGAGTGCAATGCTATGAATAAAATCGCACCAATTTTAATCAATCAGTTAGTGATGATCTTCGAGTTTTTTCTCAGCTGTAATCGGTAAAAAGGAAAAAAAATATAGCATGCTGCATATAGGACGAGACTTGCCCTTGCAAGTCAATGGGAGCGAGAAACAAAACGGACGGCACACGGACCAGCCTTATGGTATCCGATGTTTACACACACACCTCAAACTAACTGGGAAGCACCAGACTTGGAGGATCTCATGTGATGCTCCACTTCTGGGGCGGCTGATGGCTGGTATTTTAAGGGCCCAATAAGGGGCCTGTGTGCATACAGCTTCACATTGCAGAATGGACAGTCCTATTTTTATAAGCTAAAACTGCATTTCCCAGCAGCACCATGGCTCTCAGTTCTGCAGGCGCATATGCTTGCCTGTGTGCTTACTGATAGAAATAGATGGATCTCACCATGGGCCATTTTTTATTTATATGGATGAGGTGACCATTGACAATTTTGAATGTGACCTACAATTTGACCAATAGTCATTACTATTTAATTCTGCACGCACAGAAAAAAAAATAGATCATATTATGATTTTGGAAGTAAAGCTTTAATGGTGGAGGCCTATGTGCTGGTATCCTCACTAATCATAAGAATAAAATGGCAGATTGCTTTGGCCCTTCGTCTATGTGAATCTCCTCAGAGAACCAGGATAGGCAATGTCTATTTACTGTATTTTCCGAAGCTCATTGATGGCATTACCAGAAACACTGGAAATGTGGAACAGAAGCCCGAATAAGCAAAGCAGTCAACATGGTACTTCTGCCAGTTTTGTTCCCAAGGAAAAAGATTCTCCTTGTGGAAAGCACCGGAACAGCATTGGTAGACATATAGACCATGAAAAGTTCCCCAGAGAAGAGGACAATGTCTCTAGTACCACCTATTGGAAACACCACATGGCTTAAAATAGGAAGCCAAACCAGAAAATTCATTGGTAGATACTGTTTTGTGGGGTTTTGTGATCAACAAGTTTGCAATCTTGATGGGATAACTTGTTTCTTTGGGAATAACCCTACATAATTAGTAACCTCAATTTATAGAATATTTTGTTTGGTCTTGCATGTTTTGTTTTTTCAAGGAACGTAAAGTGGCAACATATTCTCTTGACCTTACTCATCTCACAAAAGACACTGACTAGGCCATTGTTTTGAGGTGGAACTAGAGTTTTGTGTATGAAGAGCATTGTTAGGAAATATCCTATGTGACAATATATCCTCTACATGTGAATGTGACACTATGACAGTCCTTTTAAAGTAATATATTCAGTATATTGCCCTAGTAGTGCAAACTGTAGGAAAACAAGGAGGGTCTTATCCCACATTATACAATGTGCAATTTTGATCAAAAACCGCTCACCTGGTGGTGTAGAAACAAGGCTTGTATGTCAGCTGCCACAGATCCACGCGTCGGCAAGCCACCTAATTACAGCTATTATCAAGGAAGATAGTGGATTATGTCCACAGTGCCAGACAATTCAGAATGCAAATGTGGTTAAAGGATGATGGTGGTTTATTCTACACATTTCGAAGTCATCATGACTTCTTCTTCAGGAAATACCACGAAGATAGTCTTGTGTCTTTGTTTTCTTTCCTGAAGAAGAAGCCACGATGACTTTGAATATTTTGTATTCTGAATTGTCTAGCAGTGCGGATATAATCCACTATCTTCCTTGATAATCGCAGTATATTACCCTAACAGTTTTATAATAGTAGGTACAATTACACACTGAACAAGCAGGCCTCAAAAAGAACCAGAGAAGGAGATTGCTAACCAAGAACTTCCTGGATTTGTGACGTCTTCAATTCCTCTTAACCAACAACATTTATTATTGCTTGAGATTTCTCCTTGTTATGATCCGGTGACCTTGGAGCTGCATGAGAACTTTCACTGGAGAAGGTGTCCACTATACTGACCGCAAACCTGAACTTAACACCGCAACTAGAAGTAGCCGTGGAGTGTACCTAACTCACCTAGACACCTCGTCACAGCCGGAGGACTAAATACTCCTAAAGATGGAAATCAGAATACTATCTTGCCTCAGAGAAAATCCCCAAAGGATAGACAGCCCCCCACAAATATTGGGGTGAGTCGGAGAGGAAAAAACATACACAGGCAGAAAAAACAGGATTTAGCACAGGAGGCCACTCTAGCTAGATAGGACAGGATAGGACAGAGTTCTGTGCGGTCAGTATTAAAACCCTTCAAAAAATCCATAGCAGAATATACAAAAAACTTCCTACATCTAACTAAAAATGTAGCAGCGTATATCTGCAACTCCAGTGAATCCTACAAACAGAGCAGGAATAAACTGAAACAAGCACACAGCAGTGTGCCACAGATACAAAAACAAAACACTTATCTTTGCTGAATTTGGCAGCAAGCAGGAGAAGCCAGAAAGAGATCCAACACTTCACAAGGAACATTGACAACTGGCAAGGGCTAAAGGATCCTGCACACCTAAATATCCCAGTCAGAATTGTATTTATCCGGTACACCTGGCCAGGACTGCGAGTCAGAGACAACTGCATTCCCACCAACAACCACTGGAGGGAACCCAAGAGCAGAATTCACAACATTCTACATAAGAGGTTGTCCACCTTGGGCAACCCATTGTTGTTAAATGGACCCCCAGTTATAGGCATATCAGAAAGGTTCCTTCTACTTTGACCCAGATCCAAATAGATCACTGGGGAGATCCTTTGCTTGGCAGTGACACCTCAGGAGATTAAATATTAAAATGAATGACTGATTGGTATAATCCATGGTCATGTGAGGTCCTGCAAAGCATGAAACGCTCTTGGTGGTCACTTTTTGCTTTGTTACATTTTATGACGATCATAGTAAAATGAGGCCAAGGTCTAATAGGCAATTGTCCAGTATTTTAAGAAAAGAAAATGGTATAAAATATGTAAGAAACCTATTTATCTCCCTCTTGAATCGATCACTGGTCTTAGCAGCAATGTACAATGCAGGCTGAGGAACTTTGCCTGTACATTGACCTCTTGAAGTCGGATGTTACTTAGATGGGTTTCGCAATGAATTAGGTCCTAAAGAAGGCGATGAAAACTACCACTATTAAAAAGAATTACCAGTATGTTAAGAAAATCCATTTTTTTCCCCATTGCCTCATTGGTGGTAACAAATGGTCCAAAGAGGTTTCAATATACTTCCTAGAAAGATAATGTGCCATTACTCAACAGCAATGAATAGCACTTGGAGGACCGTCAGGGACTGTTAGAAAAGCAGGAGAGGGTAAATCTGGAAAGTATAGGTTACTTCTTTGTATCATACAATTTTTTTCCAGTGGTTGATTTTCTTAAAATATCGGAAAACCCTTCTAATGATGGCAGTGTGGAGGGCCTTAGCTCCTAGGGATGACCATAGTCATAGCTGGCTACCAGTGTCCATCACTTCTCTCTACTTGTACTCCATTGTGCGTGAAGCGCTTCCCACCTGTGGTGTACATGTACAATATGGTGTGTGAAAGGGTTACTAATCGCTGATACCGTTACACATATTTTACAACTGTTTATCTTTTTAGGACACACTTCGAGGTCTGAAATCTTCGATATAGAGCAAAGCAGCAGAAAAAATTACATTTAATTTCCCGTTGGCTTGAAAACGAGTCTCGGCCTCAGAAGGATAAAGAACTTGAACCGTGTTTGTATTAGTGCAAAAATAATTACAACTACTGGCAAAAGCCACAAATAGCAAATAAAGCTTGCGAATAAATCAATAACAGGAACATATTGAACGCAGCCTACATTGTGACCCGTGCTCATATACTCACATCGCAAACTTGTAAAGAATAACTGCAGGAAAGAAAATAATTAATAAAACCAGTGACAGACAAAAATAAATTTCTTCTCAGACGTATTGTTCCCCTAATCCCAGAACAGATTTGTTTCATAGTCTGAAAAAAAATACATCATATACAGCAAGTTCTCATATGATTTACTGCAATGTACTGCTCATTGACCAGAGAATGAACATATCGTTTGCATCTGTTGCTTAAAGGGAACCTGTCACTAGTTTTTTCGATTACAAATGAAGCCCATCATCTTTAAGGTCATGTGAATGAGGTTCCTACAACCCCCTTACATCCTCAGAGGTACCCCTGCGTAGCTCCAAAAATGTGTTTTATACATGTCTCGTGCTGCATGAAAATTGCACAGTCTGGTCCGATAGCGATAGGTGTCTCCAGATTTGCGATCAGCTCTTTCCCATTCCCTCAAAAGCCGCCTCTTCTCTCTGGATATTAGTGGAAGACGTCTCTATGTCATCCACTTGGTGCCTCTTTGTGATCTATTGAACAGCCAGGGTGCTGGAAACTTGACTTCACGTTGGCCGTCTGAGTGCATGATCTTCCAATTCTAACCTAACTTTTGTATAGGTAATCGATTAAACTGGTAAACCCCTTTAAGGACAATGTGGCATAAAAAAATGGCGTACGATCCTGGATATTAAATGGGTTTTACCAACATCTAATCTTATCCAAAATCTGGCAGATAGCGAATAACTTGCTGATAATTGAGGAGCTGACTGCTGATACCATGAGTGATCTTGAAACTCCCAAAAAAGGGCTCTGCAGAGCTCCATCATGAAAGGAGAAGAGGTGCACATGGCTAATCTCTGCTCCACTTATTGTCTATGGGACTGTTGGAAATAGCGTTACACTCTGCTTTCTCCATCATGTTTTTTTAGAAGGGGGGGGGGGGGTGTAGAGAATGTACAGTGCTCAACATAAATCAGTACACTCCCTTTGAAAAGTAAGCATTTAACCAATAGCTCACTATACACATGAACTATTTCCAAAATTTTGACAAGAATGAGTTTAACAGGACGTTTTTTAACCTATAACAAGAAAGTAAGGTTAACAATAAGGAATGAGTGAGCACTAAAATACTTAGATGTTCATTACTCGAATCCGAGCAATTCCTAATGTTCGGATGCTCATTTCGAGTAAGGAGTATAATGGGAGTCAATGTGAAATCCAAGCATTTTTCCGGCAGACCTTACAAAATGCTCTGGGGGGGGGGGGGGGTGAGGGCAGTGAAAATGTTGAATGGAAAAAGTGCTGAATTCAAGTAGAACAGCATGGGGAAGACACCTGGAAGCATCTCTGACTCCCAGATCGCTGCTGACAATGGTCACACTTTTACTCCATTTTCAGGACTGACAATAAAACATCAAATCAAAGAGAAATTGGAGTTTACAGGGAAAAAAATGTTAAGAAACCTTCTTTCCTGTATAATGACTTGTACAGTGGGGCAAAAAAGTATTTAGTCAGTCAGCAATAGTGCAAGTTCCACCACTTAAAAAGATTAGAGGCGTCTGTAATTTACATCATAGGTAGACCTCAACTATGGGAGACAAACTGAGAAAAAAAAATCCAGAAAATCACATTGTCTGTTTTTTTATCATTTTTTTTGCATATTATGGTGGAAAATAAGTATTTGGTCAGAAACAAACAATCAAGATTTCTGGCTCTCACAGACCTGTAACTTCTTCTTTAAGAGTCTCCTCTTTCCTCCACTCATTACCTGTAGTAATGGCACCTGTTTAAACTTGTTATCAGTATAAAAAGACACCTGTGCACACCCTCAAACAGTCTGACTCCAAACTCCACTATGGTGAAGACCAAAGAGCTGTCAAAGGACACCAGAAACAAAATTGTAGCCCTGCACCAGGCTGGGAAGACTGAATCTGCAATAGCCAACCAGCTTGGAGTGAAGAAATCAACAGTGGGAGCAATAATTAGAAAATAGAAGACATACAAGACCACTGATAATCTCCCTCGATCTGGGGCTCCACGCAAAATCCCACCCGGTGGGGTCAGAATGATCACAAGAACGGTGAGCAAAAATCCCAGAACCACGCGGGGGGACCTAGTGAATGAACTGCAGAGAGCTGGGACCAATGTGACAAGGCCTACCATAAGTAACACACTACGCCACCATGGACTCAGATCCTGCAGTGCCAGACGTGTCCCACTGCTTAAGCCAGTACATGTCGGGGCCCGTCTGAAGTTTGCTAGAGAGCATTTGGATGATCCAGAGGAGTTTTGGGAGAATGTCCTATGGTCTGATGAAACCAAACTGGAACTGTTTGGTAGAAGCACAACTTGTCGTGTTTGGAGGAAAAAGAATACTGAGTTGCATCCATCAAACACCATACCTACTGTAAAGCATGGTGGTGGAAACATCATGCTTTGGGGCTGTTTCTCTGCAAAGGGGCCAGGACGACTGATCCGGGTACATGAAAGATTGAATGGGGCCATGTATCGTGAGATTTTGAGTGCAAACCTCCTTCCATCAGCAAGGGCATTGAAGATGAAACGTGGCTGGGTCTTTCAACATGACAATGATCCAAAGCACACCGCCAGGGCAACGAAGGAGTGGCTTCGTAAGAAGCATTTCAAGGTCCTGGAGTGGCCTAGCCAGTCTCCAGATCTCAACCCTATAGAAAACCTTTGGAGGGAGTTGAAAGTCCGTGTTGCCAAGCGAAAAGCCAAAAACATCACTGCTCTAGAGGAGATCTGCATGGAGGAATGGGCCAACATACCAACAACAGTGTGTGGCAACCTTGTGAAGACTTACAGAAAACGTTTGACCTCTGTCATTGCCAACAAAGGATATATTACAAAGTATTGAGATGAAATTTTGTTTCTGACCAAATACTTATTTTCCACCATAATATGCAAAAAAAATGATAAAAAAACAGACAATGTGATTTTCTGGATTTTTTTTTCTCAGTTTGTCTCCCATAGTTGAGGTCTACCTATGATGTAAATTACAGACGCCTCTCATCTTTTTAAGTGGTGGAACTTGCACTATTGCTGACTGACTAAATACTTTTTTGCCCCACTGTATATAAGGCAACATTTAAAAAAGTTAAAAAAAATAATTTAAGCAAACCAAAATTGAAATTTTTCTAAAAAAAAATTAGAAATGTCAGTATAATTTATGAAGGAAGCAAGAACTGCCAAAAATGTGATGGTTACACCTTGTATTAGACATAAAGGAGGGCCTGATACACATTCTGTTAAATTGTCATGTAGTGGTACTCGTTGACTCATAAATTCTATGCACTAAGTGCAAAGCCTGCCAAAAATTTGAAGCAGGGACATCCATATACCCTTGAAGGCACCTACTGTAGTGCCTCATTCAAATATTGTGAACAAAATGTAGTTGTGGTACTCCTACACTCATGAAAGCTCTGCATATATAGTTCAAAGCCTGCCAAAAATTACAACCGGGACGTCCACACACCTTTCAAGGCAGCAACTGCAGTATCTCATTCAAATGTTGTGAACAAAGTGTAGTTGTGGTTCTCCTACACTCATAAAAGCTCTGAACACAGTACAAAGCCTACCAAAAATTACAACCATGGACATCCATACACACTTGAAGGCAACAACTGGACTGCCTCATTCAAATATTAAGAAAGTGTAGTTGTGGTACTTCTACACACATAAAGGCTCTGAACATAATGCAAAGACAGAAACAAATTATAAGATGGGTCATCCATAGACGCTTGAAGGCACCAACTGGAGGACCTCATTAAAATATTAAGAAAGTGTAGTTGTGGTATTTTTACACTCACAAAGGCTCTATGCATAGTGCAAAGCCAGAAAAAAATATATGAGGAGGGTCATCCATACACTCTTGAATGCACCAACTGGAGTGCCTCTGTCATGATTCATTTTTGGTTTCGTGGCAGCTCTGGTTCTGCTATAATTTGAATGTGGCTTTTTTCCTTTTTGAGCCATCACGGGTTAATGTCATTCCTGACATGACGCATCAGTTAACTGTTGGTAATAGAGTTATGTCATCCAGTAAAGACACTCTAGTACTTAGCACTATCTCTTTTCTATTTCCAGATTGTGATAGCATCTACAATCAACATGTGAGAAAAACTATGGAAAAGATCATCAAAACGTTTGTTGAAGACAAAAAAAATAACATGTCCTTACTGTAAAAAATGCAATGTGTTTTCTTTCCTTTTTTAAAAAATGTATGCATGTACATACAGAACGTGCAGAAAATATTACAATACCAAATGGTTCACTATCCAGTATGACATGGATAAGAAATGTAACCAAGAGAGATTATAATTATTATCCCGTATTCAAAATGGAGACAGAGAAAACTGTTGGTCTTGTTTTCTTATATTTTCAGGGTTTTTTTTTATATTTATGCCTGACCCTTGGTCGCATGAGCTTGTACCAAAGATTGTTGAAAATTTTTGGACCGCACTCTGGGGTGCCATGCAAGAAATTTGACATATTGGCAGATCCCACCAAGGACAACATCTGCAAAGAGTTTGTATGTTCTCTCCGTGTTTGCGTGGGTTTCCTCCGGGCACTCCGGTTTCCTCCCACATTCCAAAGACATACTGATAGGGAATTTAGATTGTGAGCCCCATCGGGGACAGTGATGATAATGTGTGCAAAAATGTAAAGCGCTGCGGAATATGTTAGCGCTATATAAAAAATAAAGATTATTATTATTATTATTAGATTTAGATGTTGGAAGTAAGTAAAACTTTGGGCACTAAATGGATACACCTGCTTAAAGTTAACTTAGTTAACTAAAAGTCGAATAATTTTTCCGCCCCCTATACACATGTACGCTCATCTCAGTTGAGTAGGCATGTGATCTCAATGGGGATGGTCACTCTCTGAGGAAGCAACTTGCAAAATACCACAGATCCACAGGCCTGGATCAAAAATCTTGACTCTTGATTCATTTTTACAGGTTTTTGGTCTATATCATGACATTAGTCCTATTTGTACATTATATTACCTTTGTGGTTTTGCACTTGCACCTTTATATGTTTACTTAATATTTAATATTTATTTCAAATTTTTAACATTTTTCCTGATATGACCATTTTAATTTTTTATTATTTTTTAATTTCTGTATTACATTTGCTGTTTAGAATATATTATTTTTGGCAACTTTCTGCTTCTCTTGCCTTCTGCTATTTTTAATATGTCTCTGTTAAATGTTGTTCTTAGTTATTTTTTAGCATCAATAAATAAACAAAATTAATGATCTAATAGATATAATTATTTATTCATGTGTTTACTGTAGTATTTTTTGTATTATCTTCCCTATTGGTATACTTTGGTAGTCTTTTCATTTTTTTTTTATGATTATTTTTTGGTATTTGGTAGGGTTATACAATTCAGGTTTTTTGGGGGGCATTTCAGAAGGACCATGACATGCAATGGATTATAAATGCTGTGATAACGGTAGGTGTCTAAGGGGTATCGTTTCTCCTTATGGAGTGTGACATACCATCTCTGGCTTCTCAAGGTAAGAAGGCTTATTCGCCGTGCAATGCTCCTCTGGGAAATATAATATGCAAATTGCCTCTTCTGAGAAAAAGAGGACTTAAACTCTATAGCGCCACCTGTTGGAAGTAGCGATCCTACAAGTCACAATCAACCCTTTAAACGAGTCGTGCAATGTGACTTAGGATAAAAGCCAAATCAGTATCTCAATTCGCAGACACGGTGTTTCGATACTGATTTGGCTTTTATCCTAAGTCATATTGCATGACTCGTTTAAAGGGTTGATTGTGACTTGTAGGATCGCTACTTCCAACAGGTGGCGCTATAGAGTTTAAGTCCACTTTTTCTCGGAAGAGGCAATTTGCATGTGATAACGGTAGACTTTTGAAGCTCTCAATAGTTTTTAAAGATGCTAACACTACATGATCACCGGACTACATTCCACACTTCTTTTCAATTCTTACATGTTGTATCAAAAACAGTAATTTTTATGTCACTCCAAAAATTCTCAGTCGGATTTAGGTCTGTGAATTGTGCTGGCCAATTCATATCATCAGTTTCGTTGGTCTGGAACCAGGATGTTGCCCGTTTACTGGTGCGTTTGGGGTTGTTGTTTTGCTTTTGTCCATGGTGCCTGGTATACGATAAATGGGCCCAACTCGATAGTGTGAGATCCATCCAAAAACACACAGTAATAAAACACATTAGTAATGTTGGACTGCTATTATTTTGCATATAACTGTAGCGGATGAAGAGTTTTCAGGAGATCAAGAAAAATTCCAGGTGACAAAATGGCTTCAGTCTACCCTAATGACAATTCAGAATGGATTTCCGGCTAGACAATATCACGTTGATTACCTCCTGATTTTACCGTAGAACAGAATTTAGCCAACAGCAACAAGAATATGATAAATGAGACGTTTTCTACCTCGAATTTTGTTCTCTTCAACTTCAAAGTTTATTTCGGGGTCTGACGAGCATTACCTAACAATTCATCTTTTGAATGGGCAACAGTCTGAATCACCGGCTTTTGTGTATGAATTATTGGTCTACAGAACATGTAATACATAACTCCCGTGATCTGGTATTTGTCATACTGTTGCATAAAACCATTCATAAACTACAAATGGACAAAGCGTAACGTGCGGATAAAGTTTACACCTTAATGTTAATAAGCATGAAACCTTTCTAAGTTAGGTAAGAGAATGCAACTCCCATCTTGCAAGGAAACGATTCCTTGTTTCATGTCATATATAGAAAAAAAACTGAAGAGCTGTATTGTCTTATAGCTTTTTTATTTAAAGGGCTTGTCAACTAATTCAATATTGATGACCTATCCTTACGATAGGTCAAAAAAGTTAGTTTAGTAGTGACATTTTCCCTACTTATCAGCTGTTTGAAGCTTCGGTGCTGGTTGGTGGTAAATGGGGTATGGAGCAGAGATGAGCAAACCCGAACTTAAAAGTTCGCCGTTTGTACCGGACGGTTCTGTCCATTGAACACAAACTTTCACCGGAAGCCTGTATGGTCCATACTATGGATAGGTGATCAATATCTAAGGGCTATTAACTTTATTTATCAATTCTGCATGGTTTCCAAAATCTCTGTCCACAAGATATGAGATCAAATTATTTATGAATTTATCCAAAAATTGGGATTCACCAGAATCTGAACGTTTTGGGATTTGATCCATGTGAATCAATCAATGTGGAGCTCATCACACGTTATTAGCATTGAAGATATGTGTTGCACTCCACGTGGATCTCCCTCTGCTATTGACTTTTGCTGTGACCAGGGGCGTAACGGTCATGGTTGCAGAGGTTGAAATCGCAACTGGGCTCATGTGGGTAGAGGGACTGCCAACACTAGATCAAAATTGAACTGGATGAGCCTCCGCAGATGCACATTCGGCTGAAGTGTATTGTGGTGCAGAGACCTACCGGGTCCTTTCACTGCAATACATGTTGCCAGCCTATCAGAAGCCAGCAGCTGATGTTGGCATGTATGTGACTGGGGCTGCATGACATTGACATCATGTGCTTCCATCCCTTTCACGCTAAAGTCAGCTCCTGACTTTAGAAAAGGACACCGCGTGGCACGGGAGCAAAAGGGAGGCAAGTATAATTGCTTATTTTTCTCTATGCATTAAAGAAGAGCTGTAGAGTGTGGGACATCCATACCAGAATGGGGGATATATATACCAGGATGGGAACCAGGATAAGGGGCATACATAACAGGCTGGGGGATATATATACCAGGATGGGAACCAGAATAAGGGACATACATACCAGGATGGGGGATAAATATACCAGGATGGGACCCAGGATAAGGGACATGTATACCAGGATGGGGGATATATATATACCAGCATGGGACCCAGGATAAGGGACATATATACCAGGATGGGGAATATATACACCAGGATGGAATCCAGGATAAGGGGCATACATAACAGGCTGGGGGATATATATACCAGGATGGGACCCAGGATAAGAAACATATATACCAGGATGTGGAACGTATATACCAGGTTGGAGGATATATACAGTGCCTTGAGAAAGTATTCAGCTCCCTGAAATTTTTCAACCTCTTCCCACATATCATGCTTCCGACATAAAGATACCAAATGTAAATTTGTGGTGAAGAATCAACAACAAGTGGAACACAATTGTGAAGTTGAACTAAATGTACTGGTTGTTTTACATTTTTGTGGAAATTCAAAAACTGAAAAGTGGGGTGTACAATATTTTTCGGCCCCTTTACTTTCAGTGCAGCAAACTCACTCCAGAAGTTCATTGTGGATCTCTGAATGATCCAATGTTGTCCTAAATGCCTAATGATGATAAATATAATCCACCTGTGTGTAATCAAGTCTCTGTATAAATGCACCTGCTCTGTGATAGTCTCAGGGTTCTGTTTGAAGCACAGAGAGCATCATGAAGACCAAGGAACACAGCAGGCAGGTCCGTGATACTGTTGTGGAGCAATTTAAAGCAGGATTTAGATACAAAATGATTTCCAAAACTACATCCCAAGGAGCACTGTGCAAGCGATCATATTAAAATGGAAGGAGTGTCATACCACTGCAAATCTACCAAGACCCGTCCGTCCCTCTAAACTTTCATCTCAAACAAAGGAGAAGACTGATCAGAGATGCAGCCAAGAGGCCCATGATCACTCTGGATGAACGGCAGAGATCTTCAGCTGAGGTGGGACAGTCTGTCCATAGGACAAGAATCAGTCGTGCACTGCACAAATCTGGTCTTTATAGAAGAGTGGCAAGAAGAAAGTCATTTCTCAAAGATATCCATAAAAAGTGTTGATTAAAGTTTGCAACCTGAAGCCTGGGAGACACAACAAACATGTGGAAGAAGGTGCTCTGGTCAGATGAAACCAAAATCAAACTTTTTGGCAACATTGCCAAACGATATGTTTGGCGCAAAGGCAACACAGCTCATCACCCTGAACACACCATCCCCACTGTCAAACATGGTGGTGGCAGCATCACGGTTTGGGCCTGCTTTTTTTCAGCAGGGACAGGGAAGATGGTTAAAATTGATGGGAAGATGGATGGAGCCAAATACAGGACCATTCTTGAAGAAAACCTGTTGGAGTCTGCAAAAGACCTGAGACTCGGACGGAGATTTGTCTTCCAACAAGACAATGATCCCAAACATAAGGCAAAATCTACAATGGAATGGTTCACAAATAAATATATACAGGTGTTAGAATGGCCAAGTCAAAGTCCAGACCTCAATCCAATCGAGAATCTGTGGAAAAAGCTGAAAACTGCTGTTCACAAACGATCTCCATCAAACCTCACTGAGCTCGAGCTGTTTGCCAAGGAAGAATAGGCAAGAATTTCAGTCTCTCGAAGTACAGAACTGATAGAGACATACCCCAAGCGACTTGCAGCTGTAATCGCAGCAAAAGGTGGTGCAACAAAGTATTAAGTTAAAGGGGCCGAATAATATTGCACGCCCCACTTTTCAGTTTTTGAATTTCCACAAAAATGTAAAATAACCAATAAATTTTTTTCAACTTCACAATTATGTTCCACTTGTTGTTGATTCTTCACCAAAAATGTATATTTGGTATGTTTAGGTTTGAAGCATGATATGTGGGAAAGGGTTGAAAAGTTCAAGGGGGCCGAATACTTTCGCATGGCACTGTGTATATACCACAGTAGGGTCAAGATGAGAGACATATATACCAGGATGGAGGACATACATACTAGGATGGGCCCAGGATGGGGTACATATAAACTAGGAAGGACCCCAACAAAGGGGGACATTACGACATAATGGGGGAGGATACAGCTCATATGTCTTTAGAGAATTTAGAATGCTACAAAGGCCCATACATCTGACCAACATATGGCGGCATTGGAGGCTCAGGTCCACATTTTTCACTGGGTTCCATCAGACCCTAGTTACTCCACTGGCTGTGAATGATGAGTTATTCAGGCAAAATTGACCTCTTGTTTCTACATAGAGCTTAGAAGGATTCAGTTTGTCTGTTTTTAGTCATGTGATGTCATAGACCTAATGGGAAACAGAAGAATTAGCTGGATATAAAGGAAAATGATCAACTGTAAGTACACAGTGCTGTATAATATGATGAATGCAACATGTTAAGAGGACGCAAATGTTGAAAGTAGTTCTTTAAGTTTTGCTGTGGAAAAGCTAGGATTTCAGTAGGGAAGTAAAAATCCACAGCCAAAATCTATGACCTGATTCATCATTTGTGCTTTTTCTAAGTAACTTTTCTTGTATTGTCTTGTGTTATTTGCTGACTTTTTTGCAACACATTTTTCACAATGTTGGACGAGGGTTATATGAATTTTTCTCAACATAAAAAATGCTCTATATATTTTTTTTATCTGTTTTGTGACATTTTAAGCCCAAATTAACGTTTCGCTAAATGGTGCAAAACTGCATCAAAATACAGTAATTGACAAAAGTATTGGCACCCTTGAAATTGTTTCAGAAAATGAAGTATATCCCCATGGAAATGATTGCATTTGCATCTGTTTTGTTATACATGTTTATTTGATTTGTGTGTATTGGAAGAGCACAAAAAACAGAGAAAAAATTTGTCAAATTGGACATCATTTCGCACAAAACCAAAAAATGGGCCAGATACAATTGTTAGCACGTTTACAAAATTGTGAATAAACACCTTGGTTTCAAGCATGTGATGCTTGTGGCAAATAACAGGTGTGGGTAATATGAAAATCACACCTGAAATCAGATAAAAAGATAAAAAGTTGACTCAATATTTGCATTGTGTGTGCTACACTAAGCATGGAGAACAGAAAGAGAATAGAACTGTCTGAAGACTTGAGAACTAGAATTGATGAAAAATTTCAGCAAGTTCAAGGTTACAAGTCCATCTCCAGAGATCTTGATGTTCCTTTGTCCACAGTGTGCAACATAACCAAGAAGTTTAACCCATGGCACTGTAGCTAATCACACTGGACGTGGATGGCAGAGAAAAATTGATGAAAGGGTGAAACGCAGGATAGTCCATATCGTGGATAAGCAGCCATAATCAATTTCCAAAGAAATTCAAGTTGTCCTGCAGGGTCAGGGTGCATTAGTGTCAGCGCAAACTATCAGTTGAAATTTGAATGAAATGGATAGCTATAGCAGGAGACCCAGGAGGACCCCAATGCTGACACAGAGACATAAAAAAGCTAGACTGCAGTTTGTCAAAATGTATTTGATTAAGCCAAAATCCTTCTGGGAAAACATCTTGGGGACAGATGGGACTAAGATAGAGCTTTTTGGTAAAGCACATCATACTACTGTTTACAGAAAACGGAATGAGGTTTACAAAGAAAAGAACACTGTACCTACAGTCAAATATGGTGGAGGTTCAAAGATGTTTTGGGGTTGTTTTGCTACTGCCAGCACTGGGTGTCTTGACTTAGTACAAGGCATCACGGAATCTGAAGATTATTAAAGGATTTTGGGTTGCACTGTAGTGCCCAGTGTCAGAAAGTTGGGTTGCGTCCCAGGTCTTGGACAAAGACCCCAAACATACTTCAAAGAAGTACCCAGAAATGGATGGAGAGAAAGCGCTGGAGAGTTCTGAAGTGACCAGCAGTGAATCCCCATCTAAACCCCACCTGTTAAAAGATCTTAAAATTGATGTTGGGAGACGACGCCTTCAAATATGAGAGACCTGGAGCACTTTGCAAAAGAAGAGGGCTCCAAAATTCCAGTTGAGAAGTGTAAGAAGCTTGTTGATGGTTCTTGGAAGCCATTGACTGCAGTTATTTTTCCAAAGGGTGTGCAACCAAATATTAAATTGAGGTTGTCAACATGCTGTCTGGACCATTTTTAGGGTTCTGTGTGAAATGATGCTACATTTGCCTTTTTCCTCAAATAAACAATATAATACAAACCAAAGAAATAAACATGTGCATAATAAAATGGGTAATTGTATTAATTTTCTGGTAGAAACACTTAATTTTCTAGAACAATTTCAAGGGTGCCAACACTTTCGGCCATGACTGTAACTGGCAAACAAAAAAATCGCTTCATGGGGGGAACTGGAGAACATTTGTAACTTTTTGAAAAGTTGTAATTGATGAATCCTTCAAAAATATTTAGAAAATAAACCCCTGCACGCAATGTTTTTTTTTATTTTTTATTTTTTAACTCTGGTGACCACATATAAAATAGGCTTTAAAAAAGAGTAAATTAAAATTAGCTGTGACTAAAACAGGCAAAAAACCCCCCACCAAAAACTAGACTAGAAAAAATATGTGCTAACGCAATAAAGAACGAATAATGAAAGTGTGAAAAATTAGTCAGAGGGCATAATGTAGGGACAGAAACCTTGATTCCAGGGGTGCGTTACTTACTGAGCTGTGTGTTGCTATTTTAATAAAATCAGTGTTTTATCAGCAGGAGATTATTATCACTACAGGACTAGATGCCTTGTGCCTCCTAGTCCAACCGCTGAGTAACTCCGCCCCCACCATAATTTTTCTCAATATACAGTGTACACAGAATCACCGAGTCATATAGATTTTTCTAAAAAATGTTGCAAAAATTCAGGTTGTGTAGTAGCTGATTTGCAGGCATGAGCTCGAATAGTTTGTGCACGGCAGATGTACAGATACAGTAACTAAGATACAGATTTTGTTGATGAAAATATTAAGGTGAAAAAATATTTAGCAATTTTCGAAAAAAGGAATTTTCGATTGTAAAAGATACGGAGGTATTTGTTTAAACAAAAAGACGCAAAGAAAAAAAAGATGGAAATCAGGGCTGAACTCCAACAGCACCCCACAACAATGCCAAGGAAATCGTCAAGTATTTATTGGACATGACTGGTTATGCAGAATAAATATAAAACAGTCACACCTTTAAGAAATCATTCCTTGCCTGGATCTGTTCTCAGCAGTCAGGGTTTATGCATATTGCCGTATTTTCGGTCCGCGTGGATTGTACTCGGACCAATGTTAGACTATGGGGCCGTGCACTTGTCCGATTTTTCTTTGCCCAAGATAAAAAATCACAGCGTGCTCGAGTTTGATCTCTCTCGGCCGTGCAAGTCACTGAGTCCGTGGAAACCATCGGACTGCACTCGGATGGCATCTGAGCGCAGTCTGATTTCAATTAAATGACAGAATTGAGAAGATGGAGACATTTTTTTCTCCATCTTCAACTCATCTGAGAGAATTGTATCACACTATGAATTTCACACACTCTGATGTGTTCGATCAGAGTGTCATTTGTATAATCGGATCGGATAAGAGAATATGCGCCCGTGTGACCCGAGCCTTAGACTCAGGTGCTGGTAGTATAACACAGCCTACACCCGCATTGTAGAGAGCGGACTCAGGTCCTGAGTATGCTCCATGCTTATTTTGCACCCTGCCTGGAAATCTTGGCCATGCATGCTTGAAAATGGTACTACCATAACAGAGGATCCAAGGTAAGACTAGCCCACAGGAAAGTCACCCTGCTGGGCTAGTCCTGCATCACAATACTGGAGTGCTGGAAACCAGTGGCCTGAGGTGCACGAGCAAGGAACAGTGAGAGGTAATAGAGGTCCTTGGAGACAGCAAAGGAGCTGTAGGAAACAATCCGTAGATAGGTGAGAACAGTCTGGGTAAGACTAACAGCTAGACTCAATGTTCAGGTAATGAGAGATCCATGTGGCTTTTAGTGCCCAGACAGGAAATAAGATGCATTCCACCGGTTCAGAATCTGCCATCTTAGTAAAGGGCAATTGCAGAAACACAACAGCAGCACAAAAATACGGAAGAAGTGATCAAACAGCAGTTCTCCCCTCCTCCAAATGTATCCCTAAGGTGGGGAGCGTGAATCACGATCCCTGGAAGAGACAGCGTCAACATGGCTGGAAGAGGGTCAGCACCAGAGTTGAGTATAAGTGTCATTATTTTACTGGGGGCAAACATAAAGATTGAGAAGGGAATGCCTGAGTAGTGGACAACTCCCTTAAAGGGACTCTTTCAGCAGGATTTTGCTATTTAATCTGAGAGCAGTATGATATCGGTGCTGAAACCCCGATTCTAATGATGTTTCACTTATTAGGCCGTGTGCTATAGTTTCAATACATTCAGTGTTTTATCATCAGTAGATTATCACTGCAGGACGAAGTCTCATGTGCAGGCCGGTCAGGCCTTTCTGTATAGCTCCGCCTCCACCACTGAAAGCCTTGATAAAAATAAGCCATGGGATCGACTTTAACATGTGTACATGATGACAATCTTTAGGGTCTGTATATATGGCAATCATGCTGTAGGTTCATGTGTTAGGAGAGGGTCTAATAACCACATAATGGGGGCATAAGTATTGTAAATGGGTCTTGGTAGGTGGAGGACACTGATAAAGTTGGTGTCCTGGTTGTAACCTCATGTAAGGACCCTGTTTTCCTTCAGATCACTTCCTTCTGTATGCCATTTCCTTTTTTCGTGCACCTTATCCTTCATTAATCTCAGATGGAATTATTGTTCTTTCCGCAGTGTTTTTAGTAATTTTCTATCTTCATTTTTATAAATCGATAAAATGACCCGTAGTTGCATTTCTATCGAATTTAGAAGCCACGGCCTTAGATATTTCATTGTTCCCAAGTACTTTTCATGTAGCTTTCGTGCACAATGAACTGATATGTGATGATTTAGCGAGGATTTATGCTTTTTCTTCTAGGTTGTTCACCACTTGTTGTACATGAAACCATTTATATTAATCTTCGTCATCGTCAAACATTTCCATTCTCCTTAATTAAGGCTCGTACCAGCTCCGTTCAGAGGAACGTGTCCCTGGCAGAGGAACACATTTTGCTCTTTGGATGTTTCACACTTAATCCTCGTATTGTCCGATGTTCTTAAGACGCCTGAGGCTAGAACTAATCCTGATATAACGCCGTGTCGTTCACGCCTTGTTTATAGCAACCTTTCGAAGTGCTTGGTCCGGTCACGACGTGACACTTTGTGTACCTTGGCCAAGACGTTCTAAGTGGTTCTTACTTGTAGCTCAATGAAAACATGTTCAAGTGTTGTCGAAAGCATCAGAAATTGGAAAGTGTTCAAATTCATTAAAAGATGTCTAATCTTTGATGCCTGTTTCCACAAAGCAATAAATATCTCTTCATCGTCATATGTTGAACAGTTGCCCTCTCCAACGCCAGTAGAAGCAATGTTCCATGGTTTGATATGAAGGGTTGTCGAAGATTAATTCATGGTGGAACAGATGTAAGAACGCATGCCGTTTTGGGTAGCCACCGATCAGTCCATGCCAACCCCTGTTCACTGTCTACAATGGACGCGTGAGTCTCAGAACTAGAAAATGGAGCTTCAGATGGCACCGGAAACAAGGAAAGCTAGGGGAGGCGGTGTTCTGCTGCAAAACCTTGAGTAGTGCAATATGTCGTTTCCAGAAATAGGAACAGAATGGTCAATTAAATCCCAATTAGTTCTACAAACACCGAATGTTTAATGACTACATAGACATCAAACGTCAGACTTCCCGTGTCCTTGGCCATTGGCTAATGTTTTTGCATGCTCGGGGAATAATGTGTTACACAGCTGACACATCGGCTACGCAGGCTTCATATTAAATTCCAATGAAGTAAATCCTTCTCTTTTATTAACTTTCTCGGGAAGTCTCTTTTTTTTTTGTTTTCCTGTTGTAGGCGAAGGCAGGAACGTTCCAGGGTAACAGAGTAGCCAAAGACCGAGGCGAATTTATGGTATCATTTCATTAATATATTTTCACCTTCTTAATTATCATTTCACATGTCGATGAGAGCAGAACTAATGAAGTGCCCAGGAAAGGCCACATATGAGCTCCGACGATATTATAGACCGTATCCTAACTAACACTTCAGACTCCACTTCCTTAGCGGCGCGGAAAGAAACGTCTTGTCCAATAAATGAAGAAAAAGTCTCTTCCCCCTGGTTTCGTGCCAGAACTGTCACATTTATATAAATTGAGCTGCCATGTAAAATATATTAACACAGATAAGAAAACATATGCAACTTATTAGATGCTACTAGGTGTCCTCATTTATCAGCAGCTTAAATGAGTCGGAACTGTCAAATAACACTACAATGTCTGGACGATTCACTCACTGCCATTTTTCCTCTAGTCCTCCTTTGTATATTTGTCAGTGCACAGATAAGTACAAAATGGGACTAAAGTTGCCTTAACTTTCCGGTCATATAACTAAGACCTTGATGCTGGGTTTCAAAGAGGGAAAAAACCCTCAAATGTTTTTTTCCTTCATTTTGCTAGTGAAAATTAAAGGCCATTTACTAGAGATGAGAAAATCCGGCAAAATTCAATTTCACTTGTTGGCACGTTTTTAGAAAGGGAAATTCAATTTGAATAACTTTTCCCCAAACCTAATGACCCTTATAATGCTCTGGGGGTCTTTCAAAACCTCAGACCATAATAAATGTAATATGTAAAAAAATAAGAAAAATGTTATACTCACCTTACCGCTCCTCACCATCACCCATTCGACTCTCGTCACATCTTTCGATCGGCATCTGCTGCAGTGAAATCACCAGGCTTCAATCACCAGGCTGAGGTTTCTGGGTTTCCTAGGTCCAAGAAGTTTCCGCGCATGCGCCTGCCAAGGTCGCTGCTCACACTTTGATGTCATAGGTCTCAGCGCGGGTTGTGAGCTTAGCGGGAGCATGCAACCCTCCCAACCGTATCAAACACCAAAGCCTCAGTTGGTGAAAAAGGCCAGAGGATTTCACTGCTCCTGATCAGAAGATACAATGAAAACCAGAAGGATGGTGGTGAGGAGCGGATAGACAAAAAAGGTTAGTATAAGGTTTTCATTTTTACATTTTTATGGCCTTTTATGACTCAGAAAAATGGAGGCCAGTGGCCGAATTCACATGGAAGCGATTTAAAATTACACAATATATTTTGGCGAATGCAAATTTTTGTAAAATAATTCAATTCCACTCCAATTTATTTGCTCATTTCTGCTATGTACACCTTCGCACACTGATTTTGTTTTTCTGTTCACTTGTTTGCTAAATGTAAAGTTAAGCAACTTTCTCAATAGTCTGCTTCAAAAAAATTTCGACTATTTTGCTGCTGCAGAGTGTCTGCAAGTCATTTATCTAGCTGAGCGATCTGCAAAAATGATACAAATCTGTCAGAGCTCTGACTGCTCTTTCTGCTCCCTGCTCACTCCCTTCTTAAGGTACCGTTACACTAAACGACTTACCAACGATCACGACCAGCGATACGACCTGGCCGTGATCGTTGGTAAGTCGTTGTGTGGTCGCTGGGGAGCTGTCACACAGACAGCTCTCTCCAGCGACCAACGATCAGGGGAACAAATTCGGCATCATTGAAACGGCCGTAAAGCAGAGCGGTGACGTCACTGCTGTGCTCTGCTTTACGGCCGGTGCTGACACAGTGCGGGAAGCTGACACCGGGGGACGTGACAGACATCAGAATGTGAGTATGTAGTTTTTTTTTTACTTTTACAATGGTAACCAGGGTAAATATCGGGTTACTAAGCACGGCCCTGCACTTAGTAACCCGATGTTTACCCTGGTTACAGGTGAACACATCGCTAGATCGGCATCACACACGCCGATCAAGGGATGACAGCGGGTGATCAGCGACCAAAAAAAGGTCCTGATCATTCCCCACAACCAACGATCTCCCAGCAGGGGCCTGATCGTTGTCACACATAAAGATATCGTTAGCGGGATCGTTGCTACATCACAAAAAGCTTGACTTTGCAACAATATCGTTAACGAAATCGTTATGTGTGAAGGTACCTTTACAGGGCTAGAGTCAGCAGCAGGGATGGTGCTGCACACCGATCTGTGAGAGGGGAAAGTAGCTAACCTTTTATAGAGAGAAGAGAAAATAGTCTTTAGACAAGGAGGAAACCTTGTGAATAAGAAATAAGTGCACCTCTGCAAGAACTAAAAGCAAGTGACGACCCCGGCATCAGCACCCTGAATACACACAGTCCTCATATCCAGCCTATATTACTGGGAGAGACACTCTCTCTGCTGAATATATAATGAGATGAGTCTTAAGTAAAGACCAGCTTTTTTTTTTTAATTTTATTTTGTAGTCTGTATCCTCTAATAGGAAATGATTACGCTATATGTATCTATATATTCCAGTGGTTGAAATGTAGATTGCAGCTTGACGAATATTTTGCTAGGTAATAATAAGGCACTAATCCTGTCTAATCAAGCAGCATAAACCTAGTCTAGGCAGTCTAATATGTGCCCAATTCATCACAATGGCTCATGCTGGATACATTTGGTGCATCTTTAGATACATTTGTCTTTACACCACTTATTAGTAGGCTTGGTTTTAGTCAATAGCCAACATGTTGGTGTTATTTTGTCACCCAGTATTACATTTGTAGCCATAAAAGAAAGAACCTGGCACTCAACTTAATGCTCGTGAGAATTTTTAATCATAGTAGCCAAAAACGTTTCGGTCCTATGACGGGACCTTCATCAGTTACTCGTTTAGCTGGTATGTGCTGTGCTGGTGTCCAGACGCGGTATCCGCTCGACGCGTCATAGGACTGAAACGTTTTTGGCTACTACGATTAAAAAATTCTCACGAGCATTAAGTTGAGTGCCAGGTTCTTTCTTTTAAGTTTCATATGGTGTGGGAACCTACCTAGGCACCATTAATGGTAGTGCACACGCCTTTACTTTCCACATTTTTAGCCATGACCTCTAATGAAGCCATACCCCTTTTCCAATAAATCATGTCTACTTGATGACAGTGGCATAAAAAGTGTGTAAAACACAAATTAAAAGTTGGGCACTTTTTAGAAAGCACAAGTGGATTCAAAACTTATAGTGCATTTATCCGAGTATATTTCCCCCAATATATGAAATTTGTATCTTGGGATATTGGACTCCTTTTAAAAAAAATTGTGGAAAAGTGGACACATCTCTATTAGTGATGAGCGAGTGTGCTCGTTACTCGAGATTTCCCAAGCATGCTCAGGTGGTCTCCAAGTGTTTGTGTCGACGCAGCTGGATGATTTGCGGCTGCTAGACAGCCTGAACATATGCATAGATTGCCTGATTGTTAGGAAATCCACTCATGTATTTAGGCTGTCTAGCAGCCGTAAATCATGAAACTGTGGAGACAAAAACATATTCTACGAGCACGCCCAAGATACTCGGAGAACACCCAAGAATGCTTGGAAAACTTGAGTAACGAGAACACTCGCTCATCACTAATCTCTATGTCTCCACTCTAAATTACACCCCTGTTGTCAGTGTTAGGCTAGGGCTATACTTGTCTGTTGCATGATCAAGTATCATCATCTTGATGCCACCAAAAAAAGTTAAAATTAACCCAACATTGACTGAAGAGCAGCTCTGTTCATTATAATATGCATGCAGTCTATCATGACAATATAATAACTCATATCCCTTTTTACAGTTTTCGTGGTTGTGGTGTTGATGAGACCATAGAACATTCTCCGATGGTCGCAATTTTGTCTCTGCCTCAACAGCAAAGGTGATTCAAGTGATTAGTATGAGATTAATGAGGTTTTAGATGAAACAGTGAAAAATGATTTAGGATAACTTTTCTAATAGGACTGATGACTTCAAACACTTAAGTGAAATTTTGTATTTTGACATAGCACAGAACAATACAAAACCAAATTGTAATGGATTTAAGGTATGCTAATGGAAATTACAGATTAGTTTGGAATTATTAGCCACATGCTATGTTATTCCTGTGTGATGAACTGTAAGCTCTTGTGAACGGAATCTTTTTCAGATGTTTTTCCTGTTTAAAGGGGTTCCCAAAGAGTGTGATAACACGGGCCTATCACGTGATTCAAACTGCAGTCCATCCCAGTCATATGTCCGGGTAAGCTGCAGTCTGAAGAAACACAGCTCCCGAGACCTGCGTCTCAACTGACAGAGGAGCTGTATTCTAAACCCAAATAACTCCATGAGCCAAAGAGAAGGGCTTGTGACAGGAGAAGAAATTAATCTTCTCATCGGCTGGTTGCACACAGAGGATGGATGCTAGAAAGAAAAAAATCTGAGCTCAGTCAGTTGAGATGAATTTAATCTCCTGTCAAGGACCTTCTCCGCCAACTCACTGACATGAGTGTAAGCTTGCGATACTCATCTTCTGTCAGCTGAAACCCATGTCTCAGGACTTTCTCCAGTCTGCTGACAATCCTGACGTAACTAGTATGGCTTCTAGTTGTATTACGGGATGGCAGCTATATTATTTTATTATTGTAAAACTCCTTTAACTAATAAATTTATTAAAAAAATACAAATACAAATCAATGTAAAATAATTATTTTGACAATTCATGAAATTAAATAATACTAGTGAAAAAATGAAACAATTTATTTATAATAAATAATTACAAATAATATAAGCATGACTGACAAAAGATCACTTTAAAAATGCCTGTAAGTCCGAAAATTAATGACGTCATTAGAGAATCCATAAATTGTCATTGTGGTTTCCGCAATATTTTATTTGATAGATTTCCAATGTAGACACTACACTATACTTTCATATACTTTTCCAAAAAGGTTTTCAAAATCTTTTGGTTTTTTTTTTTATTGAAAAATTGCTCTAAAGTTAAGGCCACTGGTTATCTTCTTTCTGAGCAATTTTCTGGCTACTGTTGTCAAGACCCATCTGTCCATAGTTACATAGAAGCAGGACAGATTACAGGCAGTGTGATGCGGCTCACAGAACTTGCAAAGAACCTCATATTGCACAGTATTTCTGCACAGCGCACAATAAGAAAGCTTCCGGACTTTGATAATGCCTGGATCTGTCTATGATTGATTCCCTCAGTCATTCAATTGTTGCATGCAATTATCTGCTGGATTTTTATAACAGATTAGCTGTGCAATTCTAACCTTGTCTCCTCTCGCCAGGCTTGATTCTTTTACTTGCCTCCATTTGTCTTCCAGTGGGAAGCACAATTTTACCATTCTCTAATTCACTTTTGTGTTTTACGCATTGGGCAAGCAACATTTTGCTTTTGTAGAGTCGTGGCAAAGCTGGGTTACCGTGGTTGTGTTACAGTTGGCATAAAAGGGTGGTCTGACTGAAGCTAACATTTATTTTAATCCTTAATGTCTTTCTATGTAATATAATAATCTAATTACGTTTCTAATATACTTTAATTAAAAGTTCCCTATCATACCTATACTATGTTAACTAACTGCTTTATTTTTCACCTATTTCCTGTTTGATGTCACTTCATTTGAGAATTCCCATGCTGGCATGCTCAAACAAGATATCATAAGGGGGTAGAGACTGCAGACATTGCCCCCATTCTGAGACCAAGAGTCTCAGAATCCGTCCGTTTCAGGGGTTGGGCTAATCCCTGCTCTACTGAGCATGAGTCGGTTGTCAATTCTGATGTACACACAGTAGGATATTGTCACTGTGCAATATTCTTTTTAATGCACAGTGACAGTGCACTCCTTCACCGACTCTGTGATGAGCCGACAAGAGAGCGCACTGTCAGTGCACATTGTAAGGATAGAATGAACGAGCAGAGACCAGCGGCGCCCCCTGGAAAGTGACGTTAAACTTTAATCACAGTACACACCGCTTGCTCCTCAGAAAAAGAAAATAAGCTTTTCCAATTGGTCTGGCATAAGAACAACTGGAAAAACCAAAAAGTGTCACTGGTAACATAGTAACATAGTAACATAGTTAGTAAGGCCGAAAAAAGACATTTGTCCATCCAGTTCAGCCTATATTCCATCATAATAAATACCCAGATCTACGTCCTTCTACAGAACCTAATAATTGTATGATACAATATTGTTCTGCTCCAGGAAGACATCCAGGCCTCTCTTGAACCCCTCGACTGAGTTCGCCATCACCACCTCCTCAGGCAAGCAATTCCAGATTCTCACTGCCCTAACAGTAAAGAATCCTCTTCTATGTTGGTGGAAAAACCTTCTCTCCTCCAGACGCAAAGAATGCCCCCTTGTGCCCGTCACCTTCCTTGGTATAAACAGATCCTCAGCGAGATATTTGTATTGTCCCCTTATATACTTATACATGGTTATTAGATCGCCCCTCAGTCGTCTTTTTTCTAGACTAAATAATCCTAATTTCGCTAATCTATCTGGGTATTGTAGTTCTCCCATCCCCTTTATTAATTTTGTTGCCCTCCTTTGTACTCTCTCTAGTTCCATTATATCCTTCCTGAGCACCGGTGCCCAAAACTGGACACAGTACTCCATGTGCGGTCTAACTAGGGATTTGTACAGAGGCAGTATAATGCTCTCATCATGTGTATCCAGACCTCTTTTAATGCACCCCATGATCCTGTTTGCCTTGGCAGCTGCTGCCTGGCACTGGCTGCTCCAGGTAAGTTTATCATTAACTAGGATCCCCAAGTCCTTCTCCCTGTCAGATTTACCCAGTGGTTTCCCGTTCAGTGTGTAATGGTGATATTGATTCCCTCTTCCCATGTGTATAACCTTACATTTATCATTGTTAAACCTCATCTGCCACCTTTCAGCCCAAGTTTCCAACTTATCCAGATCCATCTGTAGCAGAATACTATCTTCTCTTGTATTAACTGCTTTACATAGTTTTGTATCATCTGCAAATATCGATATTTTACTGTGTAAACCTTCTACCAGATCATTAATGAATATGTTGAAGAGAACAGGTCCCAATACTGACCCCTGCGGTACCCCACTGGTCACAGCGACCCAGTTAGAGACTATACCATTTATAACCACCCTCTGCTTTCTATCACTAAGCCAGTTACTAACCCATTTACACACATTTTCCCCCAGACCAAGCATTCTCATTTTGTGTACCAACCTCTTGTGCGGCACGGTATCAAACGCTTTGGAAAAATCGAGATATACCACGTCCAATGACTCACCGTGGTCCAGTCTATAGCTTACCTCTTCATAAAAACTGATTAGATTGGTTTGACAGGAGCGATTTCTCATAAACCCATGCTGATATGGAGTTAAACAGTTATTCTCATTGAGATAATCCAGAATAACATCCCTCAGAAACCCTTCAAATATTTTACCAACAATAGAGGTTAGACTTACTGGCCTATAATTTCCAGGTTCACTTTTAGAGCCCTTTTTGAATATTGGCACCACATTTGCTATGCGCCAGTCCTGCGGAACAGACCCCGTCGCTATAGAGTCCCTAAAAATAAGAAATAATGGTTTATCTATTACATTACTTAGTTCTCTTAGTACTCGTGGGTGTATGCCATCCGGACCCGGAGATTTATCTATTTTAATCTTATTTAGCCGGTTTCGCACCTCTTCTTGGGTTAGATTGGTGACCCTTAATATAGGGTTTTCATTGTTTCTTGGGATTTCACCTAGCATTTCATTTTCCACCGTGAATACCGTGGAGAAGAAGGTGTTTAATATGTTAGCTTTTTCCTCGTCATCTACAACCATTCTTTCCTCACTATTTTTTAAGGGGCCTACATTTTCAGTTTTTATTCTTTTACTATTGATATAGTTGAAGAACAGTTTGGGATTAGTTTTACTCTCCTTAGCAATGTGCTTCTCTGTTTCCTTTTTGGCAGCTTTAATTAGTTTTTTAGATAAAGTATTTTTCTCCCTATAGTTTTTTAGAGCTTCAATGGTGCCATCCTGCTTTAGTAGTGCAAATGCTTTCTTTTTACTGTTAATTGCCTGTCTTACTTCTTTGTTTAGCCACATTGGGTTTTTCCTATTTCTAGTCCTTTTATTCCCACAAGGTATAAACCGCTTACACTGCCTATTTAGGATGTTCTTAAACATTTCCCATTTATTATCTGTATTCTCATTTCTGAGGATATTGTCCCAGTCTACCAGATTAAGGGCATCTCTAAGCTGTTCAAACTTTGCCTTCCTAAAGTTCAATGTTTTTGTGACTCCCTGACAAGTCCCCCTAGTGAAAGACCGGTGAAACTGCACAATATTGTGGTCGCTATTTCCTAAATGCCCAACCACCTGCAGATTTGTTATTCTGTCAGGTCTATTAGATAGTATTAGGTCTAAAAGTGCTGCTCCTCTGGTTGGATTCTGCACCAATTGTGAAAGATAATTTTTCTTGGTTATTAGCAGAAACCTGTTGCCTTTATGGGTTTCACAGGTTTCTGTTTCCCAGTTAATATCCGGGTAGTTAAAGTCCCCCATAACCAGGACCTCATTATGGGTTGCAGCTTCATCTATCTGCTTTAGAAGTAGACTTTCCATGCTTTCTGTTATATTTGGGGGTTTGTAACAGACCCCAATGAGAATTTTGTTACCATTTTTCCCTCCATGAATTTCAACCCATATGGACTCGACATCCTCATTCCCTTCGCTAATATCCTCCCTTAAAGTGGACTTTAGACAAGACTTTACATAGAGACAAACCCCTCCTCCTCTCCGATTTTTACGATCCTTTCTAAACAGACTGTAACCCTGTAAGTTAACTGCCCAGTCATAGCTTTCATCTAACCATGTCTCGGTTATTCCCACTATGTCAAAGTTACCTGTAGATATTTCTGCTTCTAGTTCTTCCATCTTGTTTGTCAGGCTTCTGGCGTTTGCGAGCATGCAGTTTAGAGGATTTTGTTTTGTTCCAATCTCCTCACTGTGGATTGTTTTAGAAATGTTCTTACCTCCCTTCTGAGTATGTTTTCCTGGGTCGTCTTTGTTCGAGTCTAATGTTTTTCTTCCCGTCCCCTCTTCTTCTAGTTTAACGCCCTCCTGATGAGTGTAGCGAGTCTTCTGGCGAATGTGTGTTTCCCAGGTTTGTTGAGGTGTAGTCCGTCTCTGGCGAGGAGTCCATCATACCAGTAATTCACACCGTGGTCCAGGAATCCAAATCCTTGTTGTCTGCACCATCGTCTTAGCCAGTTGTTTGCATCAAGGATCCTGTTCCATCTCCTGGTGCCATGCCCGTCTACTGGAAGGATAGAAGAAAAAACTACCTGTGCATCCAGTTCCTTTACTTTCTTCCCCAACTCTTCAAAGTCCTTGCAGATTGTCGGTAGGTCCTTCCTTGCCGTGTCATTGGTGCCAACATGTATCAGAAGAAATGGGTGGACGTCCTTGGAGCTGAAGAGCTTTGGTATCCTATCGGTCACATCCTTGATCATCGCACCTGGAAGGCAGCATACTTCTCTTGCAGTTATGTCCGGTCTGCAGATGGCTGCTTCGGTGCCTCTCAGTAGTGAGTCCCCACCACCACCACTCTTCGTTGCTTCTTGGCTGTACTTTTTGCTGTCACTTGTTGCTGTGTGCCCTTTTCTTTTTTGCTTGCTGGTATTGCTTCATTCTTAGGTGTGCCATCTTCATCCTCTACAAAGATTTGATATCGGTTCTTCAGTTGTGTGGTTGGTGATTTCTCCATGGTCTTCTTGCTTCTTTTGGTCACATGCTTCCACTCATCTGCTTTTGGAGGTTCTCTGACACTTTTTGCACCTTCTGTGACCAGTAGAGATGCTTCTGTTCTGTCTAGAAAGTCTTCATTCTCTTTGATGAGTTTCAAAGTTGCTATTCTTTCTTCCAGACCCCGCACCTTTTCTTCTAAAAGGGCCACTAGTCTACACTTCTGACAGGTGAAATTGGATTCTTCTTCTGGTCGATCTGTGAACATGTAGCACATGCTGCAGCTCACCATGTAGGTTGTCACATCTGCCATGTTGCTCCTAGATCCTGCTGACTTGCTGTGTGTTTTCCTTCTTGTGTAATCTACTCAGCCAAGCTCTCTTGCAATAATGTCCTACAGGCAAAAATTCCTTACGGCGCGCGGTTTGGTGATGCTTTCGAAGCAGCTGGTCCCGGCTGTACCCAACGATCTTCTAGCTTAGGGAGACTTCGCTTCTCCCAGAAGGCACCTGGAATATGCAAATTAGCCTCCTGAAGCTTGAATCCCTGGTTTGGTGATGCTTTCGAAGCAGCTGGTCCCGGCTGTACCCAACGATCTTCTAGCTTAGGGAGACTTCGCTTCTCCCAGAAGGCACCTGGAATATGCAAATTAGCCTCCTGAAGCTTGAATCCCTGGTTTGGTGATGCTTTCGAAGCAGCTGGTCCCGGCTGTACCCAACGATCTTCTAGCTTAGGGAGACTTCGCTTCTCCCAGAAGGCACCTGGAATATGCAAATTAGCCTCCTGAAGCTTGAATCCCTGGTATCATTACTATATAAGGTGGTGCATTTTTATGGCATTTTTATCCAAATGGTAAGAACACTTTAAATTACAATGGGACACCATAAAGTAAGATTTGCTTTAGTTTCCATTATAAGTACATTGAATTTATTTATTTTTAATAGGGTCTATAGTGTTTCATTGCATTGACTTGAGAAATGCAATGGTGGAAGATGCCATCACTTAGGTCACAAAGAACCTACTCTCAGGATAGGTGACGATCCCAGGGGGTCAGATCCCCAGTAATCAACAAGTTATCATCTATGACGAGTACATAGAACAATCCCTTTAATGTAATAAAATTATATGAATTGAATTGGGCTAAATGGCAATAGCACCCCCTATCTGCGGACCAGTGTGGTGCTGTTTTCGGAAAATTGCAGTAAAGGGACAACCCCTTTAATTCTTTGAAAGTTTTTCTATAGTAGTTTTATAAGGAATAAGTCACAGAGCCAAACAAGTAAAGCGAATATGAAATCATCTCAATATTCTGTCACCATAGTAATCTATGATTATAAATATTAAAATAAATTGTTCGCAAATTAGTTCCCATGTGTTTCACCCGTGTTATCTGATCTAAACTCAGGCAAATAATTATTCAAAAAAATAAAAAATCACCAAGGAAGCCAAAGTGAAGCATTTTGTCTTAATTTGTTCTGGGGGATTAAGATTACATGATTCTAATTCTTAATTTAATTTGAGCTGTTTCTATACAATATCCACGGGCTCATTAGTAATTGGTGAAACCGAATACGGGACATACAGTGGGATTTTTAAACAAAAGAATTAAGTCTATGAATATATTGTAAATTCTTTTCAACATTTATATATATGGCCACTAGAACAAAAGAGTCTGGGTGCGAAATGACTTAACCATTTGTTGAGAATATTGAATTTATGATAAAATACAAAATTCAAAAATTATCCCGGCTGCATGCAGGGACCTAACAATGTCAATCTTGGGATGCTTGACCGGTCTCGTGGAAGAGGGGAGACAAGTACTATTTTCAACCTCCAATTGAAAACTATTGAGGAGAGGAGAGCCACTAGCTCCCTGCCCCGCAGTTACTCCAGAGCCATCAAAGGCCTTCATCTACAGAACTCGCTGGTGACACGTCATGACACCGGTGTGATGTTATTGCCTGGGATGTGACACTAGCGTTCTCTGTACCTGAAGGCCACTGATAGACTGTAGACAAAGTGTGCATTTTCTTTCCAGAAATTCCATAGGGTTTCTTTTCAACAGCCGCTCTAAGAAAGTCAGAAAACAACTTTTTTATTTCTATGGATGAATATTGTGGCTCTATGACCTTTGTATGCAAATTGCCTCTTCAGAGAGGAAGAGCACTTGAACTCTAGCGCCACCTATTGGAAGTAGCAATTCTAACATTCAATATTGACCTATTAAGGAACCTTGTCACATGACTTAAAATAAAAGCCAAACATAATCCCAATTTGCAGAGTTGTGTTGTGTTGCCCCTCATCAGTGCAAAGCATGAGATCTGACTTAGGCTAGGTTTACATTGCGTTAGTGCAGTCCGTTCAACGCATAAGTTAAACAGACTGCGCTAATGCAAGTGCCGACTTTTGCACAGCGCTAGCGCAGATGGAGCTTCTGCTAGTTCCATCTGCGCTAGCAGTGACAGACCCGGAAACGCTGCAGCCGGCGTCTCAGATCCGTCACTCAAATGATGGCACATCGCTAGCGCATGCCCATTGTGGGCGTCCGCTAGCGATGCATCCGACATTGCAGTCTATGGCGGTGTTAACGGACTACGTTACACCACATTATGCCGCGGTGTAACGTAGTCCATTAAACGTAGAGCCATAACGCAATGTTAGTAGTTGGCCTGGAGTGGTCCCAAACTAGCATCATCTCTGGCGAGAGTCATAGGTTCCCTTTAATGAGGTAAAATTGTGTCCAACTGCACAGTAGAGGTGTTAATTTTAGGTCAGGGCTACACATTAACCTTTTTAGTGAGTCCACTGGAGTGTACTTATTTGTTCCCAAAACAATGTATTCCACTGAACTGCACCTGTAGCTCTCAATGAAGTGTTGTAAAATCTTACTACACAAGGTCCGTGTGTATCCATAGCCTAAATTTTAATTCTACCCTCTGATGATAATGGGATGACTTCTCTAAAGTGATCTTCACAAAACAATATCATTATAGTCCATATAGTGATGCAGATCAAAGTCCCCATCAGCGCTAATGGCAGATTCCCATTTTTCAGGGTTTTTCAGAAGTAAGCATCGACAGGGATAAGACGTAATGTCAACATAGCCTAATTGGCGCCTGTGTATTTCCTTCATTTTTCTAAGAGGTGCTTTATAGTTTTGTTTCTTGCACTTTACAAAACACGTGGCAGGTATCAGCGTCTTGGGAGGACTCAGTGGACAATATTGTTATTAATATAGAAAGATGCAAAGAAAAAAAAAAAAATAACATTAAAATAAATGTTCCAAATAACGTAACATAAAAAGTTGATTTAACTTTTGTTAGGTTGATTAAAAGTTTATTTAAAGGGAACCTGTCAGGTCAAATAATATTATTAACATGCATATATAAGGCGTATCTGAAGATTTGTAGCATTAGGAAGATGCCTGGCTGCTGTACTGAAGTGTCAGAGAATGAAGTTTATTTATCTTGGGAGCCGCCGGCTTTCAGTTATAGAGGTGTGTCTGGAGCAATTACAGTCACCACTTACAGCACTAAGAGCGATGGCTGTAAAACACGCTGGCACTGACTGACAGCCAGGGTAAACACCTGTAAAACGTTCTGGTGCTGACTACAGTGCACCAGTGCAAAGCAAGTTGTCAGTCATAGTGTGCTCACATCTGCAGCTCACTGGGTACAGAGCGGTGACTATAGTCATACCAACACCTCTACAACTGAAAGCCGGCGGCTCCCAGAAGAAATAAAGGTCATTTTATACCAGGGGCCGCAATTTCTGTATTGAAGCCAGGCACCGTTGTGACATTATTAACCCACAGATTATCCCCATACCAGCAGGTTAATAGCATTATCCAGCCTAACGGGTTTCCTTTAATTTATGCTTTTTTCCCTACTAAAAACAATAGGTTGGATTTATTAACATTTTCCTGTCCTAAAAACATTGGGATAGCCAAAATTGTTTTGACTCTACCCTTTATTAAAAGAAGATGGGGCTTAGCAAAAAGGGTGTAATCAATGAAAACCTAACTTACTATACTTTACTCCAGAATCTTGTGAGTTATAGCAGAGGTCTACCCAGTTTAGGCGTTTCCAGTATGGTAGAATAAACAGCTTAGATTACAGTCCATATAACTGCTGGGATCCGCCCGCTCAGAAATCAGGGTTCAGCTCTGGATGTCAGTTCTCCTTCAGAGCACGCAAATCAATCATTTAGACCAGAGGCTTCACGTTTACCTCCTGGACCACACCCTAGGGTGGAGATATGGTGAACAGCCCTCCTGCCCAACTCTTTAGCTGTTCGCAATAAACCAGGCACTGTCATGGATAAACCCCTCTCAGAACATAATATGTTGGAGCAAACTTCCAGGTTCGTATCACTGAAGCTTAGAACCTCAGTGAAACATATCTCTCCTTCATTACATTACCAGTCCCCCTCGTACACCAGCGATATTGCCTTCTCTATATTTGGCATCCCCTGTGCTTACATTTGGAAACAATCATTTTGAATATGTTAATGCAGGCTTTACATTGGCTTTCATTCAGATACATATCTTTAGTCATGTGTGAGACTTTTAGGCGACTGTATTTTTACGCTACGTAGAATTTTACTCTTGCTTTCGCCGTGACCATTCCTATTGTGCCATAACAGCATATAAATAAACCAGAGTGAACTTCCTAACTCCTATTTGTTCTTACATTCCCTTACAATAAACGCTAGAAATTCACAGGCAGACATTTCCTCTTCTGCACTTGATGAATTATATATTTACTTTTTTTTTTAGTTCAGGCTCAGGATATAACAATAGCTTATAAATCCTACAATCATCTACCCCCTCTTCCAGGGCTGTCGAAAGTTCCGTCTTTCCAAAATACGCTCTAAATATTAAATAACAATGCAAAAAAAAAACAAAAAACGGCAAAATACGTTGCGTGTATTTAGTAATGTGCATTTTATATCTAAAGGGTCCTGTATCAGCACATAAATCCGAACACCGGTGTCCAGTAGTGAAAAGAGGTGAGGCCAATAGATCCTTGTATCCAAATGTTTCGCCGGTAAAGAATTTTTGGCAATCTTGTGTTCTGCAGTTTTTGAATAATATATTGCGAAAACATTCAGATAGAGGAGATTATTACTGGCCCCGTTCCCCAGCCTGGTATTGCTCACTTAAATAAGTTTTGGCAGTGACAGAAAGTTTCGGCTGCTTAGTATACAGTTCTGAAAAAGAAGGAAGGAGCGAGACATTTAAGTTCAATGTTAAATATGCGATTTGATTTCAAGCCGTGATTACGAAGCTTTATCTGGGGATACTCTGCTTGTTTTTCCTGGGGTTGAAGAGTGCAATCAGCAATGAGCTTTTTATGCTTGTGGCCACATAACTTTATACTTACCATAGTGTGCAGCCTGGATTCTCAAAGAAATCTTATACCGGTCTATATTGTTCTTCCATGTGGCCCGCCCGTGCTTAAACTCCTTACTGGACGTATTTTTTTTTTGTTATTTCGTTTTGGGTAATTATAATTATCAGGATTTATAAGCTGTAACTGGAAATATTTGTATTTCTTCTTCCTATTGAGAAGTAAAAGAATAATGCTGCCATGAAAATCAGGTCATAATCTTCACACCGCATTATACTCAGCCTTAAATATGTATTCCTATATCTACAATATGTCAGACATTTATGATCGTTGGGGACCCCCATAATCTTGAAAATGAAGAGGCTGTGGCAGTGATTTAGCTCTGCATCCCCTTTACTCTAATCTCATTCACATAAGTTCTTTGGCCACTGGAAAACTCAGCAATACCTTATTTAAGTGAATGGAGCTCCTTGCAGTTTCCTATGTAGTTGGTGGCCTCAAGCGTCACTGTGCAAAGGAAAAGGAGATTGAAGGGGAAGTAGGTGGAAATCAACGCTGTTTCATCTCTATTCTAGGATTGATTGTGTTCTTAGAAATTTGACCCCCATTAATATCGTGGCAATATGTCATCATTTTATAAGATAGAAATACCCCTTTAACAGCTTCTGGACCATCCATAGACTTTAAACATCCTGGTGGCACGTGATCTACTCTAAAATATCACTGTACAGTACATCAACTGTATAACGGCTCTTTCACACATCTTGATATTTCCAGTACTGGAATAACTAGTAACGGAGATATCAGTGTCCGTGTGTGTAATACTTGTGACATATGTGTGGCCACCATGTGCCGCGTCAGTGCCACACGTACCGGCACCTGGGAATCAGCGGTACTGTTCGCACTGTTCCCCAGCGCTGGGTGCTGAAAACAGCTCACATCATTCTCCCCTGCTCGTGCTACAATCAGCACTAGCAGGGGAAAATGTTGAGAGTTGTATTCGACTGATAACAGCGAGAGTATTTATCAGCCGCCGCCTAAGCTATAAATAAATAAATATACCGGCGTGAGTTTTTCTGCATTTTTGATAAAGAGCCAGGCAAAACTGACAGCTGCGGGCTGCAACCCTCAGCTATCAGCGCTAGCAAGGCTGGTGATCAAGAATAGAGGGGTCCCCTGTGTTTTTTAAAAGTGTTTAAATAAATAATTAAAAAAAACAGCTTGGTGTCCCCCCATTTTTGACGACCAGCCTTGCTAAAGCAGACAGCTGGGGGCTGGTATTCTCAGGCTGGTAAAGTGACATGGATATTGTCCCCTTCCAGCATAAAAATAGCAGCTCACAGCTGCCCAGAAAAGGCACATCTATTAGATGGGCCAATTCTGGCACTTTGCCAAGCTTTTCCCACTTGCCCTGTGACGGTGGCACATGGGGTAATATTTGTGGGGTTGATGTCACCTTTGTTTTGTCAGGTAACATCAAGCTCACGGGTTAGTAATGGAGAGGCGTCTATAAAATACCCATCCATTACTAATCCTATAGTTGTATTGTAAATAAATACACAGCAAGAATAGTCTTTTATTTGAAATAAAAACAAAACACATTTTTTCATTTTATTTTTAAAAATAACAAACACAGGTATACTCACCTAATGCCTATTCCATTGAATCCCTCGTTTCCTGTAATAAAACTAAAATAAAAAAACAACAATATCCCTCACCTGTTCAACGTTCCGTCCCACGCCGTAATCCATGTCTGGTGGATAATTAGTTTTCAACCTGGACCATGCCAAGATGTGACCGTCCAGGCTGAGAACCACTGGTGAATGAGCTGCTGCGAGTGCAGCCTCAGTGACTAGCGATGATGTCATCGAGGTTATTGCCGATCACTGAGGCTGCACTCCCAGCCAGGCTGAACTGCGGTGACCTCAGCACTGTGAGAAAAAGTCACTGAGTTTACTGCAGATCACCGTGACAAATAAATAATAAATAATCATTTATTTCCCTTTTACGTTACCCTAATCATCACTGATCTAACGTAAAGACCTATTTAACCTGTAAGTCAATCAAGTAATGCTGATAGCAACTATATGAATATTCACATTAAAATATGTTAAAACACAGATTAAAAACAAAATCCAATTTCATTTTGTTTACCATATTTTTTCTATACTTAATACTAATTTTCACTTCTAGTTTTCTTACTACACTCCCTGACAGAAGTTATGTCGCTTATCCATGTTATGTAAATAAAAGCTTATAACCTGACTTGAAATTCATCCACTGATTGTATAAATTATTCTTTTGAAAGCTGAAACCCTCCGAAATGTGGTTTAGGTTAAGAAAATAAATTGACATCAATGCAGAAATATTGATCAGTTAATGGACACAGAATGGTCAGATTTTGGCAAGACAAAAGTTTTGTCGCCCACAGAAAGTAATGTGATATTCAAACAAATAATTAACTTAAAATACAAATATATGCTGCATAACATTGGTGAATGAAGTTGTGGTGCTATTAGAGTCATATTTAATATTTTTTTGTGACTTCCATGAGGACTGCATCCATGCGGTTCAACAATGATTCATACAATTTATTAATGAAGTCATCAGGAATAGCAAAGAATGCAGTCTTACATGCCTCCCAAGGTTCATCTAGATTCTTTGATTTTGTCTTCCAAGCTTCCTCTTTCATCCTACCCCAAACATGCTCGATGATGTTCATGTCTGGTGACTGGGTTGGCCAGTCCTTGAGCACCTTGATCTTTTTTGCCTGGAGGAACTTTGTTGTAGAGATGGATTTATGAGATGGAGCACCATTCTGCTGCAGAATTTGACCCCTTTTATGATTTGGAATATAAGAGGTAGCTAATACTTCTTGATATTTTAGGCTATTGATATTGCCTTCCACCTTGCAAATATTTTGCAAACCCCCATACTGAATGTAACCCCAGACCATGATCTTTCCACCCTAAATGTAACTATTTTCTGGGTGTATTTTGGACCCATACAGGCTCCAGTAGGTCTCCTGCAGTATTTGTGGGGCTGTGGTGTAATTCTACTGAAGATTCATCAGAGAAATCCACCTTCTGCCACTTTTCCAGCCTCTATCTGTTTAGCAGGCTGTGGGACTTTACAAATGACACACGGTTTTTTATTTGCCTTCTGTTTAGTGCTGGCTTCTGGGCACTGATTCGACCATGAAGGCCATTTCGAGACAGAATCCTACAAACTGTTCTAGTTGACACAGGGACTTGAGTTGACCAGGCCTGTTGAAGCTCTGCTGCAGTAGAAGAGGGGCTTGCTTTGGATTTTCTAACCAACAAACGTTCCTCTTGAGCAGTTTTCTTGCGGGGTCTGCCGGACCTGGGCTTGTCAAACACATCTCCAGTCTCTTCAAATCTTTTTTTTAATTCTTTGTACTTGACGCTGAGACACATTAAAGGTGCCAGCCACCTCTGCAGTGAATCTGGTATTCAGCCTCCAGGCTTTGGTCGCAGGGTGGATTTTTGGCATGTTGTCAGAGCTTGCAGTTCAAGTGAAGGTCTGGGGTACTGGGTTTCTTTTAAGGCACACACACTAATTAACCGATCATTTACTGTGCACATGTGATGATATTAACTAGGATTGGGTGCATTATATGACCAGGCGACAAAACTTTTGTCTTGCCAAAATCTGACCATTCTGTGTCCATTAACTCATCAATATTTCTGCATTGATGCCAATTTATTTTCTTAACCTAAACCACATTTCGGAGGGTTTCAGCTTTCAAAAGAATAATTTATACAACCACTGGATGAATTTAACATCAGGTTATAAGCTTTTATTTACATAGCATGGATAAGCGACATAACTTCTGTCAGGGAGTGTATATGCTATATGGTACACTTTTGCATAACAATATATAGTTGACATGCACAGAAATAGGCTCAGATATCTATAATTAAGTATTAATAAGATAATTTCAGTCTAGTCCATTGTTCCTTGAATGTTATTATTATCATGTTTAAAGGATCTGTCAGCAGGTTTTTGCTATGTAATCTGTGAGCAGCATGATGTAGTAGCTGAGACCCTGATTACAGTGATGTGTCACTTACCAGGCTGTGTGTTGCTGTTTCAATAAAATCAGTGTTTTATCAGCAGGAGATTATCACTACAGGTCTAGCTGTCTCATGCCTATTGGTCCAACCACACCCCCAGCACTGATTGGCAGCTTGCTGACAATATCGAATGGACACAGAAAACAGCCTATCAGTGGTGTGGGTGGGGATATACACAGCTCAGCAGTCTGAGCACTACAAGATCAAAATGACAGCAAGCAGTCTAGTAAGTGATACACCGCTGGAATCAGGGTCTTTGTCCCTAATTCATGCTGTTGTCAGATTACATAGTAAAACCTGCTGACAGATTCCCTTTACTTGAAATACTGATGGATTTAACAGTCAGGGATTGGATTTTTTCTCCCTCCCTAATAGATACAGCTGGAGCAGATCTGTGTAGTGCAGGGTTGAGAAGGGGTTAATGCTACTTGCCTTGCGCATTGAGAGAGATCATTTTGGCTCATTGGTATTCAGGTTACCTGGCCTTGCTGAAGCAACTTGCAAACAAATTAACATTTCCAGATGGATAAGAGCTGCAGGACCAAAACACCAGGCCCTGTTTTCCCTCTAAGTAGTTTACTCTGGAATCCCTCGGACAGGATGAAACAACAGTCTGCGCTTGTAAAGATCAATGGCTGATAACTGTGAATAATGTCATCTGATAACACAATCTGCTTCTCTTGCCAAAATCTACAACCCATAATAAAAAACAAGTTTGACCACGTCTTGAGGTGAACCACCCAGGTTACTGTTACTTATAATGAGATGGAGCAGACCCGCAGCGCCAATCTCACAGAAACCGTTCCTTCCTTAAAACTCATTTAGAATCAAATGTTGATACATTCCATCAAGGCGTTGGGAGAGAAAATCCAATCAGAAATTCCTGGCGTTTACACTGAGATCTACCATATGGCAATCCCGTCAACTGGAGATCTATTAGATGCTCCACCGCCAAAAATAAGACAGCTAAAGTCTATGTAGGTTTGTATTATGCTAAGAATCTGCAAAATATTGTCTATCTATCTATCTATCTATCTATCTATTATCTATCTATAATCTATCTACCTATTATCTATCTATCTATCTATCTATCTATCTATCTATCTATCTATCTATCTATCTATCTATCTATTATCTATCTATCTATTATCTATCCATCTACCTGTCTATCTATCTATCTATCTATCTATCTATCATCTATCTACCTATTATCTATCTATCTATCTATCTATCTATCTATCTATCTATCTATCTATCTATTATCTATCCATCTACCTATCTATCTATCTATCATCTATCTATCTCTCTATTATCTATCTATCTATCTATCTATCATCTATCTACCTATTATCTATCTATCTATCTATCTATCTATCTCTCTATCTATCTATCATCTATCTACCTATTATCTATCATCTATCTATCATCTATCTACCTATTATCTATCTATCTATCTATCTATCATCTATCTCTATCTATCTATCTATTATCTATCTATTATCTATCTATCTATCTATCTATCTATCTATCTATCTATCTATCATCTATCTACCTATTATCTATCATCTATCTATTATCTATCTATCTATCTATCTATATATCTATTATCTATTATCTATCTATTATCTATCTATCTATCTATCTATCTATCTATCTATTATCTATCTATTATCTATCTATTATCTATCTATCTATTATCTATCTATCTATCTATCTATCTATCTATCTATCTATCTATTATCTATCTATCTATCTATTATCTATCTATCTATCTATCTATCTATCTATCTATTATCTATCTATCTATTATCTATCTATCTCTCTATCTATCTATCTATCTATCTATCTATCTATCTATCTATCTATTATCTATCTATCTATTATCCATCTATTATCTATCTATCTATCTATCTATCTATCTATCTATCTATCTATTATCTATCTATCTATCTATCTATCTATCTATCTATTATCTATCTATCTATTATCTATCTATCTATTATCTATCTATCTATCTATCTATCTATCATCTATCTATCTATTATCTATCTATCTATCTATCTATCAATCTATCTTTCTATTATCTATCTATCTATTATCTATCTATCTATCTATTATCTATCTATCTATCATCTATTTACCTATTATCTATCTATCTAACTATCTAACTATCTATCTATTACCATATCTAATATCTGTCTATCTATCTATCTATCTATCTGCTATCTATTTATCTATCATAATTATAATAACAATAATTGTTATTTCTATAGTGCCAGCATATTCCGCAGAATTTTACATTTTAGAGGGGACTTGGACAGACAATAAAAGACATTACAGAATAACAATAATCACATAAACAACAAATACCAAGAATGAAGCAGAACGAAGGGCACAGGTAGGGTGGTAGACTGAGACGAGGGAGGAGATGTAGGGTGCTGCTGGACCGTGGAGTGCTTTGGGTCTGAGAGTGATAAGTTTATATTGAACTCTAAATTGGATGGGTAACCAGTGCAATGACTGGCACAGGGTAGAAGTATCGGTGTAACAGATGGTGAAGAATATTATCTATCTATCTATCTATCTATCTATCTATCTATCTATCTATCTATCTATCTATCTATTTCTCTATCTATTTATCTATGTAGAAAAAAAGGAACAGCACAAGAAAAAATACCTTAAAGCGTGCATGCTTCCCTGACCAGCATTCCAATGGTCTTCCGGAAAGTAAACAAAAAGGGAAACAGCACAAAAACATGTAAAAAAAAGAGGACTTTAATGCCCTGTGGCGTGGCAATGTTTCGGATAAAACAAATCCTTTCTTTTGAGTTGAGCAGACAGCATATAGCTCTATGTTGATTGTTAGAGTTGTTAATTCTGTACTGCAGGACTTGCATGCTTGGAAAGAAAAACAACTAATGTTAATTTTGGTATTGTACCAGCCATGTACAGTAGGTACGGAAAGTATTCAGACCCCTTAAAATTTTTCACTCTATGTTTCATTGCAGCCATTTGGTAAATTCAAAAAAGTTCTTTTTTTTCTCATTATTGTGCATTCTGCACCCCATCTTGACTGAAAAAAAACAGAAATGTAGAAATTTTTGCAAATTTATTAAAAAAGAAAAACTGAAATATCACATGGTCATAAGCAGGTATGGACTGGGGCTGAAATTCAGCCCTGGCATTTGAAATCACACAGGCCCATGCTGTCTCCGTCCCCATGAACCAGATGGGATATAATACTAATATTACCCTGGATGGAGGAAAGGAAGATTTTCTACAAGACCAATATTTCTAATGATACACATGGCCTGCTGGGGTAAGTGACGGAGTCAGTGACTTTGTGCTCCATCCCAACAGCTAACAGTATGGGTGTCTTGAGAACTACGATTCGGTTAACAACATAATAGACAAGGTGGCCCATGACCAGACAGGCCCTTCTGACATTTGCCAGAATTGCCAGATGGCCAGTCCGGCCCTGGTCATAAGTATTCAGACCCTTTGCTCAGTATTGAGTAGAAGCACCTTTTGAGCTAGTACAGCCATGAGTCTTCTTGGGAATGATGCAACAAGTTTTTCACACCTGGATTTGGGATCCTCTGCCATTCTTCCTTGCAGATTCTCTCCAGTTCCATCAGTTTGGATGGTGAATGTTGGTGGACAGCCATTTTCAGGTCTCTCAAGAGATGCTCAATTGGGTTTAGGTCAGGGCTCTGGCTGGGCCAGTCAAGAATGGTCACAGAGTTGTTTTGAAGCCACTCCTTTGTTATTTTAGCTGTGTGCTTAGGGTCATTGTCTTGTTGGAAGGTGAACCTTCGGCCACGTCTGAGGCCCACAGCACTCTGGAAGAGGTTTTCATCCAGGATATCTCTGTACTTGGAAGCATTCATGTTTCCTTCAATGACAACCAGTTGTCCTGTCCATGCAGCTGAATAACACCCCCATAACATGTTGCTGCCACCACCATGTTTCACTGTTGGGATTGTATTGGGCAGGTGATGAGCAGTGCCTGGTTTTCTCCACACATACCGCTTAGAATTCTCACCAAAAAGGTCTATCTTCGTCTCATCAGACCAGAGAATCTTATTTCTCATAGTCTGGGAGTCCTTCATGTGTTGTATTGCAAACTCTATGCGGCTTTCATATGTCTTGCACTGAGGAGAGACTTCGGTTGGGCCACTCTGCCATAAAGGCCTGACTGGTGGAGTGATGCAGTACAGATCATCCCTAAACATCCCGCTGGAAAACATAATACAAAATATGCAAACTTCCCAAATGGGGACTATGAAAGGTGACGATCTCTGTAATACACTTTCAAATATGTTAGCATCATAGTACATATAAATGATAAATAAAAAAAAACTAAATCCATGCGGACTTGAATGTCAAGGGCTCACCAGTAACCAACTCCAGGGCACCACTTTTCGGCTACATGCAAATGTGACATTATCCTCAATCGCATATTCATATAATGATGAACTGGGTAGATTGATAAATTAATAAGATGCCGCCTTTGTCTGTATGCAGAGATTCAATTATATAGTGCCAACTACTGCTCATATAAGAGGGTGGTGGCTCACTCTTGTACAGGGGCCCACCAGAGGATTTTCAAGTTCTCCTGTGGGCCAGTCCGAGCCTGTGTGGCACTGATACAAGCATAGTTATTAGAGGAGAGATAAATATAATATAGCAGATTCCGTGTTTCTCTATTTTTATTTGCTCCTTTCATACAGCTATGGCAAAAATTAAGAGACCACCACATCAAAACCCTGTCATGCAACCCAATGTCCAGACCTGAACCCCATTGAAAACCTCTGTAATGTAATCAAGAGGATGATGGATAGTCACGAGCCATCAAACAAAGAAGAACTGCTTACATTTTTGTGCAAGGAGCAGTGTGGAAGACTGGTGGAAAGCGTGCCAAGACGCATGAAAGCTGTGATTAAAAATCACGGTTATTCCACAAAATATTGATTTCTGAACTCTTCCCGAGTTAAAACATTAGTATTGTTGTTTCTAAATGATTATGAACTTGTTTTCTTTGCATTATATGAGGTCTGAAAGCACAGTTTTTTTTTAAGTTTTACCATCTTTCTTTGTCAGAAAAAAAATAAAAAATGTATTGCTTGGAAATTCGGAGACGTGTTGTCAGAAGTTTATAGAATAAAAGAACAATTTGTATTTTACTCAAAAATACACCTATAAAGAGAAAAATCAGACAAACCGAACATTTTGCAGTGGTCTCTTAATTTTTGCCAGAGCTGTATGTGAGTTTCCAAAATTTCCATTTTTTATACTCCCTTTTTATAAGCATTGCCTTTTTATACTTATATTTTTAATTTGCAGCATGTTTCAAGTGATTTGTATGGGTACATTTTTGTTGCCCATGTAGTTAAATGGATTGGAACCCCTTTTATCTCAAATTGTTTTAGTTATTTTATCATTACTATTTCTTCAATGTTATAAATACAGTCAATCTGTCCACAAGAAATGTCAAATTATCTTTACGTGTCATGAAGCTTTTTAATTTACTGCTAAAGTAATATTTCTTTTTATTGAATATTTAACATTTATTCTAGGTTGTGTCCGTTCACGTGTAGCGATACCCCAACGCCTATAACTCATGTCACTACACGGTAGAAGATCCATCATTTCTGTATGGAGGATGTTCTGAGATTCAGCCAAGTCCAAATGTCTGTAAATCCCGGTGTCTTGTGCTTGTGTCAGACTTCCTTTCTGGCAGTACATTTTCCATTTGCTCTTTTTTGATATATCTTTAGAAGCATCTCCTTTATTAACTATTTCATTGCATCTTTTAATAAAAACACTTCATGGTTTTTCATGTGATCAGATTCATCGACTTTTGCTGCTATGAATGCATAATTCAATAGTTAAAGAAGTTGTCCACTACTTTAACATTAATGGCCTATCCTTAGGATAGGTCATCAATGTCTGATCAGTGGCGGTGCGGCACCCGACGCCCCTGCTGATCGGCTGTTTCCGGTGTTAGCGGAGGCTTTATCTGCTCAATTATGGAGCTGCGCAGTGCAGTTCCATCAACCCTATAGTGGCCATGACCTGGTACTGCTCATCCTCCTCTTATTGAAATTAATAGAGGGGGAATGTGCAGTACCCGGCCGCGACCATTATTCCATCGACTGAACAGTTCCAGGCGCTGCCAACACTGGGAAACTGATTGGCGTGGGTGGGGCAAAAGTTGCATCCCCACCAACTAGACATTGATGACTTACCCTAAGGATGGGCTATCAATGCTAAAGTAGTGGATAACCTCTTAAACCCATCAGTGTATATTGACATAACTGTATGTCCATGCTAGGGTCTGTAAGTGTGGAGGGGCCTCAGGTCCCGCAAAAATGCATGGTAATATCACTAAAAGGAGCCATCAGAGTGGATTTAGCCATTTAGATGCAGCCATCAATCTCTGACAGCAGCATTTGAATGGTGCAGTCGCCAGTCTTCGCACTCCGGCTCCCATCGATTCACCATGACACAATAGCCAAGTACTGATGAGTTATCATGGCAGCTGGGGACCTCTCTGTCTGTCATCTTGGTGCTTCTGTAAAGTCCATCCATAGGTGATCATAATTTACACCATGTACTGCAATGCTGCGGTATTGCCCCCTGATGAAGCCTCTGGGTGAAACGTGCGTTGGGACTGGTGGACCAGGATGCATATAGAAGAACCCCCCTTTTTCACAGACATACCGTTTTGTGTGTAAGTGCTAAACTATTCAGTACTAACACTTGTTAGTTGACTTGAATTATTACGTGGATGGGGTTCTTTGTCCTATTTGGAATCTGTCGTGTTACTTTACAGCTCTCGCTTTGTACAGGTTACTAGTGCCACTTCTAGGAACATTCTGTTTTGGTATATGTATGTCTTTTGTACCATATTTAAATCTTTTTTTAAGTATATTTAATAAACTGTTAGTTTTTATGAGACCTTTGTGTGCAGTCGTTTTCAGATGTTGGGTAGTGGAATGCCGTGGAGTCGCGGTATTTAGAACAAGCAATCCAAGGATCTCAGGTAGAAGTTCCCTAACGATACTTTAAAAAAAAATGTAAAAGTATAAAAAAAATTTAAAAATTCTAATCAACACCACTTTTCCGGCTTTAAAAATCTATGGAAGTTTTGTATTACCGAAATAGTACTCACCTGAAGAATTATGTTGTTAGGTTATTTTCCTCATAGTTTGTAAGCTTGCGAGCAGGGCCCTCATTCCTCCTGGTATCTGTTTTGAACTGTATTTCTGTTATGCTGTAATGTCTATTGTCTGTACAAGTCCCCTCTATAATTTGTAAAGCGCTGCGGAATATGTTGGCGCTATATAAATAAAAATTATTATTATTATTATTATTATTTTATCGTACCATGAGTTCCCGTAAAAACAACTCCCCCAAAACAATGGCAGAATTGCATTTTTTTCACCTCACCTCAACGTGCCCCGCAGAAAACCAAAACCTCATATGTCTATGTCAACGCAAAAGTAAAAAAGTTTTGATTTACCAATATTAGATTGATGGGGGCCAATTCCAGGCATCTCCATGAAATTAGATGTTTGAATGGTCAGTATTACAGGCCTTTTAAACAGCTGATTGTCTGGCGCCTACAGTTTATTTTATTTATATATACAACTTTTTTTTTCAATTTTCCTTATCACTACCTATAGTAATGTTCAGAAATCTTTCAATTTTCACACTGGCTACGAAGCATAATAATAGATTTGTACATAGTGTTGTGTACAGAAGGGTTTTCAGCAGTCTCATTATCATCTCAGACAGGATTAGAATGTAGGTATAATGTATCTTACAGTATTTGGCATACAAATACTAATGTCAACTACTGACCAAATACTGAACGTGTGAACGTGGCCTTAAAGAGATGTCAGGTTTACAAAGCAGATGTTCAATCCTTTTCAGAGATATTCTAAGTGAAATTTATTTGTAAGCCTAAAAACGACAACTATTTACAACATCAAGGGCTGTAGGTGGGTTTAGCACTTCTTGGGTTTTACATGGACGGCCCATTGATTTCAGATGGCAATATGTCCCGCTTCATTTCTCCTGCGGGGAATCTCATTTCTATCTTTGGATTTCCCATAGATTCCTGCTGGTTATTAACACTGGGACTTGTCCAAAATAGGCAACTTCTTTACATCTAAAGACTTTGATATTAGATGCCAGGTCTAATAAAGCTCGATATTAGTATGACTATTTGGGTTTGTGTTACATAACTATTGGGTGTCCAGAGGAATATCTGAACATAGTCTTCTTCATCGGTTATCTTTGTAGGCCTCCTCTGTAGAAGAAGTGTTCAGGTCATGATGGGAGACAGAAGGTAAACGGGAGAGGTTGGGTCTCCCGATCTAGTTTGACCCCCATCTTTCTTATCCAATGTAGAGGACGAGAGGTGTAACCCGGAGGTCAAGTCCACCATTGCCAATTTAATAATGTCTGTGGAAAATAGAGGTTCCTACCCATAGGAAATGTTGTATAGGGTCCACTTTGGAAATCCAATTTCACAGCATCTGTAGAGCACTCTATCCGTTAGAAATATTAGAAATAACAGGAAGAATCACATTCCTTCCAAGTTTCACTCCCCCAAAAATGTTATTTTACTAGAATATGATTTTTTGGCAATTTACCCAAAATAGAACAGAAGCATCAGAGGCCTTGAAACAGAAGTTAGAAGAGAAAGGACAGAGGAGCCAATGACGGGACTATCGGGAGAGGTATAGGAATGGCGAAGGAGAGATGAAATGGGATGTTTTTTACCCCTACCCAGTAAATTCAATTTTCACCAAATTTATTCAATGCAAATTCCTGTTTCAGCAGATTTGCTCATCTATACTCTTTGTGGTTGGCACACAATGAACGGAAAGTTTGGCCATTTTCTTATTAAAGAGCCTCCTCCTTATATTTAACATGTGTAATTCATCTTTAACTGATGGCGGAGAGGAAATTCTCACCCACCTTCTGATTCCTTAAAAAAAAGACGGAAAGCAAATTACCTTTGGCTAGATATATCCAGAACCTTCATTTAGATGATGAAAAACATTCTATAAATATAACATTCATTTTGATTCATAATTACAGCATCCCAAAAGTATTAAGGTCTCTCAGTAACCACAAGCCAGCAGCCACATCAGGGTCGGTCTCATTATCACAGCAGAGCTCCTTCACTAGCAGCTTGTGAAAGGTTCTCCGAGAGGAAACACAAGCTGGGTCTCCATGTTATTGCACGTTGCCTTCTGACTATTTATAATAGTGAGAAGATTAACCACAATTATTAGGGAAAGGCTTAAGTTACCGTGTCATTGGTGTCAGATGGCTGTACCATTAGCTTTACGCTCCCTGCATTTCTCAAGTGGTTAAATATTTCATATAAAACTATGGATAGTTTAATATGGTTGACGTTATCCATTTTGCTATCTGACGGTCATGTTCTAAAGTGCATAGGAGGCATTTGAACGGACTGCACATAAGTTCTCCCATCAACAAAGCCCATATGAGACTTCCGAAAGGACTGCTTAGAAGTTGTCACATCAACAAAGCTCATAAAAGGCAACAGAATGAATTACTCCGATGCTTTTCCATCAACAAAGCCAATAAGAGGCACCAGAATGCACGGCACAGAAGTTCTCATGTTAACAAAGTCCATAGAATACAACCGAAAGGACAGGTCAAAAGTTCTTCCACCAACACCACAGCACATATCTCATGCCTTCGGTGACATTGAGCTTTGGTAACAACTATATATCCATTACTTCATACAGAAATACAAACAATTTAATGTGGATGACTTCATCCATTTTGCTGTCTGACTGTCATATTCCAAAACTCATACAAGACATCCAAAATGACTGTTCTGAAGATGTCCAACTAACAAAGCCCATAAGAGGCACCAGAATGGACTGCTCAGAAGTTCTCCCATCAAAAAAGCCCACAGGACCTACCTGAAAGGACTGCTCAGAAGTTCTCCCATCAACACCACACCTCATATCTCATGCCTTTGATATCATCTAGTGGTGGTAACAACTATGTATACATGTTGGACATTTTCAGTGGTATTATTGGAGGGATCTTGATTTTCAATTTACCAATGGCTTCAAAGAATATTTCGGTGGTGAGAAAACTATTGGAAGACAATTATCTGTGGCAGTTGAGGAGTGACACTTCAATAAAGTATAATAGATCTAAATACTACATCTAATTTCAGTACACGTACTCTAGTCTGCCCGCACAAGTATGTTCTCCCCACAGCCCTTCATGCAGTATGATTTCCCCACAGCCCCTCACACAGTATAATGCCCCCACAGCCCCTCACATAGTATGATGTTCCCAAAAGACCCTCACACAGTGTAATATCACCACAGTCCCTTCACACAGTATTATGTCTCCAAAGCCCCTCACACAGTTTGATATCTGCACAGTCCCTCACATGGCATGATGTCCCCACAGCCCCTCATGCACTATAATGTCTCCACAGTCTCTCACACAGTATGATGTCCCCACAGCCCCTCATACAGTATGATGTGCATAAAGCCTTTCATACTGTATGATTTTCCCACAGCCCCTCACACGTTAGAATTTCCCAAAGTATCTTACATAGTTTGATTTATCCACATCCCCTCACACAATATGATTTCCCCATAAGCCCCTCACACAGTTCAATGACCCTCACAGCCCATTCACACAGTATTAGGTCTCCAAAGCCCCTCACACAGTATGATGTTCTACAACCCTTCACACAGTATGATGTTTCCACAGTCCCTCACATAGTATGATGTCCCTACAGCCCCTCACACAGTATGATGTCTCCACATTCCCTCACACCGTTTGATGTCCCCACAGCCCTTCAAAGAATATGATGTCTCCACAGTCCCTCACACAGTATGATGTCCCTACAGCTCATAACACACTATGATGTCTTGACAGCCCACCACAGTATGATGTGCTGGCAGCTTCTCACAAAGTATGATGTCCCCACAGCCCCTCACACAGTATGATGTCTCCACATTCCCTCACACCATTTGATGTCCCCACAGCCCTTCAAAGAATATGATGTCTCCACAGTCCCTCACACAGTATGATGTCCCTACAGCTCATAACACACTATGATGTCTTGACAGCCCACCACAGTATGATGTTCTGGCAGCTTCTCACAAAGTATGATGTCCCCACAGCCCCTCACACAGTATGATGTCTCCACATTCCCACACACCATTTGATGTCCCCACAGCCCTTCAAAGAATATGATGTCTCCACAGTCCCTCACACAGTATGATGTCCCTACAGCTCATAACACACTATGATGTCTTGACAGCCCACCACAGTATGATGTTCTGACAGCCTCTCACAAAGTATGATGTCCCCACAGCCCCTCACACAGTATGATGTCTCCACAGTCCCTCACTCAGTATGATGTTAACACAGCCCCTCACACAGTATCATGTCTCAACAGCCCATCACACAGTATGATGTCCCCACAAACCCTCACACAGTATCATGTCCCAACAGCCATAGGAACAGTATGATGTCCCCAGAGGTCCCCACACAGTAGGATGTCTCCACGGCCTCTCACACAGTATTATGGCCCACCACACAAGTATGATATCTGAATTTGGCCCAAGAAAAACAATTTTCAATATCTGTTTAAGAGAATTTGTAGTTAAATGTTTACTCCTCACCTACTGTATTCTCACCCATCCCTTGTAGATTGTGAGCCCTCGCGGGCAGGGTCCTCATTCCTCCTGTACCAGTTATGACTTGTATTGTTTAATATTATTGTACTTATTTTTATGTATACCCCTCCTCACATGTAAAGCGCCATGGAATAAATGGCGCTATAACAATAAATAATAATAATAATAATACTCCAGTTTCAACAAAACATATTTGGATGAAATGATAAAAAACTTATCAATTTTTCTAATATACTTTGTTCATTGATTCCTTATGATTTTCAAGATATCTGATTGTTTAGCAGTTGCACCTCTTGTTCTGGGCACCATTTTATGTGTTATTTCTGAAGGGCAATTAAATAACTGCAGAGTCAAAAATCTGGAAAGCAAATTCATATTCTTGGTAAAATTACAACTCTGGAGCATCTTTTTTTATAACTTTACTTGGAGGTGTTCATATTAAAAAATTTATGAATAAATTTACAACGGGGTGTTACCAGCTGGGGAGTGTCTCTATACATTGCGACACAGTCAACGCTGATTGGTTAATGTCCTACTTTAAAGGGACATACCTTAAGCTGGTAACAAGCAGTTGTCAATGTAAGCATACATTTCTAGGAGGCACAAATGTAAGCAATAGCATACATTTCTAGGAGGCACAACAAAAGAACACCCCATAGAGTTCTAAGAAAAGATTATCCACAATTGTTAGAGTACATTATAGAGAATAAGTATTTACTAAAAGGTAGCTGATAGGTCGAGATGGAAGAATTTATTCGAGTGGAATTGAATTGTACTAAAGTTTAACAATAATCTGTATTATCCGGTATACAGATTTTTTTTGTCATTCACTCTGCATGAGTTCAGTATCTGTGGCTACAATTTTGCTAAACTGTAGAGGGCCAGAAAAAGGTAAAATAAACCACCAAAACCCTAATACCTCACTGATAATCTGTCCTGGCACCTCCCACTGTCTAGTCCTCAGGTCCTCTTCTTTACACAATCGAACTCTGGTATCTTCACTCTAGAATAGGACTTCCAGCCACAACCATGCCTTCATAGCTCACAATCTAGAGTTAAGACACCGGTGAAGTCCTGTTCTAGTGCCACCCTCCTGGATTCGTCCTTGCTGGGAGGAGGCGGTGTGACCCAGCTTGATCGACAGTGCGGACCAGCTACAATTTATAAACACTGCGAGTGATCAGCCACTTCTGATAGATCACGTTTGCAAGCATTTTTTCTGGATACTCCAAAAATGATAAGACAGGTTAAGTGCCTTCCTAACCCAATATCCCAAATTCGATTGTGACCTCATTCGGGGACAAATATTGCTGGCAATCTTTGTATATTATTATGGTATACTAGCTATTGAACCCGTTCTATGCCTAGGTGGCGAGAATTTATATTGGTATATGGTCTCCATCCTGGTATGTGCTGCTTCCATCCTGTGCCCTAATCTTGTCATGTGCTGCGACCATCTTGCACCCCCTTCCTGTCATGTGCAGCCCCCATCCTGCGCCTCATCCTGTTTTGTGCGCCTCCATCTTGTCATGTGCCACTCTCTTCCTGTGCCCTCATCCTGTCATGTGCTCCCATCCTGCGCCCCAATCCTGTCATGTGGTGCTCTCATCCTGCACCCCCATCCTGTTATGTGGTGCTCCCATCCTGCACCCCCATTCTGTCATGTGCTGCTCCCATCCTGCACCCCCATTCTGGTATGTGCTGCCCCAATCCTGGTATGTGCTACTCCAATTCTGTGCCCCCATCCTGTCATGTGGTGCTCTCATCCTGTGTCCCCATCCGGTCATGTGGTGCTCCCATCCTGCACCCCCACCTTGTCATGTGCTGCTCCCATCCTACGCCCCCATTCTGTCATGTGCTGCTCCCATCCTGAGCCCCCATCTTGTCATGTGCTGCTCCCATCCTGCACGCCCATCCTGTCATGTGTTGCTCCCATCCTGCACCCCCATTCTGTCATGTGCTGCTCCCATCCTGCGCCCCCATTCTGTCATGTGCTGCTCCCATCCTGCGCCCCCATTCTGGTATGTGCTGCCCCATCCTGGTATGTGCTACTCCAATTCTGCACCCCATCCTGTCATGTGCTCCCATCCTGCACCCCTATCTTGTCATGTGCTGCTCCCATCTTGCACCCCCATTCTGTCATGTGCTGCTCCCATCCTGCGCCCCCATCTTGTCATGTGCTGATCCGATCCTCCACCCCCATCCTGTATTGTGCTGCTCCCATCCTGCACCCCCATTCTGCCATGTGCTGCTTCCATCCTGTGCCCCCATCTTGTCATGTGCTACACCCATTCTGGACCCCCATTCTGTCATGTGCTGCTCCCATCCTGCGCCTCCATTCTGTCATGTGCAGTAAAAAGTCACTGGCTTGCTGCGATGATGTATTTTCTATATATACAGTGGGGCAAAAAAGTATTTAGTCAGTCAGCAGTAGTGCAAGTTCCACCACTTAAAAAGATGAGAGGCGTCTGTAATTTACATCATAGGTAGACCTCAACTATGGGAGACAAATTGAGAAAAAAAAATCCAGAAAATCACATTGTCTGTTTTTTTAACATTTTATTTGCATATTATGGTGGAAAATAAGTATTTGGTCAGAAACAAACAATCAAGATTTCTGGCTCTCACAGACCTGTAACTTCTTCTTTAAGAGTCTCCTCTTTCCTCCACTCATTACCTGTAGTAATGGCACCTGTTTAAACTTGTTATCAGTATAAAAAGACACCTGTGCACACCCTCAAACAGTCTGACTCCAAACTCCACTATGGTGAAGACCAAAGAGCTGTCAAAGGACACCAGAAACAAAATTGTAGCCCTGCACCAGGCTGGGAAGACTGAATCTGCAATAGCCAACCAGCTTGGAGTGAAGAAATCAACAGTGGGAGCAATAATTAGAAAATGGAAGACGTACAAGACCACTGATAATCTCCCTCGATCTGGGGCGCCACGCAAAATCCCACCCCGTGGGGTCAGAATGATCACAAGAACGGTGAGCAAAAATCCCAGAACCACGCGGGGGGACCTAGTGAATGAACTGCAGAGAGCTGGGACCAATGTAACAAGGCCTACCATAAGTAACACACTACGCCACCATGGACTCAGATCCTGCAGTGCCAGACGTGTCCCACTGCTTAAGCCAGTACATGTCCGGGCCCGTCTGAAGTTTGCTAGAGAGCATTTGGATGATCCAGAGGAGTTTTGGGAGAATGTCCTATGGTCTGATGAAACCAAACTGGAACTGTTTGGTAGAAACACAACTTGTTGTGTTTGGAGGAAAAAGAATACTGAGTTGCATCCATCAAACACCATACCTACTGTAAAGCATGGTGGTGGAAACATCATGCTTTGGGGCTGTTTCTCTGCAAAGGGGCCAGGACGACTGATCCAGGTACATGAAAGAATGAATGGGGCCATGTATCGTGAGATTTTGAGTGCAAACCTCCTTCCATCAGCAATGGCATTGAAGATGAAACGTGGCTGGGTCTTTCAACATGACAATGATCCAAAGCACACCGCCAGGGCAACGAAGGAGTGGCTTCGTAAGAAGCATTTCAAGGTCCTGGAGTGGCCTAGCCAGTCTCCAGATCTCAACCCTATATAAAACCTTTGGAGGGAGTTGAAAGTCCGTGTTGCCAAGCGAAAAGCCAAAAACATCACTGCTCTAGAGGAGATCTGCATGGAGGAATGGGCCAACATACCAACAACAGTGTGTGGCAACCTTGTGAAGACTTACAGAAAACGTTTGACCTCTGTCATTGCCGACAAAGGATATATTACAAAGTATTGAGATGAAATTTTGTTTCTGACCAAATACTTATTTTCCACCATAATATGCAAATAAAATGTTAAAAAAACAGACAATGTGATTTTCTGGATTTGTTTTTCTCATTTTGTCTCCCATAGTTGAGGTCTACCTATGATGTAAATTACAGACGCCTCTCATCTTTTTAAGTGGTGGAACTTGCACTATTGCTGACTGACTAAATACTTTTTTGCCCCACTGTATTCAGTAGAAAGTGGCTGGATTGCTCCGCTGACATATTATATATATAGATTCAGTACAAAAATGGCGACGGAAAGTGCGGACTGCGCAAGCCCCGATTCCGGCGCCACAACCCCCCTGGGCCACAATCCTCATCCCCGGATGCGTAACTCTGTGGGGTCCAGACTGCGCAGGCGCGTCGCGCTTGTGCAGTCTACAAAGGCTTCGGACAGAGTGACGCTCCTAGCATTATATTATAGATGCTGGTGCTATGTAGACTAGAGGAGATGCAAAAATATTTTCTTAAATAAACAAGTTCTTTTTTAAAGAGGCTTCGCAGGTGGAAGAGCCACATTTTGAAAGCTAAATATGTATTTGGTAATCTGTTTTTCCTCTGGTGCAGAAATGTTACAGCTGATTTCACTCATCTTTATAAATGCTTAGAAACATTTATTGTCTGTATGGAAAAGAACTGTTTATCCCATGTAACATATACAAGGGCAGGTGGACAGATTTCCTGTAAACTAATATCCCACCTATCTGATTACATCATCCGACTGCAGCAGACAAAATACGGTACATAATCCACATACCCATAATGGTGCCGATAAAATTTTACCAAAAAATAGCTTCATAGTTACTGAACACCCTAAAAAATTAAGACAATATGCTCAAAGTACATATCCGGTATAGACGTATAGCTCTCGTAAAGGGTATCAGTCATCAGAAAAATGACCAATTGTTTGATTCAGGTTTTTTGTGTTAAATTTATTTTTTTCATATTACAGTCTTTATTAAAAATGAAAATTGCAAATCTTGCAATTTTCACACTGACTACTGGGGCTTTTTTCCACTCTAATTTCCTGTTGTTTCAGGAAACAACACATGTGAATAGCTACAATTGTCAGATCCTGATACTATCTTTTGTACTTAAGCGTTTATTGAGCACGTCCAAAAGTGATTGTGAAAAGAGGGGGAGCAGGGTCCGCTGCGATATCGCATACAGTGATTGGTGAATCCTGTGTTATCAGACCGGATATAGAGGTGTTAACTGTTATTGTAATTCATCCTCTGATGATATGAAGCCTGTTGAAAACTTCCTAAAATGACAGGAATTATAAATCTAAAATATCCTAGTGGCCAGAATGAAAATTTCTGATTTTGTTTTTTAACCCCTTTACGACTTGTAACATACATGTACTGTACGTCAAAGTCATGTCCCTTTCATTGATGCAGGCTCGCATGCCAAGCTAGCATCTTTCTCCTCACATGATGGCCTATAGGTATACCTCGCACCTTAGATCTGGGATGAGTCGAATTGGCCATCAGAAGTCAGTTTGTGGCCGTAGGTTTTTGGTAGATGTCAGTATGTATGGTGCCATCTTGTGATACTTGAATCAAGATGTCCAGGAATTCGAACTTCCTGCCGGATTTAAATATGAGCTTGATGTTGTTTTCATTTGAATTAAATTTTTGCATCAAGTTTAGTAGTTCACTCCCAGTACCTTCCCAAGAAAAACAATACATCATCGATGTATCTAATCCAGTTGTGGACTTTGCTCAATACTTGAATATCCTCTCCACCAAAAATATTCCTCTCCCAAAAACACCAAAAAAAGGTTGCGTACGAGGGGGCACAGTAAATAGCCCCGGTACATAACATCTGACCCCTCATCTACTGTCTGCCCTTAATTACATGTGACAGAATGGCTGGTGATAAAGAGCTCATTGATACCAGAGTGGTAGGAGCCACCGATGTAATAAGTCCATTCATAACATTTCTTTGGTCCTAAATATTCCACCATCACCTATAAGTGATATTATTGAGAAGTAGAAGGAACGGCAACAACTCAGCAATGAAATGGAAACCCTGCAACGTTACAGAGTGGAGTCGCCAAGTGTTAAGGAGCAGAAGGCAGAAAAGTCACCCATGTTCTGCTGACCCCATAACGGCAGAGTCCAAACCTCACCACGAAAACTGTGGGTCTGCCACCTTTCCATGGCTGAGCAGTTGTATGAAACCTTAATTCACCAATTACAATGCCAAGTGTAAGATGGAGTGGTGTAATGCTGCTACCAGAGGACTCTGGAGCAGTGGAAAACGTGTTCTGTGCAGTGACAGTTCATCCTTCTCTCTACATCTAATGGACAAGTTTGGGTTTTGGGGAATATTACACACCTGACTGAATTGTGCCAGCTGTAAAGTTTAGTGAATGATAGATATTACTGTGGGCTTGTTTTTGGGGGTTCAGCCAAGGCTCGTTAGTCTAGTCAAGAGAATTCTTAATGCTTGAGCACAAGAGTAGCTTCCAGCTTTGTATGAATAGATTGGGGAAGGCCCTTTTTTGTTCCCCCATGCCTCTGCTCAGTGAACGTGGTCCATAAAGACATGGCAGTAAGAAGTTTGATGTGAAAGAACATAACCACCACAGAGACCGGACCTCAGACCCACCCAACACCTTTGTGATGAAAAAGACTGGAGATTGCGAGCCTGGCCCGATGCGGGCCCCCTCTGCCCACCGGGCCCCATACGACAGTCACAGCCGTAATGACCTGATGGTGGCCCTGCTCCCCGACAGCCATAGTGGGCTCAAAGCTCAGCATTAGGCCTTCTTCACACGTCCATTTTTTATATCTGTATGAGGTCCGTTTTTGAAGAATCGCAAATACGGACACAAGCACACCCAGTGTATTCAATGGTGGTGCACCTATGTCAGGTCTTTCACATGGACGTGTGTCTATATGGAAAAGCCCGCAGACATGTTCTATTTTTTTCACGGATGAAATGCGTGCTGCACACTGATGACACATGATAACATCTGTGTGTCATCAGTGTGACATGTGCCAGCGCCTCGGAAAACCAGTACAATTAGTGCTGTTCCCAGGCGCCGGGTGCTGAATGCAGCTCTTATCATTGTTACCTGGTCTTCTTGTGATCAGCGAGACCAGGCAACGCTGATGCGAGTTGGAGTCAGCACCCGTTGTCTGTGTATAGTGTATGTAAAATAACTAATTTTAATAATTAAAAATAAAATGACACGGGGTCTCCTTTCATTTTCCCAACCAGTTGAGGGAAAGCTGACATCTGGTGGCTGATGTTAATACTCTGGGAAAGGGTCAATAGCCATAAAGGTTCCCAGGCTATTAATATAAGCTCACAACTGTCTGCTTAACCTTTACTGGTTATTATAGGGGAGACCCATCCAAAAAAATGATGTTAGGTTCCCCTATATCTACTGACCAGCAAAGGCTAAAGAGACAGCTGCAGGCTGATATTAATAGCTTAGGAAGGGGCCATGGAATATTAGCCCCCTCTCAGACTAAGAACATCAGCCTTCAGGCGCCCCAAAAATGGTGCATCCATTAGATGCACCAAATATGCCGCCTAGCCTCCGCTCTTCCCACTTTCCCTGGGTTAATAGTTGTGGGTAATGTCAATTAGTAGTTAATGTCAGCTGTTTTATGTTCGCTGACATTAAGCTCAGAGGTTAGTAATGGAGAGGTATAAAGCCCTTTTGTTGCCATGGTGTCAAATAATTCTGGACTGATGTGTGTCTTTTAGTAGTCTAAGAAATAAATTATTGGCATCAGCCATCTAGTTGCCATTTCTAGGCCAAAAAAAAAATAATTTTTCTGGACTGGTGTGTGTTTTTTATTAGTCTGGGAAATAAATAATTGGCATAAGCTGTCTACTTTCCATTTCTAGGAAAAATGTGGAGAGCATCAAATAACGGATGTGGATTTGGCAGTAGTGGTGCTGGTGTAGCTGCTGCTGGTGGTGGTAGTGTAGCTGATGTAGGGAGAGGATGTGATTGTCTTGTAATTGCTATGTGACCAAATACAACACCTTCCTATGCTGTATGCAAGTGAAAGGACGTTGTGCATCCTTTCATAGGCCCGAATGCCACTGCATGAATGGGGAGGCCACAAGATGTTGAAAAGGTGATTGATTATATGGCTGAGAGTGGCTTTCGTTCCTTCCTATTATCGTTGACCCGATCCACTGCGGAAAGTGCATAGCTGGCACCTGAGGACCATGGTCATCCGGCTTCCACCACACCCCCTTGCAAATCAGCCAAGCAGTCTGAGCCCCAAGTTATGCAGCAGTTTCTTCTACTTTTTGATGACTGCACTGTCTGGGGTTCCATAGCCCATCCACCTACCCCTGCCCCAGAAGTAGAAGAGACCGAGTGCTCTGATGCCCAATGACTTGTTAGGTTAGTGGATGAGTGCGTGAGAGGGATAGTACACACAGTCAGTGGACCACCGCAGCACGTCAGATGATGATGAAACTCTGTTGTCAACTGCAGCATCTTTCTGCAGTGTACAGACTGGCAAGGAGGGAAGGGTTGAGAGGTCGGTGGAAGATGATGTGGGGGATAATTAGGTCCAAGATCCCACATAGAGCAGAGACCATCCCAGTGACTTGTGCACTTCTGAGGGAAAGAAGGTGGTCACGCTGCCACAGCAAATGAGGAGGCAGGGTGTAAAGGCACAGCGAGCAGGTCCCTAACCAGTAAATCCGCTGCTACTGCTATATATCCAGAGCAATAAGGGTAGGATACCAGTGTACCCAATTTGTCACCAGGAGAGTGCATATGTCCATGGAGATTCATAAGCGCCCAAATAAAAGGCCTAAATAAAGTGTAAGTGCAAACAACATGGATATGCACTGTCCTAACCAAAAGCTGGCAAGCGCCAGCATAATACATATACGGTAAAAGAAAAAAAGGAATATGTAAACATATATATTTATAAGGTGCCAAAACAGCATAACCATTTACTGTAGTCCTAATAACAGTAATTGTAATAGTTTACCTTATATTTAAGAAATTATGCCCAGATATAATGACAACCACCTATGCTACAGGCAGGTAAAGTATGCTAAAAATAGCTGGTATATTACCTAAATCTTGAAAGCCAAGGTGGAGACAATGAGAATGCTGATTCCTCCCCACACCCAATGCCGTTTCGCCTATGCTTCTTCTGGGGGCATGTCAAGTTTTGAAGTTATTTACCATACTTGGGATAAGGTATTTCTCCCTGAGCGCTGTGGTTCCCACCGATACCAAGAACTGAGACAGAGCCACGTGTGCTGCATGGAGCAGCAGTCAATAATGCACTCTGAGGCTCCATTCATTTTTATGGGAGTACCGAAGACCAGCTGATTGCTACACTCAAACTATCTTCAATTATCCCATTGAGAATTAGTGACGCTGCAGTGAGCATGAACAACCTCCTCTCCATTCACAGGGGCTCTACAGAGTTTTACTTTTCCTTGTACTGTAAAAAGCAACTTTTAATGTAAAAAAACAATGCATTAAAAAACGCAAAGTGTGAACATAGCCTTAAGCATTAACAGAAGAAGAGAAGGCATCTCCATCGCGTATTCTTATTCTCCGTTACATTTCTGTCCATTTCAACATTCCAAATAATTGTAATAAATGTAATGAATCCAATGTAACCTAATGAAAGACATATGGAATAAGAAGAGTAATCTAAATACACAAGAATAATTGTAGCTCTTTCACCATCGTAAAGTTTCTGCTCCAGTTTTTATTAGAGATCCTATAGCGAGCAGATTAGTTACAAAATTCATAACCTTTGAGTGTGGTATATTATTTCGTAGCTGATAGGCCACCCTCACATAACAGTTGGCTAACCCCTTACACATCAGAGTTACTGCCTAACTACCAGCCCCAGACCATGACAGACTGGCACCATGCCCAAAACCTGACAACCTGGCTCTAGGCCCAAGAGCCCAAGCTGACAGATTTTCTCTAAAGGTCCCAATGAAAAAAGTTTGGCAAGTTGTGCAGCACTTTAAGAGACTTACCTAGTAAGCTTTTACAAATAGATGTCTGTCTGTCTATTATCTATGTATCTATCTATCTATCTATCTATCTATCTATCTATCTATCTATCTATCTATCTATCTATCTATCTATCATCTATCTATTATCCATCTATCTATTATCTATCTATCTATCTATCTATCTATCTATCTATCTATCTATCTATCTATCTATCTATCATCTATTTATCTATTATCTATCTATTATCTATCTATCTATCATCTGTCTGTGTCTGTCTGTCTATCCATCCACATCCACCCTCACAGAAGGACTGTGTTTGTTCTGCCACCATTTTGTTCTGTTTTGTTTTCCTATTTTGCCCAGAGGCTGTGTAATAAACCAAAGGAAGTTCTTAAAGCTGCAGTGCACCCATGTCCTGCTAGACGTGAGCAGGAGAAACCCCGCTCACAGAAGGACTGTCTTTGTTCTGCCCCCATTTTGTTTTGCTTTCCTGTTTTGCCCAGAGGGCTGTATTTTCTTTACTATAACTTGGTTTATGCAGCCTACAATAAACCAAAGGAAGTTCTTAATGCCACAGTGCACCCATGTCTACCTCTGTGGGCAGCCGAGTGAGCCGATCTACCACATTATCTATCTTATCTCTGTCTATCTATCGATTGTCTATCTATCTATCTATCTATCTATCTATCTATCTATCTATCTATCGATTATCTATCAAAAGCATAGCAGCACTCTGTGAATGCCGACATATAGTGTCAATGGAAATAACAACTTCCAACCGCATTGTCTCTCAGCAAGATGTACTTATAAAAAAGCGAATGTTCTTAGCGCATAAATTGGTCAATTCATGGCCAATTCATGTGTGCTCATCAACCACTGCTCTGACACTGCACTCCCCCCAATGGCAAGCAGGTGTTCTCAACCAGTTCTACTTGCCCATTCAAGTTGTAGGCTTGCAGCCCATGAGAGACACGTTTGTCCATTATTGTAGGCTTTTTAGCCTGAAAGTGGCATGTACAGTAGGACAGGGAAGCGTTATGATAGGACCTATCAGAGAAGTGTCACCTTGCCGTGGTTGATGGGCACACATGAATTGGCCAATTTATGTGCTAAGAAGCTTCGCTTTTTTTGTAAGTACAACTTGCTGAGGGACAATGTGGTTGGAAGTTGTTACTTCCATTGACACGATATGTCTTGGCATTCATAGAATGCTGCTGTGCTTTTTTTTTATACATATTTTACAGTCACTACAGCTTGCACCTTTTCACACTTCGGAGGTGCTGGTTGGGTTTTTTCTCTATCTATCTCATACCTATCTATCTATTATCTATCTATCTCATATGTATCTGTCTATCTGTCTGTCTATCTATCTATCTACCTAATATCTATCTATCTATCTATCTAATATCTATCTATCTATCATCGATCTATCTAGTCATATCTAGACATACAAAGCTTAAGTCTCAATGATCACAGCAGGCATTCTCAATATTACAGAAAATTAATCTTGATACTTTTAGGTTTCAGAAGTTTAATCTTTTAGGATTATTGTGGAATTTGGAGAACAATTCATTCTTCAAAATAAAGCCCTGCGGTCACTGAGCTCTCATCATTGCAAGACTATGTTGATAAATATGCTTTAAAAGCACCAGCATTCCTGGCCGATTTATCTGTAGGTATAATAACGTCTTCTGACAGGTTATCATAATCCTATTGTGTATAAGACGGCTGAGCAATAGGAACAAAATAGGATTAGGAGGAAGCGGCATTAAAGGGGATAAATAAAAGGGCGTTTCCTGGTGGAATCAGATTGTAGTTTTGGATCAGACAACATTGTGTTGCCCAACTGTGGAAAATAAGACAGTAAACACAACCAGCTCAGCTAACAGTGTGATACAATGCATGTGATTTACGGTATTTTTTATTTTCAGGGATAGACTACAATCCAGTGGATAAATGACGGAATGAATGAATGAATGAATGAATGAATGAATGAATGGATCAGCGGACCAAGACAAACTCATCCTGTTTGTTGCATGGCAAATAAGAAATGACCCCCTGTCCATTGTGTATGACATGCAGAATATCTCCAATATCATTCCAATGTCTTCCCACAACAGGTAATGCTCTTTTTTTTTAATCCCTACTGGACCAAAATTGAATTTAATGTGTCCTCCTAAATATTTTTTCCTGGTACACCATGGCTATCCTTATATATAGAGATGAGCAACAATTAAGGCCAACATCCGCTTTCGTATTACATGGCAGTAGAATCAGAGCAGTGCCAATTTTCATGGCTAACTCTCGAATGCCGGCAACCTGGGTGCCTCTTATGATTATGAGTTCCCTTGGCATCATGACATCATAACTTGATTCAGATCAAGACAATACGTGAGGTTTTGTGACATCAAGGGACTTAGTAAGAGGCTTCCCGGTTTCCAGCAGTTGAGTGTTAGCCAACAAAGTTCTCACTACCATGGTTCTGATGCCTCATAGTAGTGAAAGATGTTGGACCAGGCTAGCGAGAATCATTTCTGTTCATCTCTAGTCCCATATATAATCAAAAGGATTAAATCCTGAGGACTTGGAAAGCACTCCAGAGGACATCAATCATGCATTTAATAATAACTGTGTGCTCCTCTTGGCGTAGGAACTTTTGAATCACCAAATTTAATTGGCCAAGGTCAAGAATGGATTGAATTGCAGTATTCAAAATGCAAAAGATACTTAAAAAATGGTCTTCATAACTTGGATTCTTGTTGTGAATTCTGCTCTTGGGCTCCCTCCGGTGGTTGTTGATGATAATGCAGTTATTCCTGAGCAGCAGTCTTGGACAGGTGTTTCGGCTAATTGCAATTCTGACTGGGGTATTTAGCTATGCAGGACTCATTAGTCCTTGCCTGTAGTCAATGTTCCTTTGGAAGTGTTGGTTCCCTGCCTGGCCTTTCCTGCTTGCTGCCAATTCAGCTAAGATAAGTGTTTGCTTCATTTTTTAGACACACTGCTGTGTGTTTATTTTCTGTGCTTATCTTGTTTCTATTTTGTTCCTGCTAGACTGTGCCTGATGTTTTTCTCAGTCTAGTTGGACTCGCTGGAGTCGCAGATATACTCTCCACATCTTTAGTTAGGTGGTGGAGTTTTTGTATTTTTCTGCTGTGGATATTTTGTAGTGTTTTATGCTGACCGCATAGTATCCTGTAAAATCCTTTCCTATCTAGGTAGAAGTGCCTCCTTTTCTTATCCCTGTTTTCTGTCTGCGTGTGTCTTTTCCTCTCCTACTCACAGTCATTATTTGTGTGGGGCTGCCTATCCTTTGGGGATCTACTCTGAGGCAAGAGAGTTTTCCTATTTCCATCTTTAGGGATATTTAGTCCTTAGGCTGTGTCGAGGTGTCTAGGTCTGGTTAGGCACACCCCACGGCTACTTCTAGTTGCGGTGATAGGATCAGGGTTTGCGGTCAGTAAAGTTACCACTGCTCCAGTGAAGGTCTTTTCATGCTGCTCCAAGGCCACCTGATCATAACAGTTTCTGTTGGATATTCAGGGCTTCAGGCGGCATCTTGATGTTGCTGCCGGATATCTATCATGATGTCACTAGTCCGAGTGGGTGCCGGAGACCTTGTAGTCTTTTGGCATGATATAGACCAGCGGTCTGTAAGCAAAAACCGAACCACAACGACCAAGCAGGGAGCTGTTCTGATAAAGCGAGGACCAAGGAGAGGAAAGCATTATTATTATTTTGCAAAATAATGCTCTTAATCGAATCACAAACTTTTCCGATTCTGGAAAATCTTATCAATCATTTATAAATTATCTCCATTCCCCAAGACAATTTTTTTGGGGAAAATTTCTGATCTGCAGATTTTTATAGATATATCTTATTTTGTGCTGAGATTTTTGAGAAATGTCCCAAACCCCAGAGAATAATAATAATGTCAGACGATATTTTACGGCCGAAGCTTACTGCAGTATTCAGCAATGTTGAATGCGCTCCATGTATGTGGCTCGCTAAGATCGCACTCCCTTCTTCTGACCCACTTCTGTATTTCCCTCCCTGCCAGTTGGCCTGGCTCCTGTTCTTCTCAGGCTTTGCTGTTGGAGGTGAGAAGACGTAAGAGTGGACCAACTATGTCAACCATTCTCACATCTGTTTAATCCACTTGTTGCATTTGGACGTTCATTTGGAGAAATGAATACACTGACTTTTAACATTAACAGAACCGCTGAAAGGAAAAAAGAGACGTCCCGGAATTGTGCATGCATTTCGGATCTCGCTGAATTTTAGACGCTTCATTATAGTAGGTGTGTGCCCATTGTAATCTACAACACGTAGCATGAGAGTGACCTTACATAACAATCACGTGGAGAACCGGGGTGGAACATGTCACAACAGAATTTGCAGATTTATGCAATTGCTTCGGTAATCGTTCCAAAAGGATGGGGAAATAATTTGCAGTAATTCTTTTATAGTCATTTTGCCATTATGGATACAATTGAAGAGGATAATTAATAAAACTAAGCTTTAATCCCCACCCTTAAATACAAACAATAGGTTAAGCAGTTTTGTAGTGTAGCTGATTACTATGTCATATTTTTAGATTTGCCGACTCGGATCTAGTCTTAGTGATAGGTGCAAACTAAAGAGAAGTGTAAAGTGTGACAAAGTCTACACTACACTTTGAGGGCAGAAGGAGAGTAAAGGACCCTGAATTACACATGATGGAGGGCATGGAGAACGTGACAGACCCCGCACTACACAAGAAGGACAGGTAGAGAGTGACAGATCCCGCACTACACAAGAAGGACAGGTAGAGCGTGACAGACCCCGCACTACACAAAAAGGACAGGTAGAGAGTGACAGACCCCGCACTACACAAAAAGGACAGGTAGAGAGTGACAGACCCCGCACTATACAAGAAGGACAGGTAGAGAGTGACAGACCCCGCACTACACATGGAGGACAGGTAGAAAGTGACAGACCCCGCACTACACAAAAAGGACAGGTAGAGAGTGACAGACCCCGCACTACACAAAAAGGACAGGTAGAGAGTGACAGACCCCGTACTATACAAGAAGGACAGGTAGAGAGTGACAGACCCCGCACTACACATGGAGGACAGGTAGAAAGTGACAGACCCCGCACTACACAAGAAGGACAGGTAGAGAGTGACAGACCCCGCGCTACACATGGAGAACAGGTAGAAAGTGACAGACCCCACACTACACAAGAAGGACAGGTAGAGAGTGACAGACCCCGCGCTACACATGGAGGACAGGTAGAGAGTGACAGACCCCGCGCTACACATGGAGGACAGGTAGAGCGTGACAGACCCCGCACTACACATGGAGGACAGGTAGAAAGTGACAGACCCCGCGCTACACATGGAGGACAGGTAGAAAGTGACAGACCCCGCGCTACACATGGAGGACAGGTAGAAAGTGACAGACCCCGCACTACACATGGAAGACAGGTAGAAAGTGACAGACCCCGCTCTACATATGGAGGACAGGTAGAAAGTGACAGACCCCGCGCTACACATGGAAGACAGGTAGAAAGTGACAGACCCGCTCTACACATGGAGGACAGGTAGAAAGTGACAAACCCCACGCTACACATGGAGGACAGGTATAGAGTGACAGACCCTGTGCTACACATAGAAGACAGGTAGAAAGTGACAGACCCCACACTACACATGGAGGACAGGTAGAAAGTGACAGACCCCACGCTACACATGGAGGAGAGGTAGAAAGTGACAGACCCTGTGCTACACATAGAAGACAGGTAAAAAGTGACAGACCCCACACTACACATGGAGGACAGGTAGAAAGTGACAGACCCCGCGCTACACATGGAGGACAGGTAGAAAGTGACAGACCCCGCGCTACACATGGAGGACAGGTAGAAAGTGACAGACCTATTGTGAATTCCGCTCTTGGGCTCCCTCCGATGGTTGTAAGTGGCACTTTTGTGAGTTCTGCTCTTGGGCTCCCTCTTGTGGTTTCAAGTGGTATGGCTGCTCCTTGGAGTTAGCTGTCATCAGCTGCCTCCACTTATCGTCTCTTCTGCTCGGCTAATTAGGCCTGGCTGTTCCTTCAGCCAGGGCCACTTGTAAATGGTTCCTGGTTGGATTCACATCTCTTTGGATTTCCCTGTTATCCTGACCAGTTCAGCAAAGCTAAGTTTTTGCTTGCGCTTTTCTGTTCACAGATTGTGGACTTATCCGTTCAGTGCTTTCTATGTTTGTCCAGCGTTATCAGTATGAATTAATTCTGTCTTGCTGGAAGCTCTGGGAAGCAGATTTACCCTCCACACCTTTAGTCAGGTGTGGAGATTTTTTTGTAAACTCTGCGTGGATTTTTGTAGTGTTTTATACTGACCGCACAGTATTCCATCCTGTCCTATCTATCAAGCTAGACTGGCCTCCTGTGCATATCCTGGTTTCATTCTGTGTATGTCTTTTTCCTCTCCATTCACAGTCATAATTTGTGGGGGGCTAATCTATCCTTTGGGGATTTTCTCTGAGGCAAGATAGTTTTCCTGCTTCTGTCTTTAGGGGTAGTTAGCTCTTAGGCTGTGACGAGATGCCTAGGGAGAGTTAGGAGCATCCCACGGCTACTTCTAGTGTTGTGTTGAGCTTAGGGACTGCGGTCAGTACAGTTACCACTTCCTTCAGAGCTCGTTCCATGTTGCTCCTAGACCACCGCATCGTAACACAGACCCCACACTACACATGGAGGACAGGTAGAGAGTGACAGAACCCACACTACACATAGAGGACAGGTAGGGCGTGACAGACCCCGCACTACACATGGAGGACAGGTACAGAGTGACAGAACCCACACTACACATGGAGGACAGGTAGAGAATGACAGAGCCAACACTACACATGGAGGACAGGTAAAGAGTGACAGACCCCGCGCTACACATGGAGGACAGGTACAAAGTGACAGACCCCACGCTACACAAGAAGGACAGGTAGAGAGTGACAGACCCCGCAGTACACAAGAAGGACAGATAGAGAGTGACAGACCCCACGCTACACATGGAGGACAGGTAGAGAGTGATAGAGCCCGCACTACACATGGAGGACAGGTTGAGCGTGACAGAGCCCACACTACACATAGAGGACAGGTAGAGCGTGACAGAGCCCACACTACACAAGGAGGACAGGTAGAGATTGACAGAGCCCGCACTACACATGGAGGACAGGTAGAGATTGTCAGAGCCCGCACTACACATGGAGGACAGGTAGAGAGTGACAGAGCCCGCACTACACATAGAGGACAGGTAGAGCGTGACAGAGCCCACACTACACATGGAGGACAGGTAGAGAGTGACAGACCCCGCACTACACATGGAGGACAGGTAGAGCGTGACAGAGCCCACACTACACATAGAGGACAGGTAGAGCGTGACAGAGCCCACACTACACATGGAGGACAGGTAGAGATTGACAGAGCCCGCACTACACATGGAGGACAGGTAGAGATTGACAGAGCCCGCACTACACATGGAGGACAGGTAGAGAGTGACAGAGCCCACACTACACATGGAGGACAGGTAGAGAGTGACAGAGCCCGCACTACACATGGAGGACAGGTAGAGCGTAACAGAGCCCACACTACACATAGAGGACAGGTAGAGCGTGACAGAGCCCACACTACACATGGAGGACACGTAGAGATTGACAGAGCCCGCACTACACATGGAGGACAGGTAGAGAGTGACAGAGCCCACACTACACATGGAGGACAGGTAGAGATTGACAGCCCGCACTACACATGGAGGACAGGTAGAGAGTGACAGAGCCCACACTACACATGGAGGAGAGGTAGAGCGTGACAGAGCCCACACTACACATGGAGGACAGGTAGAGCGTGACAGAGCCCACACTACACATGGAGGACAGGTAGAGATTGACAGAGCCCACACTACACATGGAGGAGAGGTAGAGCGTGACAGAACCCACACTACACATGGAGGACAGGTAGAGCGTGACAGAGCCCACACTACACATGGAGGAGAGGTAGAGCGTGACAGAGCCCACACTACACATGGAGGACAGGTAGAGATTGACAGAGCCCGCACTACACATGGAGGACAGGTAGAGAGTGACAGACCCCGCACCACACATGGAGGACAGGTAGAGCGTGACAGAACCCACACTACACATGGAGGACAGGTAGAGCATGACAGAACCCACACTACACATGGAGGACAGGTAGTGGGTGACAGACTGACAGACTCCATGCTATATATGGAGGGCAAGTAGAGAGTGACAGACCCCACACTACACATTAACGGCAGGTGGAGTGTGACAGTGACCTTAAAGGTTACGCACGGAGAGTGTGTAGAGAGCCATATACTGTGCACTACATATGGAGGGCAAGTGGGGAGTGAAAGATCCACACTACAGTGCAAGGGCACAGTATTTGGTGCGAGGGCATATTAGGTGGGGCAATATATAATGGGAGGGCAAAGTATGGGGGAGTATATAGTTTGAGGACACAGTAGGGTGGCTTAGGCTTTACATAGTCTGACAGCAGAGAATGGAGGGACAATTTTTAGCATAAGGGAGACAGTATGGCAGAAGTTTATAGTGTTAGAACACAGTATAGGGGCTGTAAATAATGTAAGGGCACAAAAGGCAAATAAATCCCTATGCTAAAGCCTGTAATTAAAACTTAACTTTTAATCTACATAAAGTAAAATAGGAAAACTATAACTAATTTATAAAAATACAAAATGTGATTGAAGATTTTTATTTGAGGATATGATTCTCACTATTAACGTATAAAGATCTTTTAAATGCTTCCTAGCAGTATTGTTGGTATGACTAACTGGTTGTCATTTGCTATATACAGTTTATTATGGCTGCAGTCCCTCAATGTAGATGCAAGGCATGATAGCTCTGAAAATCAATCGTATTAGCTTGGTTTTTTTTTACTCTTATCGGGACTAAATTTGACAAAAAAAAATTGAGATGAAATTTGAGATTTTAAGATAGTTCTTCAATATCTTAAGTGGATATCTGGAAATCACTCTGAGGATGTGTTCACAAGTTGATTTCTTTTCTGTAATCACAGTAATAATCATTGTATTGTTGTGATTTTCCCCAAAAAAACTGCACTGTGAGAAAAAAAAACCACAATGTGTCCACAAGGTGTGAATACGGCCTCAGGGAGCTCTCCTTTCTAGCTCAGTGTATCTGCTGTATATTCTGTAATTAGACACACGGAGAACATAGCTTTTGTCTCTTGCTTAGCAGCAGATTTGAAGTGACAAGGTGAGGGCTGTGTATCCCGAGCCGGAAATTATACATCTTTCCATTTTCTTTCCCTATTTGCTCTCGTCTCAGACATGATGACCAAGTAATTTTATGTAAACTTACATTCTATGTGTTGTTTTTAGAACATTCATCCATTGACAACTGTGCAATTAATGGGGGGATTAACATACATTTCACATGCAGGAATCACTTTCAATTTGGATTGTGAGACAGAAAAATAAAGACAATCTATTTGCTTTGGCCTTCGAGAAGTTTCTCTTTGTTTTTTCTATTTCTTAGACACATTTTGTGAATTAACCTTAAATATTTTACTTAAAAAAAAATAACCGGTATTTGTCAAATTTGGTGTTTCTGAAGATTCAAAAAGGGCAGACATTTAGGAAAAAGCCAAGTTAAGCACGCAAGAAGAAACACGCAAGATTAGTGAGCAATACCATAAAGAAAAACCGGAAATCTTGAGAAGAGTTTGTGTTTCTGGCTCTCAGGGTTCTCGTGGGCTGTTAGGTGTCCGTACCTACTTCAACGCAGGAGTGTCTTCCTCTTTTTTACTGATTAAGGCACGAAGAGCACAAAAGGTAACAAAGAAACGTGTGAGAAGAGAGGGGTGAAAGAACAAGACCGTTTGTTCTCTCATTTTTAGAGGTAGATTCTCAAAGCCTCTGGTCTCGATGAGCAGTTCTTCAGCAACAGGTAGCACCGATGCAGCAGGAAAACAAAGACGGGGTAAAATGGTGTTGAAGATTTAAAGGGTTTTTGAGGAGATGCCGAACTAGTGTAGCAAATATGGAACAGCTATTGGTGTAGCAGAGCTAGAAAAATGATGAATGGAATAGCAGAATTGTAGCAGTAGTGGATGATGTAGCAGGGATGGAAGACCGGAAAAGCGAGTGCTGAGTATGCCACATGAAAAGGGTAAAAAGGGTAAAAAGTGTTGGCTACAAGGTAGTGCGCACTATCCGCCCACTATGCACAGGAGACATGCGGTATCCGCAAGTGCAGGCTAGCCAAACTTGAAAAAGGTTCACAGAAGCTCATTGATTTGCAGCAGCAACCTGATGTGCAGAGGAACAGAGAGCTGAGAAAGAAGGAGGATGCGGCATTTGGCCCTGGAGCCTGATGAGTTGAGTAACGAGTGCATTTCTATTTTTTTCTACCGTGACTGATTGCCATAAAACATATTTTGCTAGCCTCCACAAGGGCTATTTATAGCTGAAATTGTCATTGAATGGTATGATCTCATTAGAATAAACATTTTCCGTATGCCCCAAGGAATTTTATAGGTTACAAGTGACTGGAACACTCCATAAGTGTTGTATTTTACATACAGTAATCACAAACGTTTCAGTCGATACTGGACCTTCATCAGTGTGCTAATTGACCAGTATGCTTGGAGGAGCCCCAAATGATAAAACTAGGTTGCATCAATAGAAAGGCCTGAAGATGTATGGGCCATGGGCAGTGGAAACAGTCAGCAGAAGGAAGATAGTGTGTCACAGGTGACACTGTCCGCCCACTGTAGCAGGAGCCACGCGGTATCCACCGCAAGTGTTGGCTACAAGGTAGTGCGCACTATCCGCCCACTATGCACAGGAGACATGCGGTATCCACCGCAAGTGCAGGCTAGCCAAACTTGAAAAAGGTTCACATCTTCATGAACCAAAACGTTGCTGAGATGGACTTATAAAAGTAGCCCCTGCTTTTTTTTGGATTCCTATAATTGAGGTTTGGTCTGTGCCTGGGGAACTTTGCACCTGATTTTTTCCTTTTCCTTTCTTTTGCATTTTGTGCTGCTCTAATTCTTCTCTTTTTAGATAGATAGATACGGTAGATAGATAGATAGATAGATAGATAGATAGATAGATAGATAGATAGATAGATAGATAGATAGATAGATAGATAATGAAACTGGGTGTAAAAACTAAAATTAAATTTTCCTTAATGAAGAAGAAAAAAAATTGGCATTGCCAGTATTTGAAATCAATACTAACAAATCTAGCCTAATCCAGTAAACTAGCCACCATTTTACTGAATTCTACAGGACAAGAAAGCAGTTGAAAAATAAAACTAATACTTACCCAGCCATCACCTGCCTTTTGTTGTCCAGTCACCCGATGTGGTCTTAACTGGGCTATCTTTGATGTCTCCTGTCGTCCAGCATCTTTGTTGTCTACTGTGCAGACTTGGCCACAATGTCATGACATCGCTGACCTTCATGGCATACATCACACAATGTTATATTGCCATGCTTTAGTAAGCACAGGAGACCCCGAAGATGCTGGTTGACAGAAGATTCCAGGTGTCAGAAGATGGTGAAGATGTCCCACAGGTGACCATACCAGTGGTGACTGTATTGAAGAACATATGTCTATTATGCTTTGAGGTCTAAATTTGAGAAAATCTGCTAAATTCGAATATTCCAATTCTACCAATTTGCTCCTCAGTGTAGAGCACCAAAACAAGAAATGGAAATGTATTAAAGAAGAGCTGTTTCTTCCGTAAAACTTATGTCCACAGGTTTGACTGAGTCTGCTGAGTATAAACAACTGTAGCTACAAATAGATTATATTTCCCTTTGCAGTAATTATTGTCGAGATCATCTGGTGGAAATTTTCCTCAATTGTTGATCTCTAAGCCTTATTATGTCATTCTCCTTATGTGAAGACTGGACAAAACATGCTTTGCAACGGCCATGTAGAAATCCCTGGAAATTTTTTCTTGAAATATATTATTTTTATTATTCATTACAATATAATCCTTAGATAGATCCATTATGTCCATCACCCCATTTCCTTTGAAATACCCTTTATAGAAAAATATCCATGTAATAATGTGAAATTATTTGTTTACTGCCTCTTGAAAGCATCAAGCGGCATTACTTTAATTGTAGCTGTTTACCGCCTATTTGTGTGATGGTCTTTCAATTTTCTACAAAGAAATTTCTATATCTGGAAATAAGTCAGGTGGAACCTTTCAGCGTTTGATAGTACACAGATGTGAACATGAGCCATAGCCTCCCGAAATTCATTACATATCCTTCCATGATCTTGCTACAATCCTTTATTCCCTCAATTATGCAGATAGTCATTAATTGACTTTACTTTTGCATTGATGTCCATATACCATGAGAAGGTATATATAGTTTTATTGTCGAAAGATCTGCAGTGTAGATCAGAGGGGTAGCATGAAGTTTATGGTCCAAGGGACAAAAATTATACATTTTCTCCACTAAATAATAGCTGATAAATTTGCGTCACTCAACAAGGGGCTTGACTTAGCGGAAAGGAGGCATGACTTAGCCGGATTGGGTATGCCTTAAGATGCACATTATTTTGCCAAAATTTTTCTCCCCAAAAATTAGTCTAAAGTGTAACAGGTGGTTCCAAGTGCTCAATAACCCATCAGTGTCAACAAAGCAAGAGAGAGGCTTTCATTGCCCACTGAAATCACAGGACATTACCATGGACAAACTGGGACTTCCAGAGAAAGACTTTGCAGTTGTACTCCACTCTTAAGGTACCGTCACACTCAGCGACGCTGCAGCGATATAGACAACGAGCCGACCTAAACTAGATCGCTGGAGCGTCACTGTTTAGGTCGCTGTAGAGACGTCAAACACAGCAACTCCAGAACGATGCAGGAGCGATCCAGTGACGTAACGGTGACTCACTTATCGTTCTCGCTGGTTGTTAGCTCCATGTCAAACAGCCGGAGTGTACCGATCCGACACACATCTAGGGGCCCTATGCTCGTTGCTGGCGTCGTTGCTTTTGATGTCAAACATGACGATACACGTCGACCTGGCGACGAAATAAAGTTCTGGACTTCTAGCTTCGAAAAGCGATGGCACAGCGGGATCCAGATCGATGCTGCATGTCAAACACAACAAGATCGCTATCCAGGACGCTGCAACATCACGGATTGTTGTCGGTATCTTTGCAATGTTGCTGAGTGTGACGGTACCTTTAGCTTACTAATTAAAAGAGGATTCTGGTTATTACAAGATGTACATAAAGTTCTGGCAACTCGAAGGGCCAATTTAGATAGGTAGATCATTTGAAAATTAGATTTCGCAGAAACGCTCGTTTCCTGATTATACTGTGAGTAGCAACACCCAACAAAGGAGCAAGTCACTTGCAGGTTGGGTGCAATTATTTTTAAGCTGGCTTAAAAGTCATCATTCTCAGAAGCAGGAGATCCTGGCTGCCCCATCTGTTAAATGGAAGTTGTCAGTCAATTCATTCTGTCCAAACCATGATTGCAGCCAGGAATATTTTTTTGAGAAACTCTCTAGAAGGCATAGTTTAAAGATCCGGCTAGGGATCATAGGGTGAAATGAGACAAGTCTGATGCTGCTCCCAGCAGGTTATTGACAGATCTCTCCCTATGTGTACAAATGGGATAGATTTGTCAATCTACTATAGTGATGTGAGAAGCCAGCAAGGGGCTGCATTGGACTAGTCTTGTCTCTCTCCATGGTCCCTAACTGGAGACCTTTGGGAGATATCCAGCCAGGGACCATTGGGAGAAAAGAGACTTGACCAATGATCTTTATCCTAGTAGTTTAGGCAGAATGAATTATGAATTGTCCCAGCAATGAGGACAGTACCACCTTCCTCACAGTTAGCACTGGTTGCAGAGTCAATGCACTGGAACTTGACAGCCAATTTAGATGGCACTGGATTATGGCTAATTAAGTATGTGCCACATACCAGGTCTACCCCCTCTATTAGCTCTGAATTCCCTAGTAATTTTAAAAAAAATAAAATTTATATATCAAAAACCCACAATATGACTTATTCACCTTTTTTAATGGGAGATCAGATCACATGTAAGAAAGAGTGAAAAAAAAAAATCACTATTTTGGGAGAGGGCAATCCCAGCCAGTTGGTCGCAGCTTTAGGATTTATTTTGGCATTGCGCCTCGGACAGCAAACATTTATCAGATTATGCGATCCTTGTTTTTAATCTTTACAAAGAAAGTCAATTTCTCAATTATTTGTAATGAATGGCCAATGTGAGTGGAAATATAAAAGCAGAACTGCTCCCAGGAGAATTTTTCACTGTTTCCCACGTGAACTGTTTTTTTTTTTGGTTCGTAGAACAATTTTATGTTACAGACGAAACAAAAGAAAAAAGTGAGAAATGTTAACATTCCATTATTCAAAGGGTCAAAATGTTTGTCACATATGCAGTAAAACATGGATATGAGAGTGGCAGAGCATGGGTTGCCAGTGGCTGGGCAAGACAAGTATTACGCAGTGTTATGCCTTCGTAAAGCAAGAAATGCTCCCTGAGAACCTCGGTTATAAAGTATTACTGTCACTAGTGATGGGCGAGCAATTCTCGGCATGGCTCGATACTCTATCGAGCATTTGGGTGCTTGATCGAGTTGTGAGCAATACAGCAGAGCGGAGTATCGCGCGGTGCTCCAGTGCTCGAGAGAGAGAATATTTCCGTCCTCTGGAAAAATGCTCAAGTTTGCCATTCACTTCCATTATACTCGCTACTCGAGTTGCGGACGTTCGAGCGTCCAACGTGTTCGATTCAAGTACTGAGCACTCGATCATTTCACTAATCGATCAACACTAACTGCCACCTTTTTGCCATCCCCCTAAATAATAATAAAGTTAATATTCACCTTATTAGAGCATTTGAGTCCTCTTTCCATATCATAAGGAATAGACCGGCACAGGTGGCTCAATACAGTGATGTCATTTCACAACCTACAATGAGATACCAACATCATGGAATCTGTAATCCAAAAGCAGGTTGTAGCCTACAGGACAGAGAATGGTGGCACCGGGAGCTCATGGTTCTCTGCTCTACTTCAGGAACCAACTGTATCTGCATATTAAGTCCAATACAGGTCAAAGTGGTGCTCGCTTAGAAATCCAGGTCAATGTGCACTACCGCTGCTACTTTCTCTGCTTTTGAAAATTTGTGCCCATAAGAATTTTGGCCCAGGGCAACTGTCCTGAATTTCCCACACAAGCTATACCACTGTCAAATTCACTGGTTAAAGGAAACCGTTAGGTCTGCAGGCCAATAGTGTCGTGAAGATGCTGAAATTACTGTACAAGGGAGAAATTAAATTTTATTTTTCCTGGTAGTCACTGGCTTCAGTCATGCAGATGTATCTGAAGCAATTACAGTCACCTCTCACAGCATTGAGAGCGGTGATTTCAAGCACCCACTGGCACTGCTGTAATTTATGGTGAAACTAGATGGTGGCCCGATTCTAACGCATAGGGTATTCTAGAATATGCATGTATGTATGTACATCATGCTTAGCACAGCCACGTAGTATATAGCACAGCCACATAGTATATAACACAGCCACGTAGTATAAAACACAGCCACGTAGTATATAACACAGACAGCCACGTAGAATATAGCACAGTAACATAGTATATAGCACAGCCATGTAGTATATAGCACAGCCACGTAGTATATAGCACAGCCATGTAGTATATAGCAGCCACATAGTATATAGCAGCCACATAGTATATAGCACAGCCCACGTAACACAGACAGCCATGTAGTATATAGCAGCCACGTAGTATATAGCAGCCACATAGTATATAGCACAGCCCACGTAATATATAGCACAGCCCACGTAATATACAGCACAGCCCACGTAATGTATAGCACAGCCCACGTAGTATATAACACAGTCCACGTAGGATATAACACAGGCCATGCAGTATATAATACAGCGCATGTAGTATATAGCAGTGTGGGTACCATATCCCTGTTAAAAAAAAATTTAAATAAAAATTAGTTATATACTCACCCTCTGCCGTTCACCGAAGCTGTTCCGATGCGCGCGATGCTGCCGCCAGCTTCCGTTCCCAGTGATGCATTGCGAAATTACCCAGATGACTTAGCGGTGGACAGCGGAAGGTGAGAATAGCACAATTTTTTAAAATTATTTTTAACATTATATCTTTTTACTATTGATGCTGCACAGGCAGCATCAATAGTACAAAGTTGGTCCGGGATGGGGCGACACACTGGCACTGACTGGAGGGGAGTAGGGAGGGGGCACTGACTTGAGAAGAGTAGGGAGGGGCCAATTCGTGGCCAGACTAAACCGGTCGCTGATTGGTGGTGGCCGGCCGGCCGCCACCAATCAGCGACGTGGGATTTCCGCTACAGACAAACAGACAGACAGAAAGACAAACAGACGGAAGTACCCCTTAGACGATTATAGAGATAGATGAATGGTGTTAATCAAAACTACAACCCGCCCTACAAAAAAAAAATGGATCTTGGGAGAAGGGAAGAAATAAACCAATGGGTGAAAACGGATAAATGCCCAGTTGTGAAGGAGTGAAAACTATTAAATATTATTTTATGAAAGAATCGGCAGAACTGGTATTATTTAGAATGGAATATCCAACACATATCAATTCTCAATTCAAATAATGCACCAAATTCTGCACATTTATAGGTAGCCTCAAGATAATGGTCTTCTCCCTAGTGTCTTTTTAGAAAACAACTACTAGGTTACTATGGGAGGCTTATTGTTCCTAAGCACTTGAGACTATTTAAGCAATTATATAAGTTTATTAGCCAATTTCTCATTTGGGTACGTGGGGGCTTGGGTCGCATAGTGAACATTTGTCAAAAATCCAAGGCCTTTTACTGTCATTGGTTGTGACTGCAAAAGAAACATTTGCATTCTTTCATGAGTTGTCTTGTCGTCGTTGTTTGAGAAATTTTTGTTGACTAGCTCATTGCTAACCAGAATAGGAAATTACATAGAATGATTCAAACTTTTCTTCCTCAACACAAATACGGCTTCTGACATCTTGAACAATCCTCCCAAGCATGAGTTGACCTCTTCTTATTTGTGCAGACCAGACACATATATATGAAGGAAGTATGACCTGTCTAATTCTAGGTAATTCACAGATGATACAAATTTACATTGTCCACCTCGGCTGAAATGTAAATTTTCGAACAACCCTAAGGCATGGACTTTTTCCCCGCAGGTTAAGTAAATATCGGATTTATGCATGTCTTGTACATTAATTCCTTCAAAAATAAATTCCATATGGTCATTTGGCCCTCTGGTATAATTGGGTCCATTATAAATCTTTGTTTTGGCTACAATATAAGCAAATTCACTGAAACTTGCTATACATACCAGGTCATCTTATGATTTTCATTAGCAATGTCTAGTTGTGTAGACTGGAGTTCTTCTCCTGTCCAGCCTCATTTGTGCTGAAGATTGAAAATTACCCTCCATGTCCTTTCTCATATTCTCAATAAAATTGAAATATCGATATTTTCTTCTATTTGAACCTTTTTTCTTTATACTTTTTACTTATCTTTTGTATGTTTCTGTTTTTTTCTTAATATTTCTCTTTTTGTTGAGTGCATACATAAGAGCAGAGTATAAGCACAGAAAAAGGCAAATCTGAAACTGAAATGGAAGCTGAAAAACGCAAAGGTTGACGAAAATAGCAACTACATTGTTGTTTATAGATGTGGGACGAAACACACAAACGCCATGCAATTGTTACCGGTCAGATTTGAACCCAAGTGCTATAAGTCATCAGAGGTAGCCGCTGAGACTTTGAATATATCTGGAAGTTACAATTATAAGTTAATGAGTAGACCTAAATAGAGGAAGAAGAACAATTCCTTGATATATGAAAACAGTAAAAATGAAAAATACAAATGGCAATAAAAAGAGTAGCTAAACTTTTTGATAACTTTTCATGTTAACTCTGCGCACTTCTAATTCTAAGAGATCTTTTGAGCTATCAGTGAGAGTCTCAGGATCAGGATCCGAACATCACTCATGTCTATATAATTAAAGGACCTACAACATATTCAAAAATTATCCAAAAGTTTAACAAATGCGGGTGGGGTGAATATCAGAGATGAGCAGATCAATCAGTGGAGAATCAAGTTTGAGTTGAATTTCATGAAATTCACAAGTTCACGCAAATTTGAACTTTTTGAGATGCAGGTTGCAAAAAAAAACTTGTCTGGCACCATTTTCCTCAGCGCTGAAGCAGCAGATGGCAGTTTAACATAATTTTCCATTGCAACCTAAGCTTCTCCTTAGTGCCCTGCAGCTATGACATCTAGCGGATTATCATACCTTGTACAGTGGTGGTCAGTACCTGGAGCATTACACATCAGCGGTTCCCAGTGGAGAACAGTTTGTAAAGCAGAATTCTTTTCCATCTCCAGAGTCACTAGGTAAGTCTCTCTCGCCAGTAAACTATAAGTTTCTATGGTCAGCAGGGTCCTCTCTCTCCCTCTATATCTCGCTCCCGTAGAGTGTAAGCTCTCATGATCAGCAATTTCCTCCCTGTCACATAGAGTGAAAGATCCTATGATCAACAGAGTCCTTGGTCTCTCTTTCATCTGTAGAATATAACCTCTCGTGGTCAGCTGGGTCTTTGAACTCTCTAGTGTAGACTGTAAGTTGTTATGGTCAGCGGGCTCCTCTCTCTTCTGTAGAGTGTAAGCTCTTATGGGCAGCGGGGTCCTCTCCTGTAGAGTGTAAGCTCTTATGGTCAGCAGGGTCCTCTCCTGTAGAGTGTAAGCTCTTATGGTCAGTGCGGTCCTCTCTCTCCTGTAAAGTGTAAGCTCTCATGGTCAGTGCAGTCCTCTCTCTCCTGTAGAGTGCAAGCTCTTATGGTCAGTGGGGTCCTCTCCTGTAGAGTGTAAGCTCTTATGGTCAGCAGGGTCCTCTCCTGTAGAGTGTAAGCTCTTATGGTCAGCAGGGTCCTCTCCTGTAGAGTGTAAGCTCTTATGGTCAGCAGGGTCCTCTCCTGTAGAGTGTAAGCTCTTATGGTCAGCAGTGTCCTCTCCTGTAGAGTGTAAGCTCTTATGGTCAGTGCGGTCCTCTCTCTCCTGTAGAGTGTAAGCTCTTATGGTCAGTGGGGTCCTCTCTCTCCTGTAGAGTGTAAGCTCTTATGGTCAGTGGGGTCCTCTCTCTCCTGTAGAGTGTAAGCTCTTACGGTCAGCAGGGTCCTCTGTCTCCTGTAGAGTGTAAGCTCTTATGGTCAGTGCGGTCTTCTCTCTCCTGTATAGTGTAAGCTCTTACGGTCAGCAGGGTCCTCTGTCTCCTGTAGAGTGTAAGCTCTTATGGTCAGTGCGGTCCTCTCTCTCCTGTATAGTGTAAGCTCTTACGGTCAGCAGGGTCCTCTGTCTCCTGTAGAGTGTAAGCTCTTATGATCAGTGGGGTCCTCTCTCTCCTGTAGAGTGTAAGCTCTTACGGTCAGCAGGGTCCTCTGTCTCCTGTAGAGTGTAAGCTCTTATGATCAGTGCGGTCCTCTCTCTCCTGTATAGTGTAAGCTCTTACGGTCAGCAGGGTCCTCTGTCTCCTGTAGAGTGTAAGCTCTTATGATCAGTGGGGTCCTCTCTCTCCTGTAGAGTGTAAGCTCTTACGGTCAGCAGGGTCCTCTGTCTCCTGTAGAGTGTAAGCTCTTATGGTCAGTGCGGTCCTCTCCCTCCTGTATAGTGTAAGCTCTTACGGTCAGCAGGGTCCTCTCTCTCCTGTAAAGTGTAAGCTCTCATGGTCAGTGCAGTCCTCTCTCTCCTGTAGAGTGTAAGCTCTTATGGTCAGTGGGGTCCTCTCCTGTAGAGTGTAAGCTCTTATGGTCAGCAGGGTCCTCTCCTGTAGAGTGTAAGCTCTTATGGTCAGCAGGGTCCTCTCCTGTAGAGTGTAAGCTCTTATGGTCAGCAGGGTCCTCTCCTGTAGAGTGTAAGCTCTTATGGTCAGCAGTGTCCTCTCCTGTAGAGTGTAAGCTCTTATGGTCAGTGCGGTCCTCTCTCTCCTGTAGAGTGTAAGCTCTTATGGTCAGTGGGGTCCTCTCTCTCCTGTAGAGTGTAAGCTCTTACGGTCAGCAGGGTCCTCTGTCTCCTGTAGAGTGTAAGCTCTTATGGTCAGTGCGGTCCTCTCTCTCCTGTATAGTGTAAGCTCTTACGGTCAGCAGGGTCCTCTGTCTCCTGTAGAGTGTAAGCTCTTATGGTCAGTGCGGTCCTCTCTCTCCTGTATAGTGTAAGCTCTTACGGTCAGCAGGGTCCTCTGTCTCCTGTAGAGTGTAAGCTCTTATGATCAGTGGGGTCCTCTCTCTCCTGTAGAGTGTAAGCTCTTACGGTCAGCAGGGTCCTCTGTCTCCTGTAGAGTGTAAGCTCTTAGGGTCAGTTTGGTCCTCTCTCACTTTATTCGGTGGAGTGCAAGCTCTTAGGGTCCTCTCTCTGTTCTAAAGAGTGCAAGTTCTTATGGTCAGTGGGGTCTTCTCTCCTGTCTCTCCTCTGTTAGCTCTTATGGTCTTTCCAGCGAAGGCAGTGAATTTGAATTTCAAAAGATCCGCTCAATTTTAATGAATACCATAGCGCATACATACAAAAGCTACAAACTGCGGTCCGACAACAGAGGTCTCATAAAGAGACCCATTCCCAGATTTATGATAAATTTAATAATGCTTGGACCCCAATGAACATATGATGATGGTTTCAAGTTCCTTGTTTCTCCCCTCAGCACAACTATGGTGAGATGAAGCTTCAATAGAAAAGAATGGCTTTAGAACCTGCGCACTACTGTTCTACGAAGAGAGACAAAAGCCTGGTATCCCTTTTCTAGCGAAAGATTATGAGCCCTTAGTTGAGCTCCTGAATATGTTGATGTTGTGTAGGCAATAGACAATAAATGTCTACCACAAACTTGATCTAAAGGATCTTTTGAGTTCATTTTGTTATAAAATTCACCTTGATAAATTGAATGCAAAATATAAAAAAGAGAAGAGTATGTACTCTATGTAATGGCTCAGTGAGAGGTCTTGGGTTCAAGGGTGATCAAGGACAACATCTGCAAGGAGTTTGTATTTTCTTTGCGTGTTTGCGTGAGTTTCGATAAAATACTCTAGATCCTCCCACACTCCAAGATGAGGAATTTAGACCGTGAGCACCGGGGTCAATGAGTTCCAACAATGTATGTAAAGTGCCACAGAACATGTTGGTGCTATAAAAGCAGCATAAATAAAATAAATAAATAAAGGTAAATATAAATATTAAAGTAGGAAGTCAGTGGAATGTTCTTTTATGTTCCAAGGAGACAGAGTAAAGGAATAGCACTAAAATTTACAATGTTTTTTCAAAACCTATGGGATGTACACTGTAAATAATCTTTTTCTAAGCGAGTCCTTATCTGTTATGCCTATCACGGACACCTCATAGCATTGTCAGTGTACTCTTGATTCATTCCCTTGGACAGGAATTGCTGGTAAATTACTGAAGTAGGCGATGATATGCTTGAATGAATCTTGGTATGATACCAACTTATGATCGCTCGCTAGTTTAAAATCTGCATGCAGCTACAATCAGTCCTGAGTTCTGCAGAATGATGATGAGGATAAAGTTTTTTTTTTTTGCAATCAAATGGTTGGATTGCTGTCCCATCGTAGAGTCAACAAGTTAAATTATATCAGAATAAATCAAAAGAATAAAAAGTAATCTGGAACAATGTGTTTTGCAGGCCATGCACCCCAGTGAAAAAAAATTGTGTTTTCTGATACTGAGCCTTTCATGTACATAGAAGTGCATTCTGATGGTGCATTTGCTAGTCTTATTCCACCCCTGCCCATATACCTTACCTATGTGCCTAACAATCTTTTGGTCGAGATATAATTAAAATTATTCACCCCCTCGCAACTTAATTAATTAGCTAAATGTACAAACTTGCTTTTGCTTGCAATAAACCAATGATGCAAGAACAATGTACAATAAATAGCTTAACACAACGAATATAACAAGTCTTCAAGTTCAATGCAAAATGCCACTTTTACTGACTACTGCAGTCTCAGAATTGTTCAAACCATCATGATAAGTGACTTTAGTATTTAGCTGAGCTTCCTTAGTTGTTAAGACCTGCTACAAGTGTGGTACAAAATCAGACCCCAGCTTCTGGCAGTGTTTCTGAGGAACCTCAGTCCATTGCTCATGGGCAATAGCCTCCAGGTAACTAATATTCATGAGTTTGTCTGCTGCACCGGCCTTCTTCAAATCCAACCAAAGATTTTCTATGGGATTCAAGTAAGGAGACTGTGACTGCCACTGCAATATGTTCCAGAACTGCTTCTGAAACCAAGCCATTAAGGACGTAGAGGTATGCTGGGGATCATTGTCCAGTTGGACGGTCCAATGATGCACAAGCTTCAGTTTTCTCACAAAAGGCATGATATTTTCTCCTAGGATTGTCTGATGACTTGACTGAATCCATCTTGCCTTTAACACACTGCACATTTCAAGCACCAGAGATAGCAAATTAGCCCTATAGGAACACTGAGTCACCATGATGCTTCACTGTAGGCAGGGAGTTCTTTTCAGCATATGCTTCATTCTTCCTCCTGAACGCATACTGATTATCCATAGGGCACGAAAAGTGTTTCATCACTTGACTAGTAATGAGCGAACCCATGGATGCTTGGGTCTAATGGGTTCAGCCAAACATTTAAAAAAGTATTGAGATTCAAGTGGCAGAGCCGGTCCCGAATCCAGATATGACGGCGTGGCCAACACCAGCTCTGATGAGCAGTAAGAACTTTACCTCTGGTCACAGGCATTGGATGATGAGAGAGTACTACTCCCATCTGCCTATGCCTGCTGTTGTTGAAAACAACAAAAGCAGGCACCGCTGATGGGAGTATTCAGCAGCTGATGTGGGGTTTCTTCTGTTTTTGATAACCAGTGCAGGCAAAACTGACAGCTGCAGGCTGCAACCCTCAGCTGTCAGCTTTATCATGGTTGGTAATCAAGAATAAATTGGTACCTATGTAATTTTTTGTAATTACTTAAATAGTTTTTAAAAATGGCATGGGGTCCCTCACATTTTTTGACAACTAGCCAAGCTAAAGCATACAGCTGGGGTTGATATTCTTAAGGGACATAGATATTATGGGCAGCACGGTGGCTCATGGGCAGCACGGTGGCTCATGGGCAGCAGGGTGGCTCAAGGGCAGCACGGTGGCTCATGGGCAGCACGGTGGCTCATGGGCAGCACGGTGGCTCAGTGGATAGCAGTGCAGCCTTGCAGCATTGGGGTCCTGGGTTCAAATCCCACCAAGGACAACATGTACACGGAGTTTGCGTGGGTTTCCTCCAGGTACTCCGGTTTCCTCTCACATCCAAAGACATACTGATAGGGAATTTAGATTGTGAGCCCCATCAGGGACAGCGGTGATAATGTGTGCAATCTGTAGAGCACTGCAGAATGTGTTAGTGCTATATAAAATTAAAGATTATTATTATTATTATTATTGCACCCCAAGCCTAAAAATAGCAGCAAATTCTGGTGCTTTGCCCAGCTCTTCCCACTTGCCTTGGTGTGGTGGCAAGTGGAGTAATGGTTGCGGGGTTTCAGTCAGCTGTTTTATGGTCGCTGACATCAAGCACACAGGCTAGTATTGGAGAGACGTCTATAAGATGCCCCCATTACTAACTCCAAAGTTAAATTGTAAAAAAGACACAGCCAGAATAAAATCCTTTCTTTGAAAGAAAGACACAGACTCCTTTATTTGAAGTAAAAATGAAAATGCACAGTTATACTCACCTTACGCCTATTCCATTGAAGTCCTTGTCACCTGTAAAAAAAAATAATAAACAACCATGATACTAACCTTACACCTAATTCACTGATGCCCATGTCCGCTGTACAAAAACAAAAATAATTAACAACCACATCCCTCACCTGTTGGATGTGAAGATAATCCAAACTATCGCACGACAACCCAAATAATTCTTCTTCTTTTTTCACAGAAGGCATGGGCATAGGTGAATTAGGCGCAAGGTGAGTATCATGATTGCTTAGCCTTTACTGGTTATTTTATAGGGGGACCCTAGAAAAATTATGTAGAATCCCCCCCATAATTTAAAACCAACAAAGGCTAAACAGCCAGCTGTGTACTGATATTAATAGCCAGGGAAGGGGTCAGTGAAATTGCCACCCCCTCCCAGGTTAAGAACATCAGTGTCCTTAGCAGTCCCAGAAATGGCACATCAATAAGATGCACCAAATCTGGTGTTTAGCCTCACTCTTCCCACTGTGCACACTACTGTCCACTTTGACTTCCTGAATCTCTAATACTGAAGAAACCAGGAGTGCTGAAGTAAGAAGAAGTTACTGACACAGTAGTCCACCCTATCTTTCTAAATTAATACTAGAGATACCAGGGGTGCTTTGGTAAGAAGAGGCCGCTCACATTACTGTCCACCCTATCTTTCTGAACTAATACTGGAAATATCAGGGTATGAGGTAAGAAGAGGCTACTTACACTGCTGTGCACTCTGTCTATCTGATCTAATACTGGAAATGTCAGAAATGCTGAAATAAGAAGCCACTGACTGTTTAGTCCACCAGCTCTTTCTAAATTAATACTGCAGATACCAGGGGGGCTGTGGTAAGCAGAGGCTGCTCACACTGCTGTCCACCCTGTTTATCTGATCTAATACTCCACATATCAGGGGTGCTGTGGTAAGAAGATGCTGCTCACACTGCTGTCCACCCTTTCTTTCTGAAGTAAATCTGGAAATACTAGGGTGCTGATGTAAGAAGAGGCTATGCACACTACTGTCCACTCTGTCTTTCTGAACTAATAGTGAATATGCCAGAAGTACTGAGGTAAGAAAAAGCCACTGACTTTGTAGTCCACCATCTCTTTCTAAATGAATACTGCAGATGCCATGGGTGCTGTGGTAAGAAAAGGCTGTGCACACTGCAGTCCATCCTTTCTTTCTGATCTAATACTGGAGATGCCAGAAGTGCTGAGGTAAGAAGAGGCTGCTCACACTGTAGTCCACCCTCTCTTTCTAAATTAATATTGCAGATACCATGGGTGCTGTGGTAAGAAGAGGCTGCTCACACTGCTGTCCACCATTTCTTTCTGATCTAATACTGGAGATACCAGGAATGATGAGGTAAGAAGAGGCTGCTCACACTGCTGCTGTCTCCATATGCTCTGTTACCACTGTGATTAGGACAGTTTTTGTCAGTATGAAGTGTAGGTTATATACATGTCACAGCAAAAGATCTTCCTACTGTACATGCTAACAAGCACATGACCTTGACCTTTCCTTTAGCATTCTAGGACAGGTTTCTGACAGTGTAACAAGGCAGCTGCTATTTTAATGTACTATATTGACTACCTCCCTAGTAGTGCTGAGCATTCCGATACTGCAAGTATCGGGTATCAGCCGATATTTGCTGTATCGGAATTCCGACACCGAGTTCCTATATTTTTGTGATATCGGAAATCAGTATTGGCGTGTGCGGTGCGTATGGTTCCAAGGGTCTGGAGGAGAGGAGACTCTCCTTCAGACCCTGGGATCCATATTAATGTAAAAAATAAAGAATAAAAATAAAATATATGGCCATACTCACCCCTCCGAAGAACCCTGGCTGTCACCACTGCAAGCGTCCGCCTCCGCTCCTGAGAATGTAGTGAGTGAAGGACCTTCGATGATGTCGGGGTCAGGTGAGTGGTCACGTGAGCGGACCGCGATGTCATCGAAGGTCCTTCACTCTCTGCAATTCTCAGGAACGGAGGCGGACGCTTGCAGCGGTGACAGCCAGGGTTCTTCGGAGGGGTGAGTATAGCCATATTTTTTATTTTTATTCTTTATTTTTTACATTAATATGGATCCCAGGGCCTGAAGGAGAGTTTCCTCTCCTTCAGACCCTGGGAACCATCGAGGATACATTCCGATATTTGTGTCCCATTGACTTGTATTGGTATCGGGTATCGGTATCGGCGAGATCCGATATTTTGCCGGTATCGGCCGATACCATCCGATACCGATACTTTCAAATATCAGAAGGTATCGCTCAACACTACTCCCTAGACATATTGATCATGATTTACATACTAATCCAGGGTATGTAGCAATTTATTTAGAATTACATTTCTTTTATTTATCTTTTTTTCTATCCTCTTAATAATGAAATCAACATCCACAGCTCATTACCATAGAGCTTGCAGTCTACAATGTCATATTTTCCACACATCTATATGGCCCAGCATTTTTTTAGTTCAGCAGCAATAGTTGTATTTCAGCCACAAGTTGCCAACCCTATTTTGCAGGCTAAGATGATTTACGTGACCGCAGATGTATGCAAACAACTATATATTTGACTGGAAAACCTTTCAGAGAGTCGTTCCCACAAAAATCCTTGGAACATGCTCTGGAAGTAATACGCCATATCTATTGGACAAACATTATCCAGATATCTGCAGATGCCCCGAGAGAGGGACCATACTGTAATATACTTGGAATTCATTTGTCATTTACCGGCTATAAATCCTTTGTCATTTACTATATTTTGTATGTACATTTAATGGGAATTTCAGGCCGTGTAGCAAAACAAATGTTAACATTAATTAGAATGAAAAAGTATAACGATGGACTTGGTGTAAAGCTCCCTGTACGTCTGAGGAGCAATGTGCAAGTTTGACAGCCATGAACAGGACGCTGGTGTTTATAGTACATACCGTAAATATACAGTAATAGTGCACATTTAATGAGTCGTGGCGGACGCATATCCAGGCCAATAATCGGCTTCACCTCCCAGATTCATTGTTCTGTTATGTTTTATCTGTCAATGTATGGAAGACATTGAGAACAAAGTGTTTATTCTCCAGCATATGAAGATGAAATGAATGAAATTACATTGCTTCCATGTGTAACATGTCTACAATTTTTTTTTTACCTTATGGAGAATAAACACATGTTCAGCTAATATCCTGTTCTTTTTCATCTGCGGAGGGACAGTTGTTGTGTTGCATAGTATCATGTAGGCACAATACATGGCGAGAGATCTCTCATGTCATGGCACGACCAGTCATTATTATTATTATTTATTGCTTGTATGGCGCCATCAGATATTGTCATCGCTTTCCACAATCTAAATCCTCTATCAGTATGTCTTTGGAGTGTGGAGAACTTGAGAAAAACCCACGCAAACACCGGAAGAACATACAAACTCCTTGCAGATGTTGTCCTTGGTGGGATTTGAACCGTGGACCTTGGTGCCGCAAACCAATAGAGTGAACCACTGAGCCACCGTGTAATGTACATTAATGATCACAACCTGTGACTCTGCCGCTGTGGCATAACTACAACTCCCAGGATGCTCTGAGAATTTCCAATCTTTGGGTATTGAGCAACAGCTTCAGCCATAGGAGGAGAGTCAGAGGTTGGAGAATATTGACAATGCTGTTGAAAGTATTATAATGTAGACACTATATGGATAGAAGATCGTAAAAAAAGAGTAGAAAGATAACTTAGGTCATACTCGTGTTGGCCAGCGGTCATAGGAAACATGTTGCACAGGAACACTTGTTAGAGTCGAAACCACACAGAAGTTTCAATGTTTATTCCCATCAGTGTCTGCAAATTGAGATTCTGATTTGGCTTTTATCCTAAGTCATGTGACAAGGCTCGTTAAAGGGTCGACATTGACTGTAAGGATTGCTACTAATAGGTGGCACTAGAGTTCTAGTCCTCTTCCTCTCTGAAGAGACAATTTGCATATTTCCCAGAGGAGCATTGCGGCTTTAAGTCTCCTCACCTCGACATGCTTAACATGTCACTCTCCGCAAGGAGAAATGACACTTCTTGGAATGTTTATTCCAAAATTGTTAAAAATATCTTCATCTACCATGAGATGTGGTAAGTTCTCCTTCAATGGAAGTCTTCAAACAGAGGCTTGACAGACATCTGTCTGACATGGTTTAGTGATTCCTGCATTGAGCCTGGAGGTCTCTTCCAACTCTAACATTCTAGGATTCTATGATTCATCGATGTATATTGCATAGAAAGATTAGAAGAGAGGTCGAACCTTGGAACTGTCTGGTTCTTACTCATAACCTGCTATAGCGGGTTATAACTAAAAACCCGGAAGTTAAAAGGTTCGAAACACGTAATAACCCTCTTGTCTTATATACCTCTTGTGTCATCTTTTTATGGAATATACATCGATGAATCATAGAATCCTAGTAGAATGATAGAGTTGGAACAGACCTCCGGGGTCATTATGTCCAACCCCCTTCTCAATGGAGTATTTCAGAAAATCATCTCAGACACATGTCTGTCCAGCTACTGTTGGAAGACTTCCATTGGAGGAGAACTCACCACCTCTCATGGCAGATAAAGATGTTTATAGCAATTTTAGAATAAACATTGATTTCATATATTCACGTGTGCTAGATTCCCAAACACTATTTGGTTACAAGTATAGGAATACCTACACATCACACCTGCAGGAATCTTTTACGGAATCCAATCATAGATCCTTAGGCATTAATATGAAGTTGATCTCACCTTTGCAGTTATAACAGCTTCAACTCTTCTGAGAAGCTTTGCTACAATATTTTGGCGGTGTCCATGGGAATTTTCACCCATTTCGCTTGAAGAGCATTTGTGAGGATTAGACACCGATGTTGGAGGAGACACAAGGCTCACAATCTCCATTATAGTTCATCTCAAAGATGGTGTTTGGGTCTTTAGGGGGGGCCAATACTTATGCACACTGAAGTTTTCAGTGATTTTGTCCTGTTTGTTTCACAATAAAAAGAAAACCAAATGTTCACAGTTGTAGACGTGTTTTTTACATTAACCCCTTTACCCCCAAGGGTGGTTTGCACGTTAATGACCGGGCCAATTTTTACAATTCTGACCACTGTCCCTTTATGAGGTTATAACTCTGGAACGCTTCAATGGATCCTGGTGATTCTGACATTGTTTTCTCGTGACATATTGTACTTCATGACAATGGTAAAAATTATTTGATAGTACCTGCGTTTATTTGTGAAAAAAACGGAAATTTGGCGAAAATTATGAAAATTTCGCAATTTTCCAACTTTGAATTTTTATGCAATTAAATCACAGAGATATGTCACACAAAATACTTAATAAGTAACATTTCCCACATGTCTACTTTACATCAGCACAATTTTGGAACCAAAATTTTTTTTTGTTAGGGAGTTATAAGGGTTAAAAGTTGACCAGCAATTTCTCATTTCTACAACACCATTTTATTTTAGGGACCACATCTCATTTGAAGTCATTTTGAGGGGTCTATATGATAGAAAATACCCAAGTGTGACACCATTCTAAAAACTACACCCCTCAAGGTGCTCAAAACCATATTCAAGAAGTTTATTAACCCTTCTGGTGCTTCACAGGAATTTTTGGAATGTTTAAATAAAAATGAACATTTAACTTTTTTTCACAAAAAATTTAATTCAGCTCCAATTTGTTTTATTTTACCAAGGGTAACCGGAGAAAATGGACCCCAAACATTGTTGTACATTTTGTCCTGAGTATGCCAATACCCCACATGTGGGGGTAAACCACTGTTTGGGCGCATGGCAGTGCTCGGAAGCGAAGGAGTGCCATTTGACTTTTCAATGCAAAATTGACTGGAATTGAGATGGGACGCCATGTTTCGTTTGGAGAGCCCCTGATGTGGCTAAACATTGAAACCCCCCACAAGTGACACCATTTTGGAAAGTAGACCCCCTAAGGAACTTATCTAGAGGTGTGGTGAGCACTTTGACCCAACAAGTGCTTCACAGAAGTTTATAATGTAGAACCGTAAAAATAAAAAATCATATTTTTTCACAAAAATTATCTTTTCGCCCCCAATTTTTTATTTTCCCAAGGGTAAGAGAAGAAATTGGACCCCAAAAGTTGTTGTACAATTTGTCCTGAGTACGCTGATAGCCCATATGTGGGGGTAAACCACTGTTTGGGCGGATGGGAGAGCTCGGAAGGGAAGGAGCGCCGTTTGACTTTTCAATGCAAAATTGACAGGAATTGAGATGGGACGTCATGTTGCGTTTGAAGAGCCACTGATGTGCCTAAACATTGAAACCCCCCACAAGTGACACCATTTTGGAAAGTAGACCCCCTAAGGAACTTATCTAGAGGTGTGGTGAGCACTTTGACCCGCCAAGTGCTTCACAGAAGTTTATAATGCAGAGCCGTAAAAATAAAACAAAATTTTTTTCCCACAAAAATTATTTTTTTAGCCCCCAGTTTTGTATTTTCCTGAGGGTAACAGGAGAAATTGGACCCCAAAATTTGTTGCCCAATTTGTCCTGAGTGCGATGATACACCATATGTGGGGGGAACCACTGTTTGGGCACATGGGAGGGCTCAGAAGGGAAGGAGTGCCATTTGAATGCAGACTTAGATGGAATGGTCTGCAGGTGTCACATTGCGTTTGCAGAGCCCCTAATGTACCTAAACAGTAGAAACCCCCCACAAGTGACACCATTTTGGAAAGTAGACCCCCTTAGGAACTTATCTAGATGTGTGCTGAGCGCTTTGACCCACCATGGGCTTCACAGAAGTTTATAATGGAGAGCCGTAAAAATAAAACAAAAATTTTTTCCCACAAAAATTATTTTTTAGCCCCCAGTTTTGTATTTTCCCGAGGGTAAAAGGAGAAATTCGACCCCACAATTTGTTGTCCAATTTGTCCTGAGTGCGCTGATACCCCATATGTGGGGGGGAACCACTGTTTGGGCGCATGGGAGGGCTCGGAAGGGAAGGAGCTCCATTTGGAATGAGGACTTAGATGGAATGGTCTGCAGGTGTCACATTGCATTTGCAGAGCCCCTAATGTACCTAAACAGTAGAAACCTCCCACAAGTGACACCATTTTGGAAACTAGACCCCCTAAGGAACTCATCTAGATGTGTTGTGATAGCTTTGAACCCCCAAGTGTTTCACTGCAGTTTGTAACGCAGAGCCGTGAAAATTAAAAAAAAAAATCTTTCCCCCAAAAATTATTTTTTAGCCCCCAGTTTTGTATTTTCCCGAGGGTAAGAGGAGAAATTCGACCCCAAAAGTTGTTGTCCAATTTGTCCTGAGTACGCTGATACCCCGTATGTTGGGGGAAACCAACGTTTGAGCGCATGGCAGAGCTCGGAAGGGAAGGAGCGCCATTTGGAATGCAGACTTAGATGGAATGGTCTGCAGACGTCACATTGCGTTTGCAGAACCCCTAATGTACCTAAACAGTAGAAACCCCCCACAAGTGACCGCATATTGGAAACTAGACCCCCCAGGGAACTAGTCTAGATGTGTTGTGAGAACTTTGAACCCCCAAGTGTTTCACTACAGTTTATAACGCAGAGCCGTGAAAATAAAAAATCTTTTTTTTTCCCACAAAAAATATGTTTTAGCCCCGAGTTTTGTATTTTCCCAAGGGTAGCAGGAGAAATTGGACCCCAAAAGTTGTTGTCCTATTTGTCCTGAGTACGCTGATACCCCATATGTTGGGGTAAACCCCTGTTTGGGCACACGGGAGAGCTCGGAAGGGAAGAAGCACTGTTTTACTTTTTCAACGCAGAATTGGCTGGAATTGAGATCGGACGCCATGTCGCGTTTGGAGAGCCCCTGATGTGCCTAAACAGTGGAAACCCCCCAATTATAACTGAAACCCTAATCCAAACACATCCCTAACCCTAATCCCAACAGTAACCCTAACCACACCTCTAACCCTGACACACCCCTAACCCTAATCCCAACCCTATTCCCAACCGTAAATGTAATCTAAACCCTAACTGTAACTTTAGCCCCAACCCAAACTGTAGCCCTAGCCCTAACCCTAGCCCTAACCCTAATCCTAACCCTAGCCCTAACCCTAGCCCTAACCCTAGCCCTAACCCTAGCCCTAACCCTAGCCCTAACCCTAGCCCTAACCCTAACCCTAGCCCTAACCCTAGCCCTAACCCTAGCCCTAACCCTAGCCCTAACCCTAGCCCTAACTCTAACCCTAGCCCTAATGGGAAAATGGAAATAAATACATTTTTTTAATTTTTCCCTAACTAAGGGGGTGATGAAGGGGGGTTTGATTTACTTTTATAGCGGGTTTTTTAGCGGATTTTTATGATTGGCAGCCGTCACACACTGAAAGACGCTTTTTAGTGCAAAAAATATTTTTTGCGTTACCACATTTTGAGAGCTATAATTTTTCTATATTCTGGTCCACAGAGTCATGTGAGGTCTTGTTTTTTGCGGGACGAGTTGATGTTTTTATTGGTAACATTTTCGGGCACGTGACATTTTTTGATCGCTTTTTATTCCGATTTTTGTGAGGCAGAATGACCAAAAACCAGCTATTCATGAATTTCTTTTGGGGGAGGCGTTTATACCGTTCCGCGTTTGGTAAAATTGATGAAGCAGTTTTATTCTTCGGGTCAGTACGATTACAGCGACACCTCATTTATATCATTTTTTTATGTTTTGGCGCTTTTATACGATAAAAACTATTTTATAGAAAAAATAATTATTTTTGCATCGCTTTATTCTCAGGACGGACTATAACTTTTTTATTTTTTTGCTGATGATGCTGTATGGCGGCTCGTTTTTTGCGGGACAAGATGACATTTTCAGCGGTACCATGGTTAGTTATATCTGTCTTTTTGATCGCGTGTTATTCCACTTTTTGTTCGGCGGTATGATAATAAAGCGTTGTTTTTTGCCTCGTTTTTTTTTTTTTTTTCTTACGGTGTTTACTGAAGGGGTTAACTAGTGGGCCAGTTTTATAGGTCGGGCCGTTACGGACGCGGCGATACTAAATATGTGTACTTTTATTGTTTTTTTTTTTTTATTTAGATAAAGAAATGTATTTATGGGAATAATATTTTTATTTTTTTTTTCATTATTTTGGAATATTTTTTTTTATTTTTTTTTACACATTTGAAATTTTTTTTTTTTACTTTTTTACTTTGTCCCAGGGGGGGACATCACAGATCAGTGATCTGACAGTTTGCACAGCACTCTGTCAGATCACTGATCTGATAGGAGTGCAGGCTGCTTCACAGTGCCTGCTCTGAGCAGGCTCTGTGAAGCCACCTCCCTCCCTGCAGGACCCGGATCTGCGGCCATCTTGGATCCGGGGCTGGAGGGAGCAGGGAGGGAGGTGAGACCCTCGCAGCAACGCGATCACATCGCGTTGCTGCGGGGGGCTCAGGGAAGCCCGCAGGGAGCCCCCTCCCTGCGTGGTGCTTCCCTGTACCGCCGGCACATCGCGATCATCTTTGATCGCGGTGTGCCGGGGGTTAATGTGCCGGGGGCGGTCCGTGACCGCTCCTGGCACATAGTGCCGGATGTCAGCTGCGATAAACAGCTGACACCCGGCCGCGATCGGCGGCGCTCCCCCCGTGAGCGCTGCCGATCGCATATGATGTACTATTGCGTCCTTGGGACGTAAAGCCCACCCCACATGGACGCAATAGTACGTCTAATGGCAGAAAGGGGTTAACTTATCCAAAGCTCCAAAAAAAAACAGTGTAATTCTAGGTTGTGAGGTAGCAAAACAAAAATGCCAGGGAGGTGAGGGGGTAAATACTTTCGAAAAACAATGTATAGAAGCAGACAATTATACGATAGGATCTGTCAATTTTCCTAGCCAAGCCAACCTGTGTTATCCAGGTCTGATTCAATTTATTAGGCGCCAAGTTTACCAAACAATACAAAAGACATTTATTTTGGAATCACTCATGAATTCAGGATGACCAGCTGGAAAAATGGAAAGGCACAAATTTTTTTAATTTCACCTAAGGAATATGTTGTTTGGATGAAAAGAAATCCTGATGAACAATCCTTTAAGTGGCAGATATTAAACAGTCTGACCACTGGATGTCACCAGCAACCACAGAAACTCACAAATCAATAGATGAGATTTATTAATGCTGATGGAAATTAATTTTAGAATGATATTATTAAAGTGAAAAACATTGAAATATTAAAGCACTTATAATTGCTATCAGTATTATAAATACTATTTGTGTGTAAGCTGCATAAGTATACTTGTTTTACAGCTTTAAATCATATAATTTGATAAATTCCAGAATTTTATTTTCTTATCTGTCCCTAAGATGTGTACAATGTGAGCATTAAAATACTTACTCAACGCTGTCTTCTGCCATTTTCAGCGCTGCTTCGGTCCTCTCCTCCATCATGTGGCTGCAGCTCTTTCTTGCCATCAGTCCCTATTTATAAGTCTACTAGATGGCGGCCCGATTCTAACGCATCGGGTATTCTAGAATATGCATGTCCCCGTAGTATATGGACAATGATGATTCCAGAATTTGCGGCACACTGTGCCCGTCGCTGATTGGTCAAGGCAACCTTTATGACATCATCGTCGCCATGGCAACCATTATGACATCTACGTCGATACTGTGCCCGTCGCTGAATCAGAAACGTGAGATGTCTACGCCCTTTATGACATCATCGTCGCTGTGCCCGTTGCTGATTGGTCGAGGCCGCCAGTCCTCGACCAATCAGACGCGGGATTTCTACGTCCTTTATGACATCATCGTCTCTGTGCCCGTTGCTGATTGGTCGAGGCCGCCAGTCCTCGACCAATCAGAGATGCGGGATTTCTACGTCGATGCTGTGCCGGTCTCTGATTGGTCGAGGCCTGGCGGCCTCGACCAATCAGAGAGCCGGGATTTCCAGGACAGACAGACAGACAGACAGACAGACAGACAGACGGAAAAACCCTTAGACAATTATATATATAGATGAGAACCTTATTCTAAGGCCGGGGGTCACACTTGCGAGTGCAATGCGGAGCGGGAAACTCGCGAGAGTCTCTCGCATCAATACTCGGCGCTGACCGGAGCGTTTAGCTTCATGTATTTCTGTGCACACACTCCGGTCCCGAGTGCCGGGTATTGATGCGAGAGACTCGCGCGGGTTTCCCGCATTGCACTCGCAAGCGCGACACCGGCCTAAGGGTCATAAACTTACATTGAGAAAGTGACATTTAGTCCACATAAAAAAAGTTTTGTGAACCGGCCGAACACAACTGCGGTCACCTGATCGTGGAGAGGACCAGAGCAGCGCTGGAAACGGGAGAATGGAGTAGTTAGTAAATATTTTCATGTTCACATTGCATTTACATTACTGATGGTTAATGGAGGGGCAATGAAAAAAATGGAGTACTTTAGTATTTTATAGGAAAATAGCTTTTTAGACTAGTCATAAATCTATGGAGACAGCTGAAGCCAGTTTCCAACATGAATTCATTAAAACCTGGAACTTATTTCTTTAAGTTAAAAACAGGTATCCAGTGAGATTCCACATACATGAGATGTGAATATCGTTTACGCGTTTCAGGCTACCCTATGCTATGATTAAGGGCCTGTTGTGCCTGAAACACGTAATCTATATTCATATCTCCTGTTTGTGCACCCTCACTGGATACATGTTTTTATCTCTAAGAAATAAATTCCAGTAATTATTTAGTAATTACCGTATATACTCGAGTATAAGCCGAGATTTTCAGCCCATTTCTTTGGGCTGAAAGTCCCCCTCTCGGCTTATACTCGAGTCATATACCCGGGGGTCGGCAGGGGAGGGGAAGCGGGGCTGTGTAATTATACTTACCTGCTCCTGGCGCCGTGCAGTCCTTGCTTCTTCCAGCAATGCAGCTTCTTCCTGTAGGGAGCGGTCACATAGTACCGCTCATTACAGTAATGAATATGCGGCTCCACCTCCCATAGGGGTGGAGCCGCATATTCATTACTGTAATGAGCGGTAACTGTGACCGCTTAACACAGGAAGAATATACAGCGCCGGGAGCAGCAGGGACTGCATGGTGCCAGGAGCAGGTGAGTATACGGGGAGGGGGAGCGCAGCGCTGCGTGATATTTACCTCTCCTCATTCCGATGCGGCTCCGTCTTCAGCGTCCTCTGGCTGTGACGCTCAGGTCAGAGGGCGCAATGACATGGTCAGTGCGCGCCCTCTGCTGAACGTCAGTGCTGAAGATGGAGCCGCACCCGAACGAGGTGCAGACGAATATTGAAAGTGCCGGGGGTCCTGAGCGAGGAGAGGTGAGTATGTGATTTTTTTTTTTTATCGCAGCCACAGCATATGAGGCAAGTGACTGTATGGAGCATCTAATGGGGCCATAACATTTGTGCAGCACTATATGGGGCAAGTGTCTGTATGGGGCCATAACATTTGTGCAGCACGATATGGGGCAAATGACTGTACGGAGCATCTTATGGGGCTATAACGTTTGTGCAGCACTATAAGGGGCAGTGACTGTATGGAGCATCTTATGGGGCCACAACGTTTGTGCAGCATTATATGGGGCAAGTGACAGTATGGAGCATCTTATGGGGCTATAACGTTTGTGCAGCACTATATAGGGCAAATATCTCTATGGGGCCCTTATTACCCTTTATGCAGGATTATATGGGGCATATTTTAATATGGAGCATTTAATGGGGCCCATCAGCTTCAGCAAAATTGGTTATCAAGAATATAGGGGTCCCAGATTTTTTCATTATTTAAGAAAATAATGTAAAAAAATTACTTGGGGTCCCATTTTTTACAAACAGCAAAGCTAAAACAGACAGCTGGGGCTCATATTCCCAGGCTAGTAAGAGGCCATAGATATTGCCCCCCAGCCTAAAAATAGCAGCACCCAGCCACCGCAAAAAAGATGCATCTATTAGATGCGTCAACTCAGATGCTTTGCTCGGCTCTTTCCACTTGCCTTGTGACAGTGGCAAGTGGGGTTCATATTTATGGGGTTGATGTCACCTTTGTATTGTCTGGTGACATCAAGCCCACAGATTAGTAATGAAGAGGCATCTATAAGACACCTGTCCAGTACTAATCCTATAGTTATATTGTAAATAATCACCCAGCCAGAATAAAGTCCTTTACTTGATAAAAAGGATAAAGACTCCTTTAATGAATCTAAATTAACCCATAGTCATATCATTGCCCAGTCCACAGACGCCATGGTCTCCTGTTTAGAGAATTAAAATAATAAACCACGATATTCCTTGCCTATCCACTGAGAAGATAATAATCCATTTGTCCCGCAATGGGTCTAGCTCTGCTACATCTAGATGGCAGACTGCATTTTTGCACGAAGAGACTATACAGCCTGTCATCCAGCAGAGACACAGAGCAACGTGTGCTACCATGTCATTTTTTGGGGGTCCCCCATTTTAATAACCAGGAAAGACTAAGTTTATAGTTGTGAGTTGATATTAATAGCCTGAGAATCTTTATAATTATTGTCGTTTTCTCAGAATATTAATATCAATCCCTCAGCTGTTTATGAAAATATCAGGGGACCCCACTCCATTTGTTTCATTTAATTATTTTATTTATTTACTAGTACAGTAAAATACACACTCAAGGTAACCTTAGTTTACAGCCTCCAGGTGTTCCAGCAGTTGGAAACTTCACTAAACTTAAAATATCCTTCAGAGTTTCATAAGCTATATAAATGGGGGACCCCAAAAAAAATACGCAGGGTCTCCCTATATTGAATAATGAAACCGCCCCAGAAATGGTGCATTCATAAGATGTGCCAAATCTGGCACTTTGCCTCGGTCTTCCCATTTGCCCCCTTGCAGTGGCAAGAGGGGTGATAGTTGAGGGGTTGATGTCAACTTTGTATTGTCAGGTGACATCAAGCCCCCAGGTTAGTAACTGAGAGGAATCTATAAGACTATCCCATTACTAACCCTATTGTCATATTGTATAAAAAACACACACCCAGAATAAAGTCCTTTAAAAGAATGAAAGAATGACACAGACTCCTGTAATGAATCCAAATTAAACCAAACTGACGTCATTGCCCAGTCCACAGAAGCCGTGGTCTCCTGCAACAGAATTAAAATATTTAAAACAACAATATTCCTCACCTGTCCGCAGAGAAGATAATAATAAACCATTTGTCCTAAGATGGGTCTAGCTCTGCTACCTCTAGATGGCAGACTGTATTGTTGTATCATGCAGCTATACAGCCTGCCATCCAGCAGAGACTCTGAGCTGCATGTGCTGCCGCTGCTCAATATCTCAATGTGAACTGCTGTGCGAGCGTGAGAAAGGTCTCACGCTCGACGTGCATATTCTCCATTGATTTGTATGAGCAGACACCCGGAACAGGTTATTGCGGGGGTGCCGGGTGTTACACCCATACTCATCACAGATTGATGAATTGATGACCTAGACTAACAAATGGCCATCAATGTTAAAGACAACCGCTTTACAGAAAAATCCTTACTATGGATTACTGGTGGACTGGCTTATTTCAATAGCTAAGCCAGACTTCTTCTGTCTATAATTCACCCTTGACCAAAAAGAGGTCTGAGTTAGCTATTGAAATGAGCCAGCCCTCTCCATAGAAATCAATGGTCATGTCTAACACAGGAAAGTCACTCTTTCGTTGAATGAAAGTCAAAATTGGAGGAGACGTGACAATGACTAATCCTGATATCTCCAGATTTGGGCACCTCTTTTTTAAATTACTGTTTATACTCGAGTATAAGCCGAGATTATCAGCCCATTTTTTTGGGCTGAAAGTCCCCCTCTCGGCTTCTACTCGAGTCATACCCAGGGGTCGGCAGGGGAGGGAGAGCGGGGGCTGTCTAATTATACTCATCTACTCCTGACGCGGTCCCTGCACGTCCCTGCTTCTTCCAGCGCTGCAGCTTCTTCCTGTACTGAGTACTGCTCATTACAGTAATGAATATGCGGCTCCACCTCCCATAGAGGTGAGTATACGAGGAGGGGAGCGCTGCGCTGCGCGATATTCACCACTCCTCGTTCTGGTGTGGCTCCATCTTCAACGTCCTCTGGCTGTGACGTTCAGGTCAGAGGGTGCGGTGACGTGGTCAGTGCGCACCCTTTGCGTGAACGTCAGTGCTGAAGACGGAGCCGCACCGGTATGAGGAACGGTGAATATTGAAAGTGTCGGGGGTCCTGAGCGACAAGAGGTGAGTATGTGATTTTTTTTTTATCGCAGCAAAAGCATATGGGGGGCAAGTGACTGTATGGATGATCTTATGGGGCCATAACACTTGTGCAGCACTATAAGGGGCAAGTGTCTGTATGGAGCATCTTATGGGGCCATGTGCAGCATTATATGGGGCAATTATCTGTATGGAGCACTTTATGGGGCCATAACGTTTGCGCAGCATTATATAGGGCAAATATCTCTATGGAGCATCTTATGGGGCCCTTATTACCCTTTATGCAGGATTATATGGGGCATATTTTAATATGGGGCATCTAATGGGGCCCATCAAACTTTATGGAGCATTATATGGGGCTCCTGTTTCAATATGGATATTCAAAAACACTTAACTTACTGATGTCTCAATTAATTTTACTTTTATTGGTATCTATTTTTACTTTTGAAATTTACCGGTAGCTGCTGCATTTCCCACCCTAGGCTTATACTCGAGTCATGAAGTTTTCCCAGTTTTTTTGTGGCAAAATTAGGGGGGTCGGCTTATACTCGGGTCGGCTTATACTCAAGTATATACGGTAGGCATTTTTAAGTTGTATCTTATGACATTTCACACACATTAAAACATTTTTTTCCCACTAGATTGAAACCTTTAAAAAAATCAGAAATTGTCTTACGCTGCATCTTGACAACTACACAAAGACTATCCATGTGCTATATATATTAAATATGCCCTTTAATTCTTATCTAATTAACAAAATTTCTCAAGAGATTAATGATGATATATTTTTCTGTGTAATTTTTATGAACTACCATTGATTAAAAAATATATATACAGTATATACAGTGCCTTGCAAAAATATTTGGCCCCCTGGAACTTTTCAACCTTTTCCCACATATCATGCTTCAAATATAAAGATACCAAGTGGAACACAATTGTGAAGCTGAACGAAATGTATTGGATATTTTACATTTTTGTGGAAATTCAAAAACTGAAAAGTGGGGCGTGCAATATTATTCGGCCCTTTTCCTTTCAGTGCAGCAAACTCACTCCGGAAGTTCATTGTGGATCTCTGAATGATCCAATGTTGTCCTAAATGCCTAATGATGATAAATATAATCCACCTGTGTGTAATCAAGTCTCCGTATAAATGCACCTGCTCTGTGATAGTCTCAGGGTTCTGTTAGAAGCACAGAGAGCATCATGAAGACCAAGGAACACAACAGGCAGGTCCATGATACTGTTGTTGAAAAGTTTAAAGCCGGATTTGGATACAAAATGATTTCCAAAACTTTAAACATCCCAAGGATCACTGTGCAAGCGATTATATTGAAATGGAAGGACTGTCATACCACTGCAAATCTACCAAGACCCGGCCATCCCTCTAAACTTTCATCTCATAGAAGGAGAAGACTGATCAGAGATGCAGCCAAGAGGCCCATGATCACTCTGGATGAACGGCAGAGATCTACATCTGAGGTGGGACAGTCTATCCATAGGACAACAATCAGTTGTACACTGCACAAATCTGGCCCTTATGGAAGAATGGCAAGAAGAAAGCCATTTCTCAGAGATATATATAAAAAGTGTTGTTTAAAGTTTGCAACAAGCCTCCTGGGAGACACACCAAACATGTGGAAGAAATTGCTCTGGTCAGATGAAACCAAAATCGAACTTTTTGGCAGCAATGCCAAACGATATGTTTGGCATAAAGGCAACACAGCTCAACACCCTGAACACACCATCCCCACTGTCAAATATGGTGGTGGCAGCACCATGGTTTGGGCCAGCTTTTCTTCAGCAGGGACAGGGAAGATGGTTAAAATTGATGGGAAGATGGATGGAGCCAAATACAGGACCATTCTTGAAGAAAACCTGTTGGAGTCTGCAAAAGACCTGAGACTGGGATGGAGATTTGTCTTCCAACAAGATAATGATCCCAAACATAAGGCAAAATCTACAATGGAATGGTTCACAAATAAACGTATCCAGGTGTTAGAATGGCCAAGTCAGAGTCCAGACCTCAATCCAATCGAGAATCTGTAGAAAAAGCTGAAAACTGCCGTTCACAAACGATCTCCATCAAACCTCACTGAGCTCGAGCTGTTTGCCAAGGAAGAATGGGCAAGAATTTCAGTCTCTCGATGTACAAAACTGATAGAGACATACCCCAAGCGACTTGCAGCTGTAATCGCAGCAAAAGGTGGAGCAACAAAGTATTAAGTTAAAGGGGCCGAATAATATTGCACGCCCCACTTTTCAGTTTTTGAATTTCCACAAAAAATGTAAAATAACCAATAAATTTCGTTCAACTTTACAATTATGTTCCACTTGTTGATTCTTCACCAAAATTTACATTTTGTATCTTTATGTTTGAAGCACGATATGTGGGAAAAGGTTGAAAACTTCCAGTGGGCCGAATACTTTCGCAAGGCACTGCAATATATATATATATATATATATATATATACAGTGGGGCAAAAAAGTATTTAGTCAGTCAGCAATAGTGCAAGTTCCACCACTTAAAAAGATGAGAGGCGTCTGTAATTTACATCATAGGTAGACCTCAACTATGGGAGACAAACTGAGAAAAAAAATCCAGAAAATCACATTGTCTGTTTTTTTTAACAATTTATTTGCATATTATGGTGGAAAATAAGTATTTGGTCAGAAACAAACAATCAAGATTTCTGGCTCTCACAGACCTGTAACTTCTTCTTTAAGAGTCTCCTCTTTCCTCCACTCATTACCTGTAGTAATGGCACCTGTTTAAACTTGTTATCAGTATAAAAAGACACCTGTGCACACCCTCAAACAGTCTGACTCCAAACTCCACTATGGTGAAGACCAAAGAGCTGTCAAAGGACACCAGAAACAAAATTGAAGCCCTGCACCAGGCTGGGAAGACTGAATCTGCAATAGCCAACCAGCTTGGAGTGAAGAAATCAACAGTGGGAGCAATAATTAGAAAATGGAAGACATAAAAGACCACTGATAATCTCCCTCGATCTGGGGCTCCACGCAAAATCCCACCCCGTGGGGTCAGAATGATCACAAGAACGGTGAGCAAAAATCCCAGAACCACGCGGGGGGACCTAGTGAATGAACTGCAGAGAGCTGGGACCAATGTAACAAGGCCTACCATAAGTAACACACTACGACACCATGGACTCAGATCCTGCAGTGCCAGACGTGTCCCACTGCTTAAGCCAGTACATGTCCGGGCCCGTCTGAAGTTTGCTAGAGAGCATTTGGATGATCCAGAGGAGTTTTGGGAGAATATCCTATGGTCTGATGAAACCAAACTGGAACTGTTTGGTAGAAACACAACTTGTCGTGTTTGGAGGAAAAAGAATACTGAGTTGCATCCATCAAACACCATACCTACTGTAAAGCATGGTGGTGGAAACATCATGCTTTGGGGCTGTTTCTCTGCAAAGGGGCCAGGACGACTGATCCGGGTACATGAAAGAATGAATGGGACCATGTATTGTGAGATTTTGAGTGCAAACCTCCTTCCATCAGCAAGGGCATTGAAGATGAAACGTGGCTGGGTCTTTCAACATGACAATGATCCAAAGCACACCGCCAGGGCAACGAAGGAGTGGCTTCGTAAGAAGCATTTCAAGGTCCTGGAGTGGCCTAGCCAGTCTCCAGATCTCAACCCTATAGAAAACCTTTGGAGGGAGTTGAAAGTCCGTGTTGCCAAGCGAAAAGCCAAAAACATCACTGCTCTAGAGGAGATCTGCATGGAGGAATGGGCCAACATACCAACAACAGTGTGTGGCAACCTTGTGAAGACTTACAGAAAACGTTTGACCTCTGTCATTGCCAACAAAGGATATATTACAAAGTATTGAGATGAAATTTTGTTTCTGACCAAATACTTATTTTCCACCATAATATGCAAATAAAATGTTAAAAAAACAGACAATGTGATTTTCTGGATTTTTTTTTCTCAGTTTGTCTCCCATAGTTGAGGTCTACCTATGATGTAAATTACAGACGCCTCTCATCTTTTTAAGTGGTGGAACTTGCACTATTGCTGACTGACTAAATACTTTTTTGCCCCACTGTATATATATATATATATATATATATATATATATATACAGTATATGTATTATAAAAAAATGAAGGGAACACTAAATCCCACATCCTAGATATCACTGGATGAAATATTCCAGTTGTAAATCTTTATTCACTACATAGTGGAATGTGTTGAGAACACTAAAGCCTAAACATGATCAACATAAATCACAACTAATATCCCATGGAGGTCTGGAGTTGGAATGATGCTCAAAATTAAAGTGGAAAATGAAGTTACAGGCCAATCAAACTTCAGTGGAAATGCCTCAAGACAAGGAAATGATGCTCAGTAATGTGTGTGGCCTCTACATGCCTGTATGACTTCCCTACTGTACAACGCCTGTGCATGCTCCTGATGAGGCGGCAGATGGTCTCCTGAGGGATCTCCTCCAGAACTGGACTAAAGCATCCGCCAACTCCTGGACAGTCTGTGGTTCAACGTGACGTTGGTGGATGGTGCGAGACATGATGTCCCAGATGTGTTCAATCGGATTCAGGTCTGGGGAACGGTCGGGCCAGTCCATAGCTTCAATGCCTTCATCTTGCAGGAACAGCTGACCCTCTCCAGCCACATGAGGTCTGGCATTGTCCTGCACTAGGAGGAACCTCACAAGGGGTCTGAGGATCTCATCTTGGTACCTAATGGCATTCAGGCTACTTCTGGCGAGCATATGGAGGGCTGTGTGGCCCTCCAAAAAATGCCATCCCCCCACCATTACTAACCATCTGCCAAACCGGTCATGCTGAAGGATGTTGCAGGCAGCATATCGCTCTCCACGGTGTCTTCAGACTCTGTCACATCTCTCAAATGTGATCAGTGTGAACCTGCTTTCATCTGTGAAGCGCACAGAGCACCAGTGGTGAATTTGCCAATCCTGGTGTTCTGTGGCAAATGCCAAGCGTCCTGCACAGTATTGGGCTGTGAGCACAACCTCCATGTGTGGACGTCGGGCACTCAGCCCATCCTCATGGAGTCGGTTTATAACCGTTTGTGCAGACACATGCAAATTTGTGGCCTGCTGGAGGTCATTTTGCAGGGCTCTGGCAGTGCTCCTCCTGTTCCTCCTTGCGCAAAGGCTGATGTAGCGGTCCTGATGCTGGATTGTTGCCCTCCTATGGCCCCCTCCATGTCTCCTGATGTACTGTCCTGTCTCCTGGTAGTGCCTCCAGCCTCTGTACACTACGCTGGCAGACACAGCAAACCTTCTTGCCACAGCTCGCATTGATGTGCCATCCTGGATGAGCTGCACTACCTGAGCCACTTGTGTGGGTTGTAGAGTCCGTCTCATGCTACCACGAGTGTGAAAGCACAACCAACATTCAAAAGTGACCAAAACATCAGCCAGAAAGCATTGGTACTGAGTTGTGGTCTGTGGTCCCCCACCTGCAGAGCCACTCCTTTATTGAGGGTGTCTTGCTAATTGCCAATAATTTCCATCTGTTGTCTATTCCATTTGCACCACAGCATGTGAAATTGATTGTCAGTCAGTGCTTCTTCCTAAGTGGACAGTTTGATTTCACAGAACTTTGATTTACTGGGAATTATATTCTGTTGTTTAAGTGTTCCCTTTATTTTTTTCATGAACTGGAGCCAGAGGCGTAGCTAGAGCTTTTGCCGCCCGGGGCTGTTCCCGAGTTTGGCGCCCCCCCCCCCAGCTCAATACACACAAAGGTTACCAAAAATGGTTTTCCTGTTTTGTAGAACTTAAACTGGGCCTAATGGTGTCACCCCCACATGCCACACCTGTGACTTAATACCACCACACCATGACCAGGCCACATAGTGACCGAATAATACTACATACAAGGGACAAATTCCACCGCACCATTTCCAGACCACATATTACCACCACATAGTGACTGAATACTACAATACTGATCAGTAATAAAAAAAAAAACCACAATACTATCACCATAAGTGCCAGTATTCACAGGAGATCTGTACTTAGTATGCAGTGTCTGTGTAGAGGTAATACAGAGATCACTGGTGACATTATACACAGGACCTCTATATAGTATACAGTGTATAGTGTCAGTGTATAGGTAACACTGACTCACCAGTGACGTCTCTAGATGAAGTCCTTCATCTTTTATCCAGCACAGACCGCCATCATTCCTTCCAGCCAGGACTCGTTTCTGCAGGAAATAACACAGTTATCTCGAGCTCCGCTTGCAGAACACATTACTTAATTTTTCACAACTTCTACATTACATCACATGAAGAAAAAAAGGTGATATAGTGTCACTCTGCACAGTAACAGGACCGCCCCCCCATTTAAAACAGTATACTCAAAAAATAAAATAAATACATCACTGCAGTAACAATATCCCTTAATTATCCCCTATGGTAATAATATTCCCCACCCTGGCCCCGTTTATCTCATTCCTGGCTCCAGCCATATGTTGTCGTATCCTGCCCTCATGAGTATCCATTCTACCCCATATGATCTCCCCATCCTGCCCCACCAGCCTCCATCGTATCCGTCCTGCCCCATGATCCAATCCTGCCCCGTGTCTCCAATCATGCCCCGTATCTACATTCTGCCCATGCCTCAAGTCCTGCCCCCAGTGTGTCCAGCATATTACCCCCATGTTGTCCAGCAATCTGCCCCAGTGTGTCCAGCATATTACCCCCATGTTGTCCAGCAATCTGCCCCAGTGTGTCCAGCATATTACCCCCAGTGTGTCCAGCAATCTGCCCCAGTATGTCCAGCATATTACCCCCAGTGTGTCCAGCAATCTGCCCTCAGTGTGTCCAGCAATCTGCCCCAGTGTCCAGCCTTTCCCCAGTGTGTCCAGCAGTCTGCCCCAGTGTGTCCAGCATATTACCCCCAGTGTCCAGCATTGCCCCAGTGTGTCCAGTATATTACCCCCAGTGTGTCCAGCAATCTGCCCCAGTGTCCAGCATTGCCCCAGTGTGTCCAGAAGTCTGCCCCAGGGTCTCCAGCATTGCCTCAATGTGTCCAGAAATCTGCCCCAGGGTCTCCAGTATTGCCCCAGTGTGTCCAGCAATCTGCCCCAGGGTCTCCAGTATTGCCCCAGTGTGTCCAGCATTCTGCCCCATAGTCTCCTGTACTGCCCCAGTGTGTCCAGCATTCTGCCCCATGGTCTCCAGTATTGCCCCAGTGTGTCCAGCATTCTGCCCCATGGTCTCCAGTATTGCCCCAGTGTGTCCAGCATTCTGCCCCATGGTCTCCAGTATTGCCCCAGTGTGTCCAGCATTCTGCCCCATGGTCTCCAGTATTGCCCCAGTGTGTCCAGCAATCTGCCCCATAGTCTCCTGTATTGCCCCAGTGTGTCCAGCAATCTGCCCCATGGTCTCCTGTATTGCCCCAGTGTGTCCAGCAATCTGCCCCATGGTCTCCTGTATTGCCCCAGTGTGTCCAGCAATCTGCCCCATAGTCTCCTGTATTGCCCCAGTGTGTCCAGCATTCTGCCCCATGGTCTCCAGTATTGCCCCAGTGTGTCCAGCATTCTGCCCCATGGTCTCCAGTATTGCCCCAGTGTGTCCAGCAATCTGCCCCATAGTCTCCTGTATTGCCCCAGTGTGTCCAGCAATCTGCCCCATGGTCTCCTGTATTGCCCCAGTGTGTCCAGCAATCTGCCCCATAGTCTCCTGTATTGCCCCAGTGTGTCCAGCATTCTGCCCCATGGTCTCCTGTATTGCCCCAGTGTGTCCAGCAATCTGCCCCATAGTCTCCTGTATTGCCCCAGTGTGTCCAGCATTCTGCCCCATGGTCTCCAGTATTGCCCCAGTGTGTCCAGCAATCTGCCCCATAGTCTCCTGTATTGCCCCAGTGTGTCCAGCAATCTGCCCCATGGTCTCCTGTATTGCCCCAGTGTGTCCAGCAATCTGCCCCATAGTCTCCTGTATTGCCCCAGTGTGTCC